>NC_141830.1:12676473-13276473 GCF_982586985.1 Callionymus lyra
ACACCTTCAGGGATGTATTTAAATATGTAAATATTCAAAAACTGTATTTATTCCCAAAGAAATGTGACTTTTCTTGACCTTCTTTCTACCTAAAGTGAATAATGACTTGTATTTGTAGATGATAGAATTATATAACTTTATATCTTCAAAGCTTTGATGTGTTTACTGACTTGTCATTGAAGTATCTTAAGAACGTAAACTGTTAGCTACTGTTGAAGATTTGATACTAAATCATGTGAAATAAAGCATTTGTTTTCGGGCCTCCGGGTCACCTTGACCCTGAGATAACGCTGCGGTTAACATGCTTCTTTAAAATGATGTCTGTGGAAGTATTTCTTAATAATATAAAATTATTTAATTTAACATTTAACATGTTAACTATTTTTTTTTGGAAATGTTTTTTTTAATTAAATACTTTAACTTGATTTTTTTTAAATACTTTAATTTTTTAATTTCTATATTGAAAAGTTAAAATCGTTATTATTGAATAATAAAATGTAATAATTGTATATAGAATGGTTGAATTTTCTTGTTAATAATTGATTTAAATATTGAAGATTTTCCCCCAAAAAAGGATTACAATCAATATTTTAATTCCAAATATAAAACAATAATTTCTCAATTCAATAATTTTCAAAATTGTATCTATTTAATTCAATATAAATAATAGTCAATATTCGCAATTAAATGGTGACATGTTAAAAAATGTAGAATCTAGAAAAACGTTTTAATTATTAAATAAGAAAAATAGTCAGTTTTATTTTAAAAAAAAAAAAAGATTAAAAAAGTTTCAACATTTGAAAAGTTAAATTCAACCATTTAATATTCTGAAGACATTTTATAAACTTAAATTTTTACTCAAATAATCCACCAAACTCTGGTTGAGTTCAACAATTTAGTCTTTTTTGCACTTTTTAAAGACTTAAACAGATGTAATGGAACCAGAATCAGTGATGGAGTCACACGGTGTTCGTAATAAAACCACCAAGAAAACATGTTTTTGCTTCACAGAGCCTTTATTGTTACACAGACGGCTTCACAGTTGTAGAGCCACATATTTAGATCATCTTCATCATCATCATCATCATCATCATCAGACTCCAAGGTAGAAAACCCGCTCGATAACACAAACGACTTCACAAGAGACGAGCTGGTGTGAAAATGACTGAGAAGTGAAGAAGAAGCTGTCAATCAAATTCCTTGCTGGTGGCTTTAAAGCCGAGTCGGTCAAAAACTGAGAAAAATTCTCCCGACTTGACGATGGTTGACCTTGAACGCACCACGGGGGGGGCCGACAGTAACGACAGTCTTATCATCTGAGATATGTTTTATCACTTGTGCTGTTGTTACAGTAGAAGTACAAGAAAAACTACAAAATGATACACAACAATTTCATAACATCCTTTTATTCTTTTTTTTTCTCCTCCAGGTTTTTCATTTCATTTCATAGTAAAAGAGTCAGTAACTGACGTCAGTCAGAAGTTGAAAATAACAACAAAAAAAAAAAAGTTCGACTTCCTGTCCAAACACTTTCAATTGTACCATTCTTTTTTCACCTGCTCCTCACTCACGGGTCCAATTGGCAGAACATCGCAGTACATCAATGGATTTAGTAAACTTTTTCTTTTTTTTAAACTATATAAAAGCTGCTTTTGCACTGGTTACACCTCCCTGAAGGGGGGAGGAGAAGCTCGGCTACAACACTGTTGGTGGTGCGAGCCCCCCCACTCCCCCCGGCCCAGACGAGGGAGGGGGGCGGGGGGGGCGAGCGGCGCCAAAGAGCACTTCTTTAAATGTTTAGAGAAAACAAGAGGTATTCATTATCTGGTAAAATTCACAAAGCTTTCTGATAACAAAAAAGGCGACCAGGCGTCTGGGGTTCAACGGAAGACAGATACATGTGGTCTTGGGTGGGTCGGGGGTCGGGGGCACCTGGAGAACCTTTTTTTCAAAAACTCTAAAGAAGGAAACACATGATGTTCCCTCAACAGCTACAGCAGAAGCATTGAAGTTCCCTTCAAAGTGCTTCGCTTTCTTTTTCATGTATGACACGAGAAGTTCACACACACTCATACACACACACACACACACACACACATTCACACGACTCGAAATGGGCTCAGACAGTGTCTTTGAGTTTGACTCCGGCTTTCAGTCGACAGTCGGATTAGCTTACTTTGACATTAGTTTATAAAGGGGGGAGATTCTCATAGATGAGGGAGATTTTTTTTTTTCTTTGGGGGAGGGGTGGGCGGGGGTCAATATGACCCCTCAGAATACAACATGGGAGCACGTCGACACTGTGCTGCACGGTTCAGGCACACGTTAGAAAAAAAAAAAAAAAGCCCAAAGTTCCATCTCCAGTTACCACGACAACAACGTGATTCGATAGAAAGTGAAAGAAACTATGATCAGTGACAACAGAATCAAAAAGTGCAGTCGCTTTCGTCGCTGCACAGCTTTCCTGGGAATCATCCATCGGAGGGAGGGGGGCGAGGAATAAAAGGGGAGCCAAAGCTGGAAAAACTAAAATGTCCAGGGCTGCCCTCTGTCGGTCGACGTTGGCACTGCAGCATCAGTTGTTTTTTTTTCTTCTTTTTTCTCCATTGTTCATGATGTTGCCTCGCCCCCTCCCTTTCTTTTTCTTGAAGTGTCCCATTACGAGCAACGACAGTAAAAACACAACTATATGCATTTATAAAAAAATAATAATGATCAAACGCCAAAAGCACTTCATGTCATGTAGCGGGTGATGGCTCTCAGAGCATATAACAGTTCCGCCTGCATTCGCGCTTCCATAAGAAGCAGATTAACGTGGACCTGCAGGACGAGAGGAGGAGGGAGGTGAGAATCTGATCCACGGGTTTGGGATCTGAGACCAACTCACCTTCTCAGAGTGCTGGAACTGCCTCCAGAAGCTCTCGTACATTCGTTTGGTGGTCTTCTCGGGACTACACACCATGGTCTTGATGTAGATCTTGAAGCTGCGGTCCAGGAGCTGGTTGATCTCGCCGTAGTCGTAGTCGTCATACCTGCAGGAGAACCAGGAAGTTAGAGACTCGTACATTTAAAAAGAGATGATCAGTCAAGAAAATATTTATGGAAATATATTAATCAGAATATGGAATGTTTTACATTTCAAATGTTAAAACTGAGACTTGGAATTTAAGGTTGAATTTTTTTTATAATTAAAATGAAACGTCTTTGATTTTCCAAAACGCGCTATATAGATAAACAATGAATATTGTTCTTTTAAACCAAATAATTCTTATTATCGTTTAATTTTTTTTATACTTATATTTTCATATTCTAATTTCAATAAATCAAACTTAAATGTGCTAAATTCGATATTTTTTTTAATGTGTAGCTTTAAAAAAGCCATATAAAAATTATAGTCTCAATAGTTCCACTAGAATATACCAACAGAACACAGAGCTACAACTTTTAGCCAATCACGCGACTTGCAGATGATCACGTGACGACGTAGAAGTAGAATCAAGTAGCTCAATACTTGTTTAGTATTGTCTGGTGGCACTATTACAACCAACATTTTTATATTGAATTTAAAAGACTTCAAATGAAAACATGTTTAATTTACACATTTTATTTTTTGTATTATTTGAATTTAAATATATATATATATAATTTTCCTAAATTGGACAATATTCTGGCGTCACTGATTCTCACCTGATGCCGAACATGCAGTGGATGTAGTTCCAGATGGCTCGTCGGAGCATACTGGTGTCCACGTCCTTGTGCGTCGCCATAGTGTTGTAGGTCAAGTTGTAGGCCATCTGAAACTTCTCGTCCAGCATCTGACCCACATCTGGATACAGCCTGTTGACCAGAGAGAAGCCGTGGTCCTCCCAGCTGTAGTCCTGCGACACCAGAAGCGTGGCCGTCAATAATGGTTGAACGTCAGGAGATGATGGGTTTTTACCGAACGTACCTGCGCTCTGAAGGTCGGCACGTGCTCCCCCCGGCGGGAGAAGTCCTTGTAGCCGTAGGTGGGGTCCTCGAAGTGTCTCGAGATGTCCCGGGACGGGACGTTCTCCTCGTCCTCCGCCATGATGACCAGCATGCTCTCGGTCTTCTCCCTCTCGAAGCGAGTGGCCATCTCCTCCTGACTGGCCTCCTCCTCGTCGTCGCGACACTCCTGCAGCTGCCTCATCCTCTCCATCAGGTCCTCCACCTCTCCACACAGATCCTACGGGAGGAGAAGGCGGCGTCAGACCCCAGTTCACAAGGAGCAACAACAAATAACTCTCAACGTCAAGAAGAAAAGTTGATCCCAAAGCCAGAAGAGAATATGAAATTAAAGTTCAAGAACGCGAGATGTTCGAAAAAAGAAAACCGTGAGCGAGAATAAGGGGTTCAACTGTGTCAAGCGCTCGTCCACCCAACTCACCTGGTTGCCCAGGGGGTCGTCGTGGTGATTGGCGTGACCGTTGCCGTTGGCGATGTCACATACACAGTACTGGCTGAGGGAGGGGGGTCTGAAGGTGTGCCCGCCGTCGCAGTGGATCTCGGGCATGATGCCGCAGCCGAAGGTGAAGGAGGCCAGGGAGTGGTAGTGCGTGAGGAGGACCACGGCGTGGATCAGCTCCGCCAGGGACCAGCTGTACTCCTCGGCTTTCAGCAGACCCTGGAGGGCGAAAAACGGCTCGGTGTTAGGGGGGGGGGTCTTGGCAAGAATACGTTTACAGAGCACATGACTCCTGACAATGTCAGCTTTAAAAGCTGCTGGACTGCATCCTCTCGTTCTCAGTTTCATTGTGAACTTGCAAGATTTGTTTTAGAAAACTTTAACTTAATTTGAGTGACATTTACAAATATTTGGTATTTATTCCATTAAGCTGAGAGTAATGACTGCTGCCATCTAGCGACCGTAGGTTGAATTGCAACACTAAAATGAACAAACCTAGTGAACATGTTAATTGAAAATATATATATATTTTTAAAGGGAAATAAACACCATAAAATAACTATTAAACAGTTCAAGTTTTATACAAAGAAAACAAGTATCATTAAAAACAACATATTTAATCGTATCCATGCATTTCATGGCGACATAAGACCTTGATTCTCACCTCGATGTGCGTCTTCGTGAGCAGCCACGGCCGGTGAGCCAAGATCTTGTTCAGCTCGCTGAGCTGCTGCAGCTTGTGGGGCGCCTCGTCCAGACCGTTGAGCCACTTGGGGTCCCCCCCGACCTGGAGGAAGTCGTTCACGTGCAGGTTGACCAGGTAGGAGCACTGGTGTCGAGCTGCCGCCTGCGAGCACCAGAGGAGGAGGTCAGGGATCATGCCCGGGGCCTTTTTTTTTCTCCAAGAGATCAGGACGTACCATGATGCCGATGTAGTGCCGGTAGTGCAAAGATAGGGGTCCGTCCATCTGCAGGAGATAGTGCTGCGTCCGGAGGAACCCTTCCAGGTACTGCGGGTGGAAGCCCATGAGCAGGGAGATGTTGTCCAGGCGACGGAGGGCTGCGAAAGCATCCTCGAAAATCGTCTGCGTCCTGGTGTCCACTTTACTGACGTGAAGAATCTGAGACGACAATAAACTTTTTTAGAAACATTCGAGAAAACAAGGTTTTTGTTCTGCACCAGAGTACAGTTTTGGTCATAATAATAATACATACTTCAACTGTCCTGAGGTTGAACATTAAATGTAAGCTATCAAACAAGTAGTAGTAGTATTGATACTATACCATTTTCGATTTAAAATAATAACAATTTAAATAATATCAAGTATGTGGGGGTTCCAAATTACATTCTATTTTTTTTAACTATACTTTTTACAGCTGACAGTTCAATAGTGCGATAAAAATAAAATCGTACGCTCGTTTTTATTTACAAATAACATGCCAGTTTTCTCAGCACTTGTTCGTTTTTGTGTTGCTATTAAACTTCCGGCCTCTAGATGGCAGAAGTCACTACGACCCATGCAGCTATAAAGGAACAATAAAAATCCCGGTGATGACTGGGGATGAGAGGATACAGTCGACCTCCAGCACCTTTTAAAGCTGACGTTTGGACATTTTAAACAGTCAAAAGAGTAATGTATCCAATTACTCTACAATACTATCACAATATATCTAACTCTAGCCCATGTATCATGATAAGTATCGCTAATACACAGCCCTGTACTGTGAAGTGATAGTTTTGATTTTACAATTTCCTTATTTTACTGTAATGTGAAATACATTAAGAGTATTACCTCTTTTTCAGGGATGAATCTACTCGGGCCGTTCCCAAGAGGTCTCGGAATTCTCACCCCAAGATCCTGTAAGACACACAAAAAAAAACACAAAAGTTAAAAACACATTCAAACATCCTCTCATTTGACTTGGGTTTTAAAAAAATGCAAACATTCAAATGATCATTCAAAACAAGTGTCCTGGAGTTGGAGTCCAGTAACTTTCCGCTTGCAAGCCTGGACATGTCCTGCTCGAGACACTCGATGAATGACCAACGTCCAGCAGATATGACATGAAGAAGACAACATGCAGAAAACATGTCACATGTTATTCAGGAAAAAAAGGAACATGTATGACGTCGAGACGTGATGTTGATGCTGAACAAGTCCGGACAAAAGACTGCAGCGTCTCCAGCACAGACGCGTCAAAAACAACTGAAAACAACTCGCTCTTATCTTTCAACACCATCACTTTTAACTCAATAAAACTCCATTTATTCTGTACCTTCTTGCCGAGCCTCTTACAATGGCTGCAGATCTTCATGAGTTTCGACAAACAGTTGTTCTCTTCTGTCGCCGCGACAGCGTGACGCATGTCCTCGTCGTTTTGGAAAAGATCACGAATTAAAAAGCGTCATCCAGGAGGTGAAAAAAAAGAGGAGTCCTGCTCTCTTTTGTTCCCCGGGTCTGATGAGAGGAGCTCGGCTGTCAGCTGCTGCTGCTCCTGCGGAAGACTCGCTGCTCACTCGCTCCTAGGTTCGATAAATAAGAGTGGCGGCGCGTGATTGACGGCCGCCGCGGCCAATCGGAGCGCGTCAACAGCACCGATGGCGGCCAATGGGAGCGGGGGGAACACGTGGGGGGCGGGGCGAAGCGTGCGGGAGGGGCGGGGGCTCCAAACGTGAGCAGGAACACCCCCCCCCTCCTCACCATCACCCCCTCTTTTAAAGAAAACATCACTTCTCTTGCTTCTTTTGTTCGCTCTTGTCATTGATCATGATTCAATTCTACTCATGATTGAGTGTCAGGATTGTTTTCCAAATCAGTCCATCGATTAAGACGTTGACGTCATCATGTCGTTAAACTTTGCAAATGTGTTTCACAGTTAAAAACAACATTTGCTCCAAACAAGCTCCTTTCAACCAATCAAACAACGAGTTTTCTATTAAGAAAAACACGTGTTTTTTTTAGTGCATCTTTTCACCAGAATTTTTTTTTTATATGACATTGATTTAATTAGGATAAATAAAAATGCTTTGACTTTAAATGCAACTGCTTGTTTCTGCAGAGGTTTGCAAGGGTCGCAGCTGCACAGAGATGCTGCAGCAGCGAGGACGACAACAACAACAACAACAACAACAACAACAGGCCTCTGCAGCCGATGCTGTTGAGGCCCCGGACGAGGCTCCACTGTCTCTTTAAAAGAAGGAGGAAGCAGCAGATAAGCAGCACAAGCTCTTGAAGTCTTGTTTTTCCTCAGCAGGACGGTGGTTTATGACAGCGGCGAGTCAATTTGTTCACAATAAACATCATCCGAGGAGGTTTATGTCCAGTGTACTACAAATATGTTCTGCTGATTGGGCATGAAAAACATCTTTGGTTACATAAAGTATGAGTAGTTTACAAGCGTAGAGCATTTGTCCTTGAAATAATCTATGTTAAATGATCATTATCAGCTTTAATTATGAACCAGATGATGTAAAATACACTTTTTTAAATGCTTAAAATATGTTATCGCAGGGTAAAGGCCCGAAAACAACTGTGTTTGTGGTATCCCTTGTGTTGTCTCAGCTCCAAGGTGAATGACCTCCTTGGCTTTCTAGAAATACACATGCAAAGGTGGAGGTTGTTCACCTTGACCCAGAGACAACACAAGGGATACCACAAACACATTTGTTTCAGGGCCTTCGGGTCACATTGACCAAGAGACAACACAAAGGTTAAATGTCAAACAAGCTTTTTAAAGTATGTACTTTTTTGAGTATTGTTTTGATTGTTTAAGCGCTTTGTGACCCTGGTCTCGAAAAGCGCTATATAAATAAATATTACTTACTTACTTACTTACTTACTTACTTAAACACAACAAAGTATCAAAGCTTATTTTAAAAGAACGCTTAAGTCCTCATAGGCGCTCTAGAAATAACCATTACTTACTTACTAACTTACTGACTTATGTGTTATTGTTCAAAGTAGGGCTGGATGATTTGGGATCTTTAATATTTTTGTTTTTGTAATACAAGTAATTGTCTAGTAACTTTTTACACACAATACTGCACAACGAAAAAGACGCTTCGTCTCCGTCCACCTTTGTTTCTGCTGCCACCTACTGTCGAGTAAGTGTATGTGTTTATCCTTATAATCGCAGCCTCGGCAAAAAAAAAAAATCTATTCTATATGTCGTTTTGAATTTAAAACAAAAACGTTTTCATCCCTTGACAGAAGCAAATATGCGGGAATACTGTGTTGACATTACCTCTATGCTAATGTGGCTATTGTGCTAATCAAACTGAAAGAACTATCTTGTGGTTTCTAATCTGTCAATCAAACTTAAAGTGTCAACAAGTGACTTCCTGATGAACGACTGTGTTGATCAAACCGATGCTAATGTGGCTGTTGATGACACAGAAGCAACTGTTATTGCTAAGGTATGTCAAGTGCTAATGAAATCAACAGAATCAAACTAAAGGTGAAAAAATAATATTAAGCTTCACGTGCATATGCAAGTTTAAAAACAAGTTATATTTCCTGCTTTTCCACATATGGTGTTAAAAGGAACCAGACTTGTGTATATTTTTCGATCTTTAATAACATGCTAAGGAGTCACGGCGAAGAGCGGCCCAGCTGACTGCAAGTGTGGACAGTTGATCTGTGTTCAGCAGGTTCATTGTGCTGGTCCAGCCGACTCGTGCCCCCCCTCCCCCTCATATACTCCCTCCATGAGGGTCCGAGGTAAACATGTTCCCAGGCCTGGAGTCAGCAGTCCCAGAGCCGCCCGGAGCCCTGTGGCTCAGCAAAGCTGCACGAGAGGCCGCTCAGTGTCAGGACTCACCAAACACTTTTCACAGAAATGTGCTTAGGCTCAGGGGTCCGGCTCTGTGTCGGGGGCCAAACACCATTGTGTGGACTGTACTCACATCAGACGGTCTGTGAGAGCGCCGCGGCCTCGGGCAGCAAAAGACAAACAGCTCAGCTTGTTGTTATTCCACGACCCCGATCACGGAAACGCTCGACTTCAGTGTCGGTTTCTGGACGAGAACATCACACTTGGAGGTGCTGATCCTCATCCCCAACAACTCCAGACTTAGAAGAAGTTCAAGGAAAGTTGCTCTGCTGGCACTTGACTTGAATACACTTATAATACATTACAAAAAACGATTTGAAAAAGTGATCTTCAAAAACATCTCTTGACTAGGGAGTCTTTAATGCTAATAAAATGTCTAAAAGGAAAGGAAACACCTTGATAACCTACTGAGAAAAGTAGTTTTTATTAAAAGCAAATTTAAAATTGGACGATTGCCTGCTTGATATCGCTTAAGTTCACTTTACAAATGGTGTTAAATGTCTGCAGTTGCTTTCATGAGTCAGTAAAATGTTTATTTGAGTAGTTTAAATAAGCCTTGTACCCAGTATTGAGATCTCCACAACTCAAAGAGAGGTAATTGAAAGAAGATTTGATAAATAAAAGAAAGTATCATGTGTAAAAATAGATTGTGTTGCTATTGGATCTTAATGAACACACTTGAGTCTTATTGACTTTCTCCTTACAAGGATATAACTATGTTTATTTAATGTATATTGACCTTTGGTTTGTTTGTGTTTCTTTGTGTTGTTTATGTTCTTTAAATTTATTTTCTATTTTTGTAAAAAAGAAAAGAGGGTTTATTGTTGTTGTTTTTCATACATTGTTATTACCAGTTAATCTATTACAATCTATTGTTATATTTGTTTTTTTGGCTTTCGTTTGTTTGTTAAAAAAACAGAAAATAAGTATTTTAACTGTGAAATGTATACATTATTGAATATGTATCAATAAACATATTTATAAAAATAAAAAAAATAGATTGTGTTGTTTATGTGAAAATTAAGTGAGTGTACGTTTATATTTATGAAGAATACATATTATATCATTTATTTAAAATAAATAGCTTGTCAAAAATCGTTTAATAACAATGAAATGCTTAATTTTAACCATAAAATAATGTTGGGTTCTACTAGAAAAACAGATGAATTAAAACATACTTCTACAAAGTGATGAGTTAAGGACTTCAACACATGTTTCCCTCAGACTAAACTTTTCAAAAGTAGCCTGAACGAAAAGAAAGTCCAGAGAGGCTGGTATTTTCTGAGACATTGAAGTGAACAAGAGAAGTTGACAACGAAGAGAGGAAGTCAGACGCTCACACGTGAGGTTTGTTTTGTCAGCCAGTGAGAAGCACCGGCAGCAGAGGACGTTCAACAAGTAGCTCGAGTCCAGCGACCGAAGCTCGAAACTCCACCTATCAGTGCGAGGAGAGGAGGAAGAAAGCCGACTCCGGGCCTAGCAACAAAAGCTGAACCAATGGCAGGCTGGAACAACAGTCCGGGGGAACCAATCTGCTCGTTCTGATCTGCTTCTCTAGAAAGAAAAAAAAAACTTCTGCCAAAGGTATGAAGTTCACCAAACAAAACAATCTTTTTCTGCTTCACAGAAAAGTATCTGCGGTTCTCAGACCGGAGAGTTTCTGAAAACGCTCGATGCAAACGTGAAGTTGGACTCGTGGGTAAATAATGCAACAAGTCTGAAAGTTTTAAAACAGAGAGAAAGAGTGCAGACTCAGAGGTGCCCCCCCCCCCCCCCCTCACACACACACACACACACACACCTCACTGTTCAAACACTGCTGGGTTCAAGCCTGGGTTCATCAACGCTGAGCACATTTAACCCTTTCCTGTCCGCCTGGACGACTGAAGGAACCAGATTCTTCGCAAACATCTTCCAAAGCTGATCCTTCAGTGGACGACAAACATGTCCAACTCCATAAACTGGTGCGGATTGTTTTGGTCGTCGTTGAAACGTTCTCGCTAGCAAACACTCTTCTACGCTTTCACGACAAACTTGGTGAACTCCTCGAGTGTTGCTCGCTGACCCATAAAAGTGTCAACAGTATGTCTTGTCCGGGGCTTGTTGTTCTCTAAACACACACTCTGTACGACCGTTTTCTCCCTTTCATCTCATCGTGATGGACCTAAAACAATCCGGCGGGGATCCCAAAAAAATGTCTTTGGGATGTAGACACTTGACTCCGAGTACTTGATCAAATAAAGTTATTTTTGGTCCAAGACATGAGTCCCTCTGTTGACCAGGATTAGCTTCCTAACGTCGCACTATTGTACATGTACAGGAGTCTCTCGCTCGATGATCAATATTGTTGATCGGAGTCAGTACAAAGACGCATCCAGATCAGGATTTAGATTCATATCCCGGTATACGCCGTGTCCTGTCATGGTTAAAACATATATTGTGCTGTATTTTTATGGGTAAAAATGGTAAGATAAGTGGTGAATGGGTTTTGAAGACCTTTAACAAAAATGATCACATACTGTTTTTAGATAATTATTGTGAAGAAAACGATAAGTAAAGTTAAGTAAACAGTAATTAAATAAGAGAGGTTTAATTAAGGAAAATGACAAAAGGATCTGTAATCCTAAAGACTGCAAAACACTAATTTAATACAAATATAATTCAAGCTTTTAGTCTCTTAGTGATACTTTGATTCCACAACGATCCAACAAGTTTTCTCTTTGAATGTTCTTGCAACAAACACAATGTTTGCTTTACCAACCTTGCCGTGTATTGGCAAGAATCTGGTGATAAGATACGTATCAGACACATGTGTGCGATACGATATATTGTGAATGAATATCCATACAGTATCAGGAATATAATCATCGCGATATATCGTTATATTTAGGACTGTGTATTGCCAAGAATCTGCCGATACGATACGTATCAGGACACATCTCTGACGATACCATATATTGCGATACTGTAGTAACAAGGATATAGTGTTTCATTAAAAAAACAAAACATATATGTATAGATACAGTGCTTATGAATATCGATACAGTATCAAGATTAAAAACATCGCGATATATTGTTATATTTAGGACTGTGTATTGGCAAGAATCTGGCGATACAATACACGATATATTGCGATATATTGTGATTGAATATCGATACAGTATGGGAAATAAAAATATCGCGATATATCATTATATAGATATTTTCTTACAACCATACTTTCTAGTAATCCTTTTATTCGACATGTTCCGGGTGAACCAAACCAAGTTTTTTTTAAAACGTAGCTGTTGAATTGGACGTTGCAATATTTGTCTACAATCCTCAACAATTCCATTTATAATCGACTATTTTCATTGTCGTTCCCATTATGGCGGAACCGCACAGTTCAGAAAGACCCAGATCTGTCAGGAGTTTGTTTACTGATAATAGAATAAGGTTTATACGACTAAACATTGAAGATCGTCTGCACTGTGTTAACTAGAAACACAAAGACGGCCTGAAAGAAGTGGAGGTTTGTGTGGGAACCGTCAGGTGTGTCTTTGTCCGCTAGCGTTTCATAATCCCTGGTCTCGTCTCTGATCTGTGTGTTTTCTGGCGAGCGATCAGACTCCGGCGCTCACGTCAAGCGTCGGCCTTCCTGAAAGTCGAGGCGTGCCCCCCTCTGAAAAACCAGCAGGTCCCGGACCAGCGTACGCCATGTTCCCTGGATTCTGTGAAACGCAGAGGAACTGCCGGACCTCCCGGAACACACACATGGAGACGCCTCATCTATGGAATATACTTCATATCACCCCTGCACATGTACGTCCATCACATATTCTGCGATGCACGGGAAAAGGCGTTGGCGTGCACGTGAGGAAAGGCCTGTTCCCCGGGATGTTATTCTAGCAGGGAGAGGGGCAGCTGTCACAATAGACTGGGCTCAGAGAGCAACCAGAATGTTCAACTCTTACGGGACCTAATGAACAATTATTTTAATGGTCAATCCGACTTTTGGGATCATCTGCTGTATAATCGGATTTGTTTCAGCCAGTATCAGGTTTCTGAGACGCGATATAAGTCAGTTATGTTCTCCAAAAATCGCTGTCGTCCATTGATCGCAAAAAAACTACTGAAATCTCAGCAATAAGAACAATCCGTGATATCCATGTGATATTTATTGTGTAATCCACCGGTCTGACGGGCCATCCCAGCTGTTTGCAGCTCGTCTTGCTGACGGAGCTGAAATGACTCATCTCTCGCTGGAATCGCAGCCAAAGCGTTGTTAGACGACCTATAATTCCTGACGGCCGCAGTAAACCCTGAACAAAGGCTGCGAGTCTTAATCGTTTTCTTTGACAACACGGACAAGCGATGATTCACTCTTCACATAACCAAACAAACAAGGAAATCAAAGGTCATTATTCTCCTGTTAAACCTTTAAGGGCCCAAAAAAAGTTGCGTCAATTACGTAAATTCGATTCTATTGTCGTCCCTTCGGGCTGGTTTCACTTCTGCCATTTGATGTTTTCCATCGTCTCAATCTGTATTCTGATTGCTGGGTCTGAAAGGGGATGTGATACCGCTCCACTTGAAGGGGGCAGCGAGGAAGTGATACGGTCTAATCGTGGCACTCAACAGTTTTGTCCGTGTCCAGTTACTTCATCAATAGGCAATGAGCGCCGGCGCTGAATGAAGGGAACAAGATGGCAGACGGTGCTGTGTCTCTGACGACGTCATCGTGTCATTAAAGTTCAGTGTTGTCGTGGAAGTTTGAAGTTCCAATACGACGAGGGGGGTTACGTAAATGTTGACTTTAGAATCGGAACGAAAGTTCTTGCAGCTTCAAAAAAAGTATTTCAATTAGCATTAGGCTAGCATACTTAATAACTTAATAACCATAACCAATTTCACCAAAATCATACCAATGTTGTGTCTCAAATCGCCTACTTCTCTTGCACTGGCGGTTAGTATTCATCAGGATAGTGTACGTACTAACTAGTACGCAAATTGTCGACAGATAGTATGTCTCAAATCAAACACTGCCGCTACGCACAAACCACAAATGATGCGACAGCTTCTTCTTCTACTACTATTTAACGATGATTGAAACCAGCTTCAGGAACACTATCGCCACCTGCTGGTAGCACGTGTTGCAAGTTTGGGTCAAGAAATATGAGAAATTAAAAAATTGCGAGATATTTACGCCGGTATCAGCACCAAAGACGTGTCATCCTCCTACTGCTGCTGAAAATACACCTGAAAATGCATCCATTTGAGCATCAACTCACTGATGACTAAGATGGCGGTCGTTTAGGGTAGAAAGTGTCGATCCATACTCAGTTTTGTGGGTGTTCTAGTACGCCAATTTAGTGTGCATAGCGCACTACATTTCGCATACTAAGAATTGAGAAGCACTTATGCACTAAAAATACTTTTTTAAGTTTTAGTACGAAAGTATGCGATTTGAGACACAGCTCAAGACTAACCTCATTCAGAAGTTTCAAGTAAAAGTCAGTATGTATTCATCAAGCAAACACAAAAGTACTTCTTCACAGACATCAAGAAAATGTTTAGAAATTAGCATCAAAACTTGTACTTGTGAAATGTAAGAAGTTTTGATTTGTACTGCTTTAAAAACTGTCTACATTTTATACTGTCTGGTTAAATAATACAGTTTCGGACACATGGGTATTTCTGTGCTAAAATGTGCTGGATTTGACTCGTGAGCCGGTTTAAATGCTCAACGTGAGGAAAGACAAAATGATGAAATCATGCTGACACAGCACTTTTCTTTTAAGGACTATTCAAAAACAATGCCAAGGAAGCAACTCCAGCTCAAAGATCCATGTGACTCACATTGAAGGAGGAGGCAGATTGGCTATAATAGTACAAACAGCTAAAACGTGTTGTCAACAATAAAAACATTAAAAAAAAGAAATCCAAATGGCCATCGATGGCAGAAGATACTTTTCTGTTGCAATGCTAACCAGTATTATTTATTTATACAACCATTTTTTTTCTCCAGCCTGCTCGGACGCAGATGGACCTCACAACCCCAACAAAGAGGGAAAGTGTGCGACAGTTTTAACGCCACAGTCCGTGTTGGGCATATTTGCTCTTTGGTTAATCTGTTACGAGCCTGCGAGACCTCGAAAAAAAAAACTCAACTAACTAGCAGTTTATGTTTTCATTCACAGATCGAGGGTCTAATAGTCTAGTCTAGTCTAATATACTGTCCTTATTTCAATTAAAAAGTCATGACTTCTAAAGAAAAAACAAAGACTTCTCAGAGGTTGAAAGTACTTCAAGATACTTCAAAAACAAAGGTTAAATGTTAGCATATATAGTTGAAAAAATCTTAAACTTGACCAAGAGTCTAAGGCTAATGTAAGTTCAGAGAAAATCTGATCTTTTGTTCAAAATAAAACACCTTTCAGACAGTTAGATTCAATACAACAGAGATTATATAAGCGGGTTTTGTTCTTTCTCTGCGGGCGGGTGACAAATGCCTCACGGACAGGTATCGGACTTTGTCCTGCTCAACCATGTAAATATTTAAATCCACAAACATTGTTTGTCTTCCTCCAGTGTGAGCGCCATCTATTGATTATTTTCTTTCCATTATGACGCTTCCTGGAGGCTATTGTTTGCGTCCACACTAAATATGCGGTTCATGTTTTAGCAAAATCGGGATATATCGTGATGCTGTAGTAACAAGGATATATTTGTAGTATTGTCGAGCACTTTGATAAAGTCATAATTGTTTTCATTTGTTTTGAAACCAAAATATGTTCCAACATCATCTTTAAAAGCGGCTTGAGTCGACTGTATCCTCTCGTCCTCAGTCATTGCCAGGATCTAACTTTGTTGTTCTTTAAGCAGTGGAGGATGTTATTACTGCTGCCGTGTCAATTAATAAAAATTTATAATAAAAATTCTAATTAACATATAGTTTATACACACTTTATTGAAATATAAATGATAAAATGACTGTGATAAACATTTGATTAAAAAGCGAAAAACATAATTGAAAATTAAATATTGCGATATTTCATTGTATTGACATTTTCTCACACCCCTACTAAGGTAACGTAAGGTAAAACTTTATTGATCCCTCAGGAGGTCTCCTTCGGGAAATTGTTTCTAATGCCTAATGCCTACATTTAGAAAACAGGCTAAACACATAGCAAAGAAGATGTGATTGCTGGTCCAGAAAGGGTTATTAGACGCCCTTAACTTAAAAAAAAACAACAACTCTCTAGGTTTAAAGTACATTTGGATTCAAAAGAAGGTGTAAATATTTGTTCACCATTATTTTTATCCGCTCAAACAATCCTTACAACCTTTGGAACTTTCTTTTAAAACGCGACGGCGACGGCTATAAAGGCGGGCGTCGCTGTGACATCACAGATCACGGGGTTATCGGGTCCACTCTCGATGCTAACAAGGAAAGATGGAAAGCTTGATGAGCGTGGCCTGATGATAACGGCAGTATTTGACCGGTGTGCAGCCGGAGAGCGCCTTGTGCCTTATCATGGATAAGTAAACAGCCAACTCTGCCTGCAGTGACATCACTGTCCCTGAGAATCAATAACCAGACATTTCCTGTGCGGCAGGAAAATCGATTACTCCGCACACTAGATTACCTATTTGTGACCACTCACCTGAGCAGACACACACACACACACACAGTACTACAGTGCATGGGAGAGCGAGGAGCCAAACAAATGACTAGTCACACTTTTCTGCAGAGAAGATTATTTGCGTGGCTCTTAGTGCAGAGTCAGCCCATTATGGGATTAGCTCTCCACAGTTTAGTGTGCACCTACTGTTGAGGCCCAAAGAGGATAAAGCTCTGCCAAATCAGATTTCACACACAACACACACACACATGGATCCCTTCCAATCCAAAATAATGGCAGGATCAGTAATTGTTATTATGCTTATTCTGCAGCAAGTTGACATAAGAAAATATGAATACAAAGCGAAACCTCTCGTCTCTGTCATTAGCTTCCTCGGCTGTGAGTCACGTCTTGCTCAAATATGTTTGGGAAACGACAAAAAGAAAAACGTCCAACATTCCACTTGTGTTTTGTGTCGTTATTCCCTTGTTGTGTATTTTTTTTTTAATCTTCGCCAAGTTTATTCTTGTCTACTTGCTGTTGTATTGTGCAACTAATTACTATTGCTGTCTCATTTAGTCAACTTCCATCAGTGGAATTTAAAATGCTAAATAAGTATTTATTTTAAATAAATGAAAAGAATATTTGGGGATACGATTTTAGATTTAGGTTTAGCTAGTGTGAGAACATACAAATACATCTTTTCCACAAACCGTGTTTTATTTTTATCATAGTTATCGTTTGTTTTATATGTGATTATTGTATAAAATAAAACAATACGATTTTTATTATTATCATTATTTACAATTAACATGATAAGAATCACAGTGTTTGTGCATTTTTGAGTTGCAAGCAAAAGTTGCGCCGCTAAATAGCAGCATCCATTATGCAGCTAAAGCAACCATAAAATTCCGGCAATGACTGAGGACAAGAGGATACAGTCAAATCCAGCAGTCTGTAAAGTATGGATGTTTGGGAAGATTTTGGTTTCAGTTGCGGTCTACAAATTCTGCAACACCGGAGTCAAGTTCTCGGATAAGGCTACGCATATATCCTCGTTCCTGCAGTATTGCAATATACTATGACAATACATCATTTCAATTTCTCCTGTGTCGTGATAACCCCTATTGTATTGCTGGATTCTTGCCAATACACATCCCTAGTAAGGTCTACTCGCTAGTGCTTTCGATTACAAATGTAGCCATTAGCGTACTAATTCTATTTAGCTTAAAACTATGTACAAGCACACCTATGTTCAATTGACAGTACTTTCTACAATCAGGAACAGATGGCACAAGCTAGGCTTGAACCCTTTTTTGGATCTTAACGCCGTAGAAACTCGTCCAATCATTGTAACTCATGCAGCGTGAGAAGCCAAAACATCATGTTATCCTGAGCTCTAGCTTTAGATGCCGTAGATGTTTGTGTGCGTTGTGTTAGGCCTGGTTACATAATCCCGACCGAACCGTCGAGTTAAACAGACAGTCGTGTTTATCAACTCGTGTTTTGATCGCTCTCATTGGATCGTGGGCCCCTGCGAGCCAAACCCTATAAAGGATAAGGATGATCCTTATCGTCCCCAGCACTGCAGAAATCCTGTCACACTAGCACACCACAAGTTTGATCAGTCATGCCTTGATGAGCGTCTGGTATGTGCTCATCGCTCTGAGCGGCTGAAACTCGCGAGAAAACTGTTGCAGCTGAGCAGAAATATGTTTCCTTCCTCCGAGCTTGTTTTCCTTGCGAGACGTCTGGGTGGAAAAGTTCATGCGCTTGGCTCATGGTTCGGCCGTTGTGTTGCTGCCAAGTCCAGTGGTGGAGTCGCCGACTGACAGGCCCCGGTTAGGGATAATGAGCCACCATGTTTGGCCCTGGTCATCCAAGTGAGTGTGCGTTTGGGAGATTAATATCAGGTATCTTGACTGCAGGAAACAAAATCCTTCCCCACTAATTAGAAACGTTGATGAAAATATGTTGCTGAAGATTGCAGTGCAGATTAAGATACTTAAGAAGTTGTTTAAATATCAATCATTTGTGTATTGTAATCGTTAATCCAAAGATTCTGTGATAGCGTTGATCACTACTTTTGGCAACCTTGTTCCCAGAAACTAAAAGCGCGTTTAATGTGTCCGGCTTTACCGGCATCTGCGCTTGTATTCCTGCGTCTGGACAGGAAATCCAATTTTGTTTTTTGTATCGTGAAAAAGACAAACGACGACCTCCAGTAACCTCGCACAGCAGAACGCGTCCTGCTGTGCGAGGGTGCGTTCGCTCGCCGGCTCCCACAGGAAGGCTTCACACAATACTTGACTCTACCTTGAGGTGACCCAGTAGCAGACACACAAAGAGACATTAAACCTGGATCGCCGAACATAAAACGCGCCGCGGACGACCCTTGTTAGCGTTTCATAAAAGGTTACAGTGGAACACACAGTCTCTGGCAGACAATGGACAGTGGAGCGCTGCCATAAGGGGCGGCTGTTGTCCAGTCACTGGGCAACTGGGGCAGCAGATGGTCATCTTCCCTTCCCCTAACACCACAAGTGTGGGGTGTGAGTGTGTGTGTTTTAGTGTAAATGTGGACACCTACACAAGGGAATGACTCAGTCACATCCCATAAAGCAAATAAGATTACAGAGGGTTATGAAGTAGACAGTTTACAAGCTCAAACGTATGACATTGACAGTTTTTCAGATTAAGGGTCTTGTCAGTGGTCTCCCCGAAAATTAATATACTATCAATTGAGGGGCAATTCTCCATAAGTCTTCTGAACGATTCACTTTTTAAAGCTTGAACTTGTACAGTTCGGAGTACCCTGATCCCTTTGGAGGGAAGTCTAGTTCATGGATGCCAAGGAGTTTGACGTCCTGAGCCATCACTCCTAGGTTTTCTTCTTCTTGCTTCATGTGCCGCCTTGATACGAGTGAAAAGTCTACCTTTCTTTCTAAAATATACTGTTAATCGTTTCTGAAATCCTAATGTCTTGATCTTGAGGCTACTTAAAAAGTATCGCTGTAACCCCCTTCAGCCTCTTCAAACATTAATTAGTGAATAGTCTTGGTCTTGACTTTGCTTTGGCAGGAAAACATTGGGTTGCTCCTGTATTAACTCATTAAAGTTCTCCTGGTTTTGAAACTCTCCCTGTTCTCCTAACAAACACTTTATCCTGACTCGGGCAACCCACATATTTGTCATTGGTGTTGAGCCAAAAACAATCTTGACCTTCTATCGTCGACAATCCATTGATCCGTTTGATCTTGACTTATCTTCAACACAAACACTCCTGTGGTGACCAAGAGTTGTCAATCTCAGTGTGGTCCGTTATCTCTTGATGTGATAACCATACTGTAGGCTATGACTAAATGACTCTACTATCATAAATATTCATACACTTCTATATAATATGGTATATTTTTCACTGTGCCATAGCAATACTCAACAGCACTGTTTAGATTTCTTTACCAACAATTACAATGCAAATATTCATTGATTTTACTTGAATTTATTCACTTAAATTCAAACATAAAACCCTTGGTTTGAATTCGCTGCAATTCAACTCTTTAAAAGAAACAATCTTGCCAATACATACCACCATGATGTTTTAGTACTGAAACCTCAACAGTACAATTGTTAAAACATTCTTAAATCACATTGCTAGAGCTAATGCATTCTGGTATTAACAATGTCAGTGTTTACCGTAACTGCACAAATAGTTTTTTTTTATCTTGAGCGCCGGGAGGACGTGACGGTCACTTACAATGTTGTCTAACCATGTTTGCTACTTCACACCACAACCCAAACCACACTTGAACTGTGTAGCGATCGCTTAAGCTAAAAAAAAATCGAATGAAAACAAGTGACTTTATGTTGATATTTCTTTTTAAAGCAACGACGACCAAACAAAAGCACATCCCCTCTATTTTGGGCGGCGTGTCAGGACGTGTGTTTTGAAGTGGTCGACCCACAACAGGAGTCACGTTACATAAATACAGGACTTATTAGCTGCGGCGCACCAACAAATGCCACTTGGACATGTGAGCAATTTGTGCAAAAAAAAGATGTGCGGTACAGAAAACAAGTGGAATGAATGGAAGCTCTGTGTAAGAACCAGCGGCTCAAGAAAACATGTTTGTTAAAGGGAGAGTCGGTTACGTCACAGCGGAGGTATGGACGAGCGAAGTGGAGGTCGGGGAGGGAGAAAACGGACTGAAGAAGTGGGACAAGGAGAAGACAAAGTCAGAAAGGTTAGGGGTTGAATTATAAGTGGGTCATGAAAAGGAAATCAAGCACGTCTTTTCCTTTTTTAAAGATGTTTTCCCATTGAAAAGAAGCCCAAGTGCCCCCGCGGACTGTTGACAGCGACGTCAATAATGTTGTTTACTCCTCTTGAGTCAATCACAGACGCCGTTTCTCGATTGCTTTTCACACTCCACTTCTTTTTCCTTCTTGTTTGTGCGCCGCCTTTCATGGACGCCCCTCGGCTACACGGTTGTTTTTGTCAATGAGACGGTTAACAAGAGTCTAGTCAGAGCAAGGTTTTCTAAAGCAGCCTGAGGGCCCGGCGACACATTAGCGATATTAGCCGCGGATCTGCTCGTGTTTCTGCCGGCGTCAGCAGATTGTTAGAATTATGATCCGGCTTGTAACAGCTTTTCTGGTCACATTGAGTGAAGCCAGTTTCTAGAGAGTATATTCACTTGAAAACCATCTTCTTTTTCTGCTTCTGTCAAAGAATAAGAAGATGTTTCTTTCATAAGGTTTGTGGATTCAGATGGTTATTCCAGAGGACCATAATCAAATTATGTTTCTGGTCTGGCGTTTCAGGAAATGTACTTTTTTTTTGTTATAATGAAAGACACATTAATCATTTAAAAAACTTTAAATACAAGGCCTGCAGGCCAATTAGTTAAATACAAATAAATAGATCAACAAAAACTAGATGTGTTGTCGGGACTCACAGAGTTTATAGAATAACAAGTGGAGATTATAGACATCAACGACTAGAGCTTGGAAAGCAAGGGAATCGATTGAAGATGAGAAAGTCGTTCATGTGTGAAAACCTGTGTCTCCTGCATTGAGACTCCAAAATGACCTTTACCGTTTTTAAACCAATGATCTCTCTTTTAAAAAAACACGTGTTTAGTTTGACGAAAAACGTGGGCTCCTTGGGTAATCGAGTTCGGCACCAACAATAAAAGGTTTTATTCTATAACCCTGTGCTCACAAAGTCATCACAAACATCCTGAAGTGTTTAACAACATTGTTATTCTGAACTTTGAACATGTAAGACATCATATTTTCCAACATGAAATTGAGATTGAAAGTATTTTTTAAATTATATTTGCAACAAAGAGTTACTGTTTAAATCTTTAGGGGTTTAAACAGTTTTACACTTTTCTGTTGTATTTAAAACAATGAAACAAAGAAACTTAAAAGTGAGATTCTAAGTTAATTAAACCAAACATTTACCTTTTTCTCGATATTTTACAGTATATATCTGTATTTTCGCATTTTACATCTTTGGGCCAAATAAAAGCGAGGCTTTTGACAAATTTGAAATAGGAAATTATTAAGTATTTATAGTTTCTGTTTCACAATAAAAGTCCAGGAAAACAAACCTGCTGTTGCATTCACTGACCTCTTGATTCTGGACTTAGATTTAACATTGATCATAAAAACAAACAGTAAAACAAATAAACAACCAAATAAAGATAAAGCTTCCAGGTCTTTTTGATTCTACTTTTGGTTTTGTACTTTACTCAAACTCGCTTCGGGGTTTTTTTTTCGGCACCTCCCTTCGAATATTTCCAAGAACTTGCTGGAGAATTCCTAAAAGTCTTTGGGCTGATCTGGATTTTGAGAATAACAAATCGACTGCCAAAGCGTTCTTGCACAAAGAAATTGATTTTCTCCTATATTTATCTTCGACAACAGGGAGAGAGAAAAAAAAACTCCAGGCCACAACCCATCTTCTCTTGCGGGTTCTTTCCTCGTGTATCAATACTCCTTCTCACCCGTAGATATTTCAGTTGCACAAACACAACAGCTCTGAATAACAAGTCTGCAAAACCCGGGAAAGAGCTAAAGGGAGACGGAGGAACACTGGGAGGAGGAAGGGTAACCTATATAAGTAAGCGCTCTCCCTCTGGGCTCCCAGTGGACTTCAGCTTGATAAATAGAAGGCCTCCTCAAAGCAACAGATGCCGGAGCTCAAACCACAGCAAATTCATCAGCAGGCGAAGAGAGAAAAAAACCCCGACCTGACAGTCCGCCTGCAGAGAAACTCTTGTATGAAGAGCAGACGTGGAAAAACAAGGCCTCACTGTGTGAATCAGGGAACGCTGGTCCCTCTAAGTCGCCCGTCGCTCCTTTAATCTTCACATTAGTATTTTTCTCACCGATCCACACCATGATCTACGTTTCTTTACATCAAGGCGGCGGATAAGGATGAGTTATCTCTTTAGAAGAAAATGAGTCAAAGAAGGCTTTTCTGCATTTACACGCAAGTCAGTGTTTATCAGGCAGAAGGATGTGGACTGACATTAGCAACGTTCACACCTCAGTTTATTGACTTTTTTTTTACATCAAGATAAGAATCAATTTACGGAGAATTTGAACTATTTTAGACTAAAGCATATGTTTCGCTTCTTTTGCTACCTCTGCAGAGGAGGTCATGTGACCTAATCTGATGTAAAAGCATTCAGTGAAAGTTGATAATGGACTAAGAAACTGATTCGGTTTGGTACTTAAAAGGTGAACTTATATAGGTTAGGTTAGGTAGAACTTTACTGGTCTTTCCAATTAGACACAGCAATACAGACGATTATTCATAAATATAAAAATAAGAACAAGTCTATTAGTTTTGCATCTGGGAAAGAGCATTCGTTGAATATGTTGATTCAAATGTGTCTTAAATAGATGTTGGACTCAATTTTACTCTTGTACTATCAGTGTCTCTTTGTACAAATACTCTTTTCATTTAAATATTGACATTAGAAAATGTGTTTAAGCCCCGCCCACTGAAAACACCATAGCCACACCCACTCTGCTGTGTTCAGTCAAGCATCAATGTCTGTCACGGCGTGTAATCAATCCAAGCCAGCCTCAATACAGATTTAAAGACTCCAGATTCAGCAAATGCTTTCACTAAGGAGGCGCGAGTTTGATTAAATCTTATATGTTGTTTTGATACATTTGTTTCCTGTGTTTTATAAAGTCGTGCGTACATTTTGAAACTTTTTACTTGTTTTTTTAAATTGAAATATTGTTGCTGCTTCAGTATATATTATATTTATTTATTTTTTCAAATGATCATTTATTAGTATTATTTATACATTAAAATCTAAATCTAATCTTTTCTAATATGAATATATTATACATTTTTGTGCGAAGGCAAGAAATTCAAAAATTTGATTTGGAACATTTATTTGTAATTAATATCTAAGAATATCAAAATCAATATGTGAAAATGTTTTCCAAGTTGAATTATTGCATTTTAAATTCGTAATTAACTGGTCCAGGTCCTTGAGTCATTGAATATGTTTAAATGCGAGTCATTTGATTTCTGTCTTTCTTTATTATCTAAGGATTAGTCCATGAAAACCTACAGTTTTAAAACCACATGATTTCAAACTGCGACTGCGAAGTCCAATGATACAAAAACCTCCTGACTCGACCGCGTGTTGTTTCGGCAGCTTCTCAATCTACCTTCACACGTTTCTACAGCTACACTTGTTTACACCAATCCTGCCGATGTTCCGTCTAGACGTGTGTGGAAAGACGGCTATTTAAGTCGCACGAGGGCGAAAATACACACAACGACACATGACAACAAACCGAATTAGCATGTTCCTGTTTTAGACCCTTTTCTTTTTTCGGGAGCTGTTTTTGTTTTGTCGTCACACCATCGGACATTGCCCTGATTACCTTAGTATCTTGGTGGACGTATGTGGGATGGCTCCTTCTAAAGTGGCTCTTGAGAGATAAAGCCCAGGTCCCCTCGCTGCCCCGAGGTCTCTATGGCACTGATGTAAATAGACAAAAACACTTTCGGCCCGAGGAGCTTCAGAGATGCCTGAGATAAAGTGAGGCTGACCAGGGCAGGAACATTCTCAGACTCTAGGCTCTAGACTCTCTATACTCTGGATGGTGTAAAAGTGAAAGACTTGGTCCAGTCGGTACCGTATACGAGTGAGAGCCGAGGTGTCTCTCTTAGCATGTGAGCAACATAAGTTTTACCTTACCTTACCTTACATTTATGCCAAAGTGTTCAAAGACACCAAGAAAGTACTGAGTAAAATACCTTCATCTCAAGCAGGAGCGTGTACTGGCAAGAACCTAGCGATATGAAACGCATCACGATACGATACCATATTGCTATATATTGATATACTGTAGGATATATGTGTAGTATTGTCGAGTACTTGATTCTCAGAATTTACAGACCATATTTTATTTATTTATTAAATTTGTTTTTATTTGTTCAGGCTTTTCCTTGATTTTCTGGAACTCCAGTTGTGTTATCAGTATTATCTTGACCTTTAAAGTATATACTTTATTGAATATTGTTTTGATTGTTTACGTGCTTTGTGACCCTGGTCTGGAAAAGCGCTATATAAATAAAAATTACTTACTTACTTACTTACTAAAAAGTCGTAACTGTATTCATTTGTTTTGAACAAAAATATGCCCAAACAACCGCTTTAAAAGCTGCTTGAGTCGACCGTATCCTCTCGTCCCCAGTCATCGCTGGGATCTCACAGGATTTCATTGTGTATTACATTGTGGGCGATTTACCGTGGATGCAGATTTCGTCCTGAAACAATCCTGTAAAAAAACTTAAAGTGATGGTTTTTGATCTAAAGTAGGTATTAGCGTGTTAGCGCCGCTTTCCTACCAAGTCTTTGAAGTTTGTTTCCTCTAGTTTTTTTTTGGTGTTTGATTATCGCCGCCAAATTGATCCCGTCACGACCCACCTCCGCGTACAATCGCCGGTCAGGCTTTTTAAACATCCCTCGTCACATGACTGGGTCATACCCTAGAAAACAAAAGAGCGCCTCTTGTGATCCAGGTTGCATAAATAGCCAAACGAGCCTCGGACCGCCGAGCGCCGCGGCCCCGTCAATAATTAGGTTTGTCCGGGTCAGAACCACAAACAAACGCGTCGCTGTGTCTCGAGGGAATCGACTTTAAATCGAGGATGGAGTCGAGCCACAGGTGTCGGGAGGACAGGAAGTCACAGTGCCGGGAGCTTCTGAACCAAAAGAAGAGATAAAGTATCAAAGGTTGCGTCGCTCGCTTGGTTTTTTTTCTCAAGCGCTGACATCACCACGTGGGAAAGTTAGTCCATATCTGTCCTTATCGCCCGCTGACCTCAGCGAGTCAGACAGTGTTCAAACACGACGGTCGCATCAAAACACTTTTTCCTCGACGCCACCTGCTTCCAAACTGGTGCCGTGTCAGGGACTCAAGAGTCTTCAGCTGGAAGAGGACTAGGAAGCCTGGACCAGGTTCAGGAAGGAGAGGAAGGAAGTCGGAACACGCCTCTGGGTCCGAAAAGGAAGTAGACGGGAAACAGGATTGGGCAGAACAAACTGCGTATTGTTAGAGTTTAATAGCAAAATGTATGTCAAGTCGTCTGTGTCGAATGTTTGATGGTCGGAATAAAAACTTTTTTATTTTAAATTTAACTTGAGTTCATTTCTGTGTCTATTGAAGTAAATAATATATAATTGTATATTATATATATATTTATTGATATTTTGTAGGGAAGTATCATCAGAATATGAAATGGTTGAATTTTAAACTGTGTTTTATTAAAATGTAGTTGTTTTTACCATTTAATTAATTTTTTGAATTATAGAATTCAATCATTTATATTTTTAAAGGTTTTTTAAATAAAGTTTTATTGAATCATTAAAAGGTTATAGATATTGTTTTATAATTGTTATTAAAATAGTGTGAATATGTTCAAAATTAATACATTTATTTTGTACATATTATAATTGATACTTAAATTACATTACAGTATATATAATATATATATAAATGTTGGTTTAATAGTACCACCAGACAATACTTATAGAGTACCGAGCTACTTGATCAAGTGCCTCAACGTAGTCACATGATCTTCTGCGCCTCACATGATTGGCTGAAAGTTCGATCAATTAACTCAGTACTCTTCGCGTATTGCGATATTATACTAACATTTTTAGAATTAAAAATGAGAAAGTATTCGATTCAAAACAAATATTTTTGAATTATTGGAAGAACAATATCAAACTATGTGTAAAAAATATATAATTTAATTTGAAAATATTCTTATTTTATGAATAAATTATTCATTAAAAACAAATTCAACCTCTTCATAAATAATCTATTCAATATAATTGTTGAAAAAAAGAAGTAAAATTGTTAAATTAACAACAAAAATATTTCAATTATTAATGTTAGGTTTCAAGGTTGCTGTGTTAAATTCAACCATTCAATATTCTGATGCCACTGATCGTCCTTCATAGTTTTAGAATATAATATTCTCATAACTTTCTTTATGGATCTTCGTGAGTCTCTCCTGGATGACTCAGCTCCTCACGCTCTCCTAAAGAGAGTTACGACCCCCTGCAATGAAAACTAATCATGGGCTTCACGCCGGCCCATAAATGGACAGCACTCCAAAACTGCTCCCGATGATTATCTTCTCGAAGGCGAGGTCAAAAGTGCGGGGAGGCTTTTACGAGCAAACGCTTGCAGATGGTGCGTTCGAGGCGAGTAATGAGATCATTATCATCAGAGAAACATCACAGGTTCTAACGCAGGCGTGTTCTTGCACCTCCGCGTCACATGTAGTTTGTTGCCGAGAGAAGAGCTGGAAGTGACGGTGATGTAACAGAGTATCAACGTGAAACTAAAGTTGGTTATACTGAGAAAAAAGAATAATGATTGAAAAATAGATACAAACGAAATTAGGATGTCGTGTTTAGAGGTTCAAGAAAATGTAGATAAATATCGCGATTTTTTTTAACGATGCCGAATAAACAATATATCGATTAAAACATTTATTTTTTATCTTTTTTTGTGTGTATTTTAATTCAGTGTAAAAACTTCTGACTGTAGATGGCAGCAGTAATTACCTTGTACGCAGCTAAATCAACAATTAAATCCTGTGATAACCCTGCTATGACTGAGGACGAGAGGATACAGTCCACTCCAGCTACTTTTAAAGCTGATGTTTGGACATATTTTGGTTTCAAAACAAATGAAAGCAGTTACGACTTTGTGGAGAGTCATGTGGTCTTCAGTTTCTCAACACCTGAGTCAAGTACTTGCACTATACTACGAATAAATCCTACAGTACACGAATATATCATATTTTTGCCCCTGTATCATGGTACATATTGCCAGTTTCCTGCAAATACAAACCCTTAATTATGACGCAGAAGAGTCTTTGTCGGAACTGTAATCTTAGGTATGAATTCAGGAGAAAAGGTAAATGTTTTAAAAAAAAGATAATTTAAATTATACATCATAAAAAGAAAAAAAGGTTTGAAATGGATGCTTTCTCTGATGTTTTTTTCAAGATTGTGTTCTCGGTTATGTGTAAGAAAAAGAAAGAAAATGTTTTTCTGTGGTACATGTATGTGCTTTAATCATTATTTTCACTTGCTCATAGGGTTAAAACATTGTGGCTCCCAGGTCTGGTGAAGAGTGAGATTGTAAGAGTCCTTGACTTCTCTACCTCCATCCCTCCTTTTCGTCTACTCAGCACCTCTGAACGTGCAGTTCTTCCCTCTGTAATTCCCAGTATTATCTATGGCTGAACTCCCTCGCAGCGAGTCCTGGTGCAGGGACCACAGAGAGACACCGATAAGGAAAAAACTCCCACAAAGCTGCAGAACCATCTGCTAATACAAAGTAAACACGGAGACAAAGTTGAGCCGGCAGAGAGAATCCACTTCCCAGTGCGTCTCCAGGGCGGGTTCAGCTCTTTTGTTTGGTTTCCTTCCTTTTTCCTTTCTCCGTAATTGTTGTTTTCACTCTCGCACATGTCAACATGTGTCCAGAGATGTATGGACCGGGATTAGAGTGAAGGGCCGACTCGGACAATCCCGGTACGTGGGTGCAGAATGTTGCACATGGGTGGCGGGGGACGGAAATAAAAACCCGTCAGCCGCCACTCTTACCTCGGGATTATGTAACGCCACGAGCTGGAGGTGAGGGTGAGGAAGGGGGGGTTCCATCGCGTGACCCTCAGCAGGTTGCACTGCAGGTCACTTACCCTGGGAAAACTGCGTAAAACCACGTGCAGTTACAGTAACACTGTAGCGTTCGCTTCATCTGAGCAACCACTGTTCGATTTCCACTGCCTTAAGAGCACGTCTCAAGTATTTTAGTGCCATGAAAAGTTAACTTTAACATGTTGAAACTTTTTTTTAAGCATTGAATATTTTTTAAATCATTTAATTCAATTATTTTTTAATTAATATGTTCTATTGTATGTTCTATTAAATACTTTGTATATTATAGGTTGAATTTGTTTTAATTAAGAATTTAAATATTTCCTAATTACATTTTATTTTTTTACACATAGAGATTAATATTCCAATTCCAATAATTTAAAAATAATTCAATATTTTTCAATTACTAGCCGTTTAAATTCAACATTGTCTGGTGTCATTAGCATACCCATGTTATTATATTTAATTTAAAAGACTAAGAATTGCATATTGAATTAAATTAAATAGGAGTAATTGGAATTACAATACCCAATTAAATCAATTTTTTAAATATTACAATTTCCTTTATTAAATTATTTAAAAGAATAATAATTCAACCTTGTATATACAAACTATTTCATTAAATTATTCAAGGAAAAATAATTCATCCTTTCATGTATAGACATTATTAAGTTAAATGAATGAAATAAATATCTTAAAAATAAAGTTTAAACATAAGAAAATTCCACGTTTTATCGTTGGAACTGTTAAATCCAAACATTCAATATTCTGCTGACACTGATACACTTCCATGACAAAACAGTCGTAATGAGACCGAAAAGCAACACAGATTTTAGAGCCGTATTTTAGTTTCTGTGTCATTTAATTAGAAAAGATGCAAACATTCCACATGCGTTTAAAGATATAATCACCTTTATAATTAAAAGAAAATTCCTTATTATTTAAGTGTTTGAGGGGGAAAGTGTTTCTTAAAGAGTTTTTAGTTACATCTGAAAGAAACTCAAGAATAAACCAATTTTAAAAAATAATAATTATGTTTTAAATGTCAAAACATGGTCATGAAGATGGAACCAGCCAACTATCAAAATAAAACAACGTTTGGTCCTCGTCGTGCCTTTGACGAACATGAACATAAAGCATTGTTTTGTTTTCCCGTCCTTAGTAAGTTGTCAAATGCACAGCAGAGAGTTCAGTGAGTTGAAGTTAAAGTTGAACCCTTTGACCAGTCCTTCGGGGTCGGCGCCCTCTGACGATCTTGGTGGATCAGGATCAGGTTTTGTGACGGAAAGTAACCTCCAGGCGTTTATTTTTATGTTCAAGTCATGTACGTATCATGTCTTCATGTGAGGGGAGACGACCCCCCCCACCCCCCCGACCCCCCCACACATGGCCACAGTTGAGAGCTGGGACGGAGGATTAGCTGCTGGTCTTTCCACCTGATCCAAAACTGCCACCTCAGCGTTTGTGCCTGATCGGACGGGAAAACCAAACCATGTGCCCACAATAACAAGCTCACACTACACCAGCAAGCTAGCAAGACCTCGCTGATCGCTAAATGATTGTAATAATTTAAAATACAAAAGGCAGTAGAAGTGTGATTAAATATGGATAGACTGAAATATGATAATGTTTTTTTTTTTATAACCATATTTTTCGATGTACAACAGCATTGTACTAACTTGTTTTGGCTTTAAAATAAGGTTTAATCTTCTTCATTGTACATTTATGGTTTAATATTTCAATTCAATTAAATAATTTGACGTTTTTATGTACAATTAGAAGGAAAATATTATGTTTTAAAATAAACTTTCAGCTGCTGGATGGCATTAGTCGTTCGCAGCTAAAGAAACGATGGAATCCTGCGAGTGACTGAGGACGAGAGGATACAGTCGACTCCAGCATCTTTAAAGTTGATGTTTGGTTTCAAACATATGTAAGATTTAAAGACTTCAGTCAACAGTCATGTGGTCTGTAAATTATTCAACACCAGAGTCAAGTCCTCGACAATACTACAAATGTATTCTTGTTCCTAAAGTATTGCAATACAGTGTATTATTGTCCCTGTATCTTGTTCATTACACAGCCCGAAATGGTGTCTGTACGAGCTTTACGCTAGTTTTAAAATTACTTTTCATGCTAGCATGGATCTCCTCTGTGTATTAATGTGGCCTACGATGGGCTGCTTTTCGCCCCTAGTAGCTGGGACATGCTTAAGCTCTTTGTGACCTCAGGGAGAAAATAAACAGCAGAAGGAACATTTTAAAAAAGAGTAACTTGAAGCTCAAATATTGCATCATTAACTACAGAAAAAAAAAACTTGGAAAAGAGATCCAGTGTTTGTTTTCAATACACAAAGTGCAGATTCAACGAGAGCAGAGAGATTGTAAATCTTGGACTCACTTCATAGTGAAATTCTGCCTGAGAAATTCTAAGTGTTTCTATTTTGAGGTTTTATTTAACAGTGAGACTTGAATTGCTGCAATTATAGTTACCTGCCCGAGTCGGTTTCATGTAAGACGATCTGTTGACAGACGACGTTTACAAGAGCCAGAGCCGAGATGTTGCCCAACTCACGACATCGACTCGCTGGGCATGTTTATGTGGTGACGAACCACGGACCTGCCGTTACCCCCCGCAGGAAACAGCTGAGGGTTTCTGCTGATGCTACAAGCTCAGGCAAGTTTTTCCTAGAAACTGTGCAGCTCCATGTGTTTTGATCGTCGCGTTCCGAAACATCCAGGCCTGGCAACTCTTTTCACGTCAACAAAAACATTATGTGTTCCCAAGTGTCGGGACGGAAAGCCTGGAAAGTCTTTCAATGATTACAGATACATATTCTTATGAGATAAACGTTTGTTCCAGAGCCCATTTTTGTCCTTTGGACTTAAACAAGGATGTAAAAAACACAATTATTTCAAATGTATTTGCTGCATTTCAAGACAAAAAGGAATATTTGTCACGCTTGTTTAACATGTTAAATATAAGGAAAATTACTTTACATGTTTCAAGGAACATGTTTTGCTGGCGTTGATAACCATAAAGATTTTTGTTTCATCAAAAAACAAAAATGTATTTTGCACTTGCCAGCCTACTAAATGTCCAAATTAATAAACGACAAAAAATACATAATTGTAATAATAAAAGGTAAAATGTATGAATACATATATAGATAAACATTGAAATAACTCAATAAATAAATGAGTTAATGTACAAATCAAGTTCAAATGCATGAATTAAAAAAATTATATTTACACAGAAAATACACTGCTTTTCGACCAAAATAAAGATATTTATAAATAAACATGTATTTATTTATTTTTTAATTATGTAATTCATCATCCTTTATGCCCAACTTTTAACACCACGGTCCACTTCAAGGCCAGATAAATAAATGAAATGCTCCTAAGTTTTTGTGTTTGCAAAAGAAAGTTGTCGATAATGATCTTTTTTTTAAATTAATTTCCACTACTTTGAAGAATCTTCAATCGTGACCAAGAAAAGCTTCTTGTATACCGCAATACCTTCCCCGTTTTTATTGAAGTTGTTGGTTTTGTTAACTTAAAACACTGAATTTGTGAGGACGGAAGTTGAGTCCTGTTTGAACCACCTTCACAACCACCTTGAACTGACCCAATACCACCCATTTCTAGGTTTTAATGCAAGTACAGAAAGTACGTTTGCAGTTACACACTTAGCCAACTCTTCATGAAGCTAAAATGGCCGCCTCATGAGACGAAAATATATCTATTTAAATCTGGTGTAAAAGTGTTGAGCATGTGTCGGGCCTGGGATCGTACATGTCTCGGTGGTGGCTGGAGCCCACCGGTTGGAACTAGTTCAGGGCTGTCATTGTGGGGCGACGGGCGCAGTAATAACAGACGGGGTCTGACTTTTGTTTTCTCTGTTTAGACAAACGGCCTCCGCGGCCAGTTTTTTTTTTTGCCAGCATCACGGCTTCAACGGTGACGAAGCAGAAAACTACAGCTAAGAGCTATTAGTCTAGAACAAGGGGCCATTTTGCGGCCCTTGTGTATATTTCATGCGACCTGAGACCACCGTTATAGACCCTGTTGTTCAACCAATGAGTGTAAATTGTTTAATTTCTATCTGGTTATATTAAGTCTTCCGTATCAAACAAAAATACTCTACCTTAACACTGAAAAACATACAACATGCTTGTGCTAAAGTTTACATATATAAATTTTTAGAGAAGTTATACAAGATGACTCTTATTAACCCATCAACGGTTGTGTATAAAAATACAGTATTTATTACTGTATTTTAAGTTAGGTACATCACTAACATAAACACATTTCTTGATGTGTCAAAAACATACTGTACATGTGTGACGATACGATATATTGCGATTTATTACAATACTACAACGATATATGGCTCCTTTTAAAGAAACAACACTTTTTCTGGCTTTTACAGCAAATAAATGAGCAAATACTAAGTGCTTCTCAAAATATGAACAAAATTGTAAACGTACATAAACAATAAACAAGGAAGTGCAATAACAATCTCAAACAACCTGGAGCAACACGTGTTTAATTCTTTAACTTTAAACTTTGTTTTAAAAATGAGAACAAACATCAGCTTTAAAAGCTGAGGTTAAATATATATTTAATCTTTGAAATACCATTTAATTGAATTCAAAGTTATTCAAAAAATAAAAAATAACACGATATAAATGTAAGTTTGTAAAGCATTTTATATATATTTTTAAATATCGATACATTGCTATTGAATATCGATACAGTATAAAAATAATGCTAAATATCGTTATATTGAATATATTTAGTAAGAATCAAGATACATGCTCAACGATACAGTATATATATATAATATTGTAGGAACAAGGATATAGTTGTAGTATTGTCAGTACTTGACTCTGGTGTCCCAGAATTTACAGACAACATGACTCCAAACATCAGCTTTAAGGAGTCGACTGTATCCTCTTGTCCTCAGTCATAACCAGGATCTTGCAGATTTTAGATTTTCAGCATTTAGCTGCAGAGGACTACGTTTCTGCTGCTATCTTTATAATAATATTATTATTATTATTTTTTAAAGACACTTTTTTTGAGCTGTAAACAAGTTAAGAAATATGGTTATTAATTCAATGGGATTTGAAGCCAAAAGATAAAACAAAAAAACAAATGAACCAGGGATTTGGGAATCACAGGGTTTGGACTCGAGCATGTGATCGACTGAAAACGATGGAGCAGTTGAGCTTCGAACATTATTCGTGATTCTTCAGAAACAACACGGACAGGAAAATCATTGAAACTCCATATTGGAAATCATCCTCTTTTCGCATCTTCTTGGTGCAACATCTCAGCATCAGGACAGGTTCGCCAAAGGTCGAGTTCTCTTCAGATGAAGCGTCAATAACTATACAATATGTAACCGCATTAAAACTCGTTGTGCAAACACAAGATTCCAAAAGCTTTTCGAAGTCTTTACACCCTTCCAGCGACTCTTACCAAACACGTCTGTGTTCAGATAACTAGGTGAACTGCGGTCCTGATACCGACACAGTGAGTGAGATGCATTAACCTGGAAAGCCGAGGACAAACACATGTGACATAAGCAGACAATCGCTGTGCGATGAAGGCCAGCTCGGTGATGCAACAGTGAATTAAAACTCCACGGGTTCCTAGATTCCAGCCACACACACACACACACACACACAGCTGTGGTTTCATTACACTCGGACGGGTGGAAGTAAGTAAGCCAACCATTCATTAGTTACCCTCCACTCGCCAAGAGGTCACTAATGCCTCGGAGCGACCAGTCGGTAAACAAGGAGCAGATGACTCAGATTCGGTGACAAAGTACCCGACGATGATAATGTAAACACAGATAAACCCGTACAAGAGGTGCAAGTATTTCACCTGCAAGTTCAGCACCGGACGGAAGTTGCTGTTCGAATTCATAATTAAGAAGTCGAGTATGAAGGTTTATCAGGGCCATCAGAATATTGACTATAATCATATATTTAAGGTTTTTTTAAACTAATTTCTAACTTGAAGAGTTAACAATAATTACATTTAAAATGTGAATAATTTATAGTCTAATTCCAATCATTTAAAAAAACATGTTTTTTTCAATTTGTAGCCTTTTTACTTCAATGTATAATTCATTCTCTGTTTTCCCTCTATGTGTGTTTGCATTTGCATACTTTGTAGTGTCCGGCATTATGTTTGTTGACAGAAAAGGATTTAATTCATTAGTAATGTTAAATATTATCAAGAATATTCTTGTCAAATATCTTCAGAGCATCTCCCTGACAGGTGACAGAAATACTGTATAGATACTATTATTTTGCCTTCCAATTACGTATTTTATAAATACTTTTTTTAATCATAGTTCATTAAATTAATTGTGTATAAAAAAATGTTTGACAACGTTTGTTCATTTTTTTGGCTATTTAACTTCAGGCCTCAAGATGGCAGCACTTGTTAAGTGCTCCACAGCTAAAGAGAAAGTGAAATCCTTGGAGATCCAAGCGATGACTGAGGATGAGAGGATACAGTCGACTACAGGAGCTTTTAAAGCTGATGTTTGGACATATTTTTGTTTCAAAACAAATGAAAGCAGTTGCGACTTCATCATGTGGTCTGTAAATTCTGCAACACCAGACTCAAGTACTCGACAATACTAGAAATATTCTTGTTCCTACAATATCACAATATATTGTATCGTTGATCATGTATCGTGATACATACTGTATCGCCAGATTATTGCCAAAAAACACGACTATTCCTTATTGACACAAATCCATCGCAGCAAACATGCACCAAACTGTTCTCAGTTGATTTATTAAAGTTAAAATCCAGTTATGTTGTGTTAAACATGTGTAGCATGTCAGTACTCAGACACTTATACCAACATATGAACAAAGGTTGTGTGGCTCCTAAAACAACCTCCCAGATGTTGTAGTTATTCGCTTTATTTTCGCCAAACAATCCCAGGAAGGAAGAAGAAAGATGAAGTTCTTATCAGCCCCGCAGGCTACAAAATATCCAGCGTGTTGACAAATCAATTATCCTCGGCTGGTTGATGGTTTAATCGCTACTATAACCACAATGAAAGTGCCAGATGAAGCCTGTGTAATAACCAGTAATGAACAGGATCAGGTTTGTGACGCTAGCGTTTAAGTATCACTGTTACTGTAGAAAACTGCTCTGTGAGGTCATGAGTGAAGACGTCTGCAGGTTACACAGGCTTGTGTGTTATCATGTCTGTAAACAAATGCTTCTCCTGTAAGACAACACTTTTGAGTTTCTGCTTGCAGTCTTCTGGCTGATGGTTCACCAACGTTTTCTTTCAAAGACCACAAGCAAACACCCTCTTTTCCTAGAAGATCTTGGACAACATCCACCTCCTCTTCCTCTGCTTTTTCTGCACAATCACACTCCCCCCTCTTTAACCTCATTGAGGCTCACCCCACCCCTGATATCCTCTCGCAGGACCACCACCCCTTTTTCCTCGCCGTTTGGCAACACATAAACAGAAAACCGGAGGTGTGTCTGCTCCCGGCGAATCGCGACGCGTCCAGATGGAGCGCGACGGCCAATCAGAGCCCATGCTTCTGTTCACGACAGTTGTTGTTTTGCTGTTTTTCCCGAGTCGTCGGGGGTTATGGATGGAGGGAGCGAGGAGGAGGTCAGGCATTAATAGGATCCGAGTGCTCGTCTGAAATTAGGTGGGGGCTAATCTGGAATTCAATGTGTGTGTGTGTCTGTGACCACTGTACGTGCACGGACACACACACTGGACTGAACCGTGCACAGGACTCACATGCTCTTTATCTCCAACCATCGCCCTCAAACACACCAGACCTTGTCTCTCCGACACAAACAACGTTCACATGACTTTTTCTTTTACACCAACGATCACACGCTACACACCCCGTGTTGGCAATAGTCTGGCCAGCAAGACGAGTCATGACACCAGTAACAAAAACACAAAATGATTACGAGACGAGCTACTGAACAAAAGTCGCTTTGGTAATGTGTGCGGAGCCAGCCCTCCCATTAGGCGAAGTAAGCTTAGGTCTTTCAGACAGACAAACAATTTGTCAGAAACTTGTATTTGTTCGCTTGAAAAAAATATTTGTTTTTGTTTTATTTAAATCACTCTTTAGGTTCCATCATGCACTACAACAGTTTTATCTGACTTTCCCAGCTATAGGGCGAGAGGGAGATTGTACAAATGTTAAACCTAGAGTTGCATCAAAATGGATTTGAACCCACAACCCTCTTTCCTTGAGACTTCAGAACTAACCACCTAACCATCGTGTTTCCTTGAATCAGGTTTTAATCACATTTTCATTAGCGTTTAGCATCAGAGACGCAATAATTCTTAGATTTGACACCCACAGGTCTGCATGGGATTTTTTTTAAGGTGGCAGTACAGACATTTGTCTTGACTGTATCCTCTTGTCCTCAGTCATCGCCTGGATCTCACAGGATTTCAATGTCACTTTAGCTGCGGAGGATATAATATCTTATAATGAATAACGAATATCGAAAGAATTGTTCATGTGTTTAATAAACTCAAGTATTTGATGATGAATATATTTACTTTATTTGTACAGAAAAGACAAAAGAGCATAAATAAATAAACTAATATTGAAATATTAACAAGCAATGATTTATGATCATAATGATTTTTTTAAAAAGAGAAAAAACACAACTGTAAAAGCTGATCTTTCTAGTATTCCAAGAAGTTGAAACACAATCCTTACAGGAAAGTCTCTGCAGCAAAACAACTTTGTTGTTTTAGCCGCAAACCAGTTCGTACTCAAATAGAAGAAGTCGAACGTGTTGTCGTGAAATGACTCAGTTCGATCTGATCTAAGCCACTCAGAGGGAGAACAAACAAGATGCTTCAGACTAAGAGGTGATGACAACTTGTTTGGACAGATGTCTTGCTTGGGCGAGCCTTATATATAGCCTTATATATATACTGTATACCTGTATTCAAAAAGTTGTTGACGGTTCAAAGTGTCTTAGTTTAACTGCACTACTTGTTCTCTTGTTGTCCTGCCGCCATTATTACAACGTGAAGACAGACGTGCTAATGTGAAAGAAGAACCATCAACATCACAGAATCATCTGTGACGCCAACCATCTGTTATCCATCTATCCATCCATCCATCCATCCATCCATCCATCTATTTAATCTTGGTCAAGACATTTAACACAGTCAAGAAAACTGCTAAAGGGAAAATAACTAAACTCTAAAAACTTTTTTTATTGTAAAGTTTCAGTTTATTCAGTTATTATTATATTAAAGTTGATTTCTTTTTCAGGTTTATTTTTTCATTATTGAATTTTCAAATTCGAATATTTCCAAAATGCATTCTTTTTTCTTTTTTTCTTACATATATAGTTTTATAGTCTTATTCCAATAATTAAAAAAACAAATGTTCTTTATTCAATACTATCTCATTTTATAGCCTATTAAATTATATTTAAAAATCTTTGTATAATAGTTCTACTGGACAATAACACAAGAATCAAACTTTAAACAAATTATAGTGACACTATTGTACCAACATTTTTAAATTGAATTTCGAAGGCTACCTAATCAAATAAAATATTGAATACATTTATTTCTTTTCAATTATTTGAATTAGAATATCAAACTATATTATTGCGTTCATTTGGAAAATATTTGAATTTGTCTCCAACCTTTCAAAATAGAACATGTGAACAAAAAAGTTTTAAAAAGTTGTTTTTAAGTGACAGACTGTGTTGACGAAAGAGCATCTGTGACTAAACTTCACCTCCTTACATACTATTGTGGCTAATATTTAAACACCCGTCTGCTACTTGTTCCAAACCTCGTGTTATTGATTAATGCCTTGCTCAGCAGCAGGGACAGGAAGTTGTTTCATAAGTCATTACTCATTTGTTTTGCTTTTTTTTTTTCTCCTTCCCTTTCTCCTGACATCACGCCGGGCTCTGTTCTGTACAAGATATACTCTCTTCAGAGTTCCTTCCTTCCCCTCCTCTCCCAGGACCAGGAGTGAACCGTCGACACACACCCTCGAAACCAGCCAATGAACGGAGCCTGTCGTTGATTGACAGCGCGAGGGAGGCCGGTGCCAAAAACAGGCCGATGTGGGTCATGAAGGAATACTTTCTTCAAATAGTTACGAAGGAGTGACATAAGCATGTTTATCAGTGTTCGGCAATAACATTTCAACGTTTCTTTACGATATCAAAGCACTTTTAATTACAAATACCAAATGGCGATATATTGCAATATTTTCTTTCGGAATACTCTATCGATATTCGACAGCACTGTATCGATTTTATTTTGATATTTCTTTTTTTTTTTAATAATAGTTTTTTTTACAATTAAAATGCAAATATTCATCGTATTTGTTCATTTCTGTGTTGCAATTAAACTTCTGGACACTAGATGGCAGCAGTCATTACGTGCTCTACAGCTACATCGAAATCCCGCAAGATCGACGACTATAAGGAATACTTTCTTGAAATAGTTACGAAGGAGTGACATAAGCATGTTTATCAGTGTAATAACATTTCAACGTTTCTTTCCGATATCAAAGCACTTTTAATTACAAATTCCAATTGGCGATATATCGCAATATTTTCTTTCGGAATACTGTATCGATATTCGACAGCACTGTATCGATTTTATTTTGATATTTCTTTTTTTTTTTTTTAATCATAGTTTTTTTTACAATTAACATGCAAATATTCATCGAGTTAGTTCATTTCTGTGTTGCAATTAAACTTCTGGACACTAGATGGCAGCAGTCATTATGTGCTCTACAGCTACATTGTAATCCCGCAAGATCGACGACTATAAGAAATACTTTCTTGAAATAGTTATGAAGGAGTGACATCAGTGTAATAACATTTCAACGTTTCTTTCCGATATCAAAGCACTTTTAATTACAAATACCAAATGGCGATATATCGCAATATTTTCTTTCGGAATACTGTATCGATATTCGACAGCACTGTATCGATTTTATTTAGCTATTTCTTTTTTTTTTTTAATAATATTTTTTTTTTTACAATTTTTACAAATATTCATCGTATTTGTTCATTTCTGTGTTGCAATTAAACTTCTGGACATTAGATGGCTGCAGTCATTACGTGCCCTACAGCCACATTGAAATCCCGCAAGATCGACGACTGAGGATGAGAGGATACAGTGGACTCCAGCAGCTTTTAAAGCTGATGTTCGGACATATTTTGGGTTAAAAAAGATTTAAATTAGTTACGACTTCGTCGAGAGTCGTATGGTCTGTAAATTCTGAAACACCGGAGTCATACTCTTCCCAGGTCTGCTGTACATAGTTCTTTAAAAAACAAACATACCATTTTTAAACCTACGCTCTACTCTACCTCTTTTTCATCTTTTAATCCCCGTTTTCCTAGAGCTCAGTCAACAATACATGTCTTTGTTTGCAGACATTCCGTCTTGTTTAGATCTGTTTCTAATGCGCCCTGAGGATTATATATTCCTGTAAGTAAGTACTTTAGTAATATTTGTACACAGTGAGCTCTCCTTCACTTCACCTTTTGACTCGTGTGTGTGTGTGTGTGTGTGTGTGTGTGTGTGTGTGTGTGTGTCTGTTTCATGCCCCGCAGGAACGCACAGTGCTCAAGAGGTGACAAACATCTTATGAAATCATGGAGTCAACAGATCGAGCATTGAAAATATGTTCTGTAGGAACAAGAGATTAAAACCACACCCGTGCGCTGGTTGAGACGCCATCATAATATTTGTGTTGGTATAATATTTAGCGAGTACATTGTAAAGTGTATTTACTGTAAGTTACATGCATCCATTCGACAGGTAAAGTAAGTGTGGGGGTGGGGCTGTAGCAAAAATGTTTATTTTTTTGGAAGCATTTTTAATTGAATTATTATTAATTTGTATATTTTAAGGCTTCTTTAGTTTTAATGATGTGTATATATAAAACAAAAAACACAAAGTTTGAGATTCTACTTCCAATAATTAAAAAATATATATATTCTTAATTAAATATTCTAATTCATTATTAAATTCAATATAAAAAAGAGTAACTATTGGACTGAACTTTTAGCCAATCATGGTTGCATTAAATAAAACATAGTTTTCAATTGTTGGAATTAGAATTTCAGACTCTATTTGTGAAAAAAAAAAAAATCTAATTTGACATTTTTCAAAATATAATGCTATAATAAGAAAGAAAAAAAAAATCACCATTTCAATATAAAATTTCTTCAATTAAAGAATTAAAAATAAACGAATAGTAAAAGAAAACCATGATGATCATCGTGAACATCATCTACGTGGTCCATGTGCATCTCGTGGTGGAACATCGTGTCCCGGCGCACGAGACGTGGCACATACACGACAACACGGATGATTCGAGGTTTCTGTTCTTTATTCAGACGCGACTGAACTGTTCACCTCTGACAAAATAGGAACACGCAGCACTTCCTCTTCGACACGTGAAGTCTTCAGCACAGAACCACACGCGACCGAACAACAAGTTCCTGCCGTTTTTTTACAATGTCGCAAAAAAAAACATTTAACGCCTTGTGACTTGGGTTCTGCTGCACGACCACGCAGGTGTGAGGCTGGTTCACGCCGGGCATCTCGTGGCAACCGTCACTTTAAAGAGGTCGTTGACCTCGGGGAGGAAACACGTGGAGCGTGACATGGGTTTTAAATGTGCTGATTTGAAAGGGTTTGGATTCGTCACTTTATAGTGACCAATAATGCTACTTTTTTTCCCCTCCAGAACACAATCTACGTGAACAAACCTTGACCCACAACCACAGTATTATACTTTGGATAAAGTGCGATAATCTTATAATAATAATACATTTTCTCTGATGGGCCTAATCTCTTCCTTCAGGTTTACCTACACAAATTTACAAATGTTAACTCTTGCCTTGCTTTTTATTTCTACTATCAACGATTTTCACTTTTCTTTTTACTTAAACTGACTTTTATTCCTTATCTCTACTTTTTCTCTCGACCGCCATTTTCTGAATTTCTAAATGCAACCATTAACATCAAGAATATTGAATATTCAATAGTTGAATTTAACATAAAAAAAACTTTCTTAATCATTTCATTTGTTTTTTAAAAAGTTTTTTATAAAATTTTAATATTTAAAATATAATCACTTTTATTTTAGTTTAATATTCTTATTCCAATAATTCAAAATTCAATATGTTTTAAGTCGTAGCCTTTTAAATTAAAATACAAAAGTGTAAATAATAATAATAATAATAATAATAATAATATTGCAACCAGATCAGCTCCAATTGGCTGAAGGTTCAATCAAGTAGCTCGGTAATCTATTGGTCTTGTTATATTGAATTTAAAAGGCTATGAATTAAAAAATTACTAACTTGGAAAGTTGTTTTTTGAATTATTGGAAGGAGAATATCAAACCCTATGCATAAAAAGAAAACAAATTAATTTTGAAAAAATATACAATTAATTATTTTTTAATTAAAATTCAACGTATACTTATTATTTAATGAGAAATAATTCAATGTTATAGAAAAAAATAACATTTGAATAAGAGAAAAATGAACCTTTTAACATTTTAAATCGAGATGTAACAAGAGGTCATAACTGACACATGTGTGTTGTGTGTCCGGTTGTGTGTTTTGAATAATAATAAATCATAAGAACATGAAGTTTTTCCACAACACTGAAACGTGTCAATCACTTGCGACGCAGCGACACTCGGGCCCGGCCTTGGAACGAAAGGTCAGAGGTCAACGACTGTGGGAAACGCCAAGTCCACAGCGTGACTCTGACAAAACCAGGCTTGTAACACAAACAACCACACACACACACACACACACAATGCACCCGAGAAGAGAGCACAATACCTCAGACCGGTCCACACCGGGCCTGAAACAATGGCGCACACGCTGAAACAACACGGACCGGCCCGAGCCGGCGCAGTGAGGGGCTGCAGCCGCCGCACAATGACGCTCCATCCATCAGGTGCTGACACAGCAAAGTTGAAGCATCGGCTCTGTTCGTCCGTCGGAGGCGTAGAAACATGCCTCCACGTCTCTGCGGGACGTCCCGGGCCACCCAGGCCGGCGAGCCACAGAGACGACGGACTGTTCAATCCCGACGACGAGAAGGAGAAGCCGAGTCTTACTCATATTTTACTGGGTATTTCAGCCCGTTAAGCTCGGTGTTGAGCCGTGTGGTTTCATCCTAATAGGGCCCGCGGCCACAGAGCTATTCAAGCTTTGTGACCTGATCCTCAGATGCCTGTAAATCCTGTATGCTCTGCTATAAATCTTTCAAGGCATGTCAATACACAAACACACACACACACACACGACCGTCAGCACACGTATAGACGTAAACATGGAGGAAATGTCAAGAGCACAAATACAAACCCGAGACCTGGACCACAGCCCGGTGACCCGGGCAAGAGGAAAATATTAAACTCATGTGCAGCATTGCATGCATGCGGTTGAGAGCCTGGAAAGTTGGCCCTGCAGCTGAGGAGAAGACTAGAGGGTAAACACTGACCTCCTGTGTTCATGCAGGTGAACTGCAGCTTTATTTCATATGCATTCATAGTAAGTAAGTCATTTTTATTTCTATAGCGCTTTTCCAGACCAGGGTCACAAAGCGCTTAAACAATCAAAACAATATTCAATAAAGTATACACTTTAAAGATCAAGATAAAACTGATAACACAAAAGGAAAAGCCTGAACAAATAGAAACGTCTTAAGATGTTTCTTAAAGGAGTCAGTAGATCCATCAAGCGCAAAGAGAGAGGAAGATCGTTCTTTAGAAACTTTCGATGTATAAATTGACTAATTAAATTAAAGTAAGTTTAATTTCTTTATTTTATTAAAATGTAGTTAGAATGGGTCAAGTATTTTTGTATAATTAAACTCAATAATGAATATGTGGAGAGGTTGATTATGTTTCTATTGAATAAAAGGTTGAATTTGTATTATTTGTCGTAAATAAATAATATTAAATTGCTGGTATAATATCTGACATTTTTATATTCAATTTAAAAAGATTGAAAAACATTGTTTTTTTGTACAGTTGGAATTAGTAACGTTTAAAACTTTTGAAAACTCGCCTTAAAGAATGAAAACAAAATTAAACCCAATTATTCAATGAAAAGAAATTCAACATTTCAATATATTGATAATAAAATTCAATTATTCAATGAAATAATTAAAGGTTTGAAAAAACATTCCAATAAAGGAAATGACATATTTTTACATTTTAAAAACAATCATTTAATATTACTATAGAGTTACATACAGACTGTCCCTCTGAAGTTGATTTAATTCTATCCCTTTTTAATCATTATATTTGCTTATTTCAACAAACACATTTCTGACATAAACGCTTTCGTGTTTTTTTCAAACTGATGCTAAATGTGAAAACATATTTTACAGAGCAGAGCGAAGACACGCAGAGCAGCGAAAAGAAAATGAATATTTCAAGTGTTTCAATATTTTATATGAAACACTAAAAGTGGCATCGAGGTCAAGTCTAGAGCTGCGGAGAATAAACTATTGTAATAAATAGTTTAGTTTGTTGCTTGAATTTAAATTTAATTTAAAAAATATATTTAATAATTATTTTCATTGTCTTCTAAATACTTATTAAAGCTACAACAGAACTCTTTTTTGTACAGTGCCTGTACTTCACAAGGAAATACTACACAGACACAGAGTTATACTACTGAACTTTACATACTAATACTATAGAGCCTAATGGATTTATACTACTGAACCACACATAGTAATACTACTGAAACTCACAGAGAAATACTACACTGACTGACAGAGTTATATTACTGAACCTCACATAGTAATACTACAGAGCCTAAAGGAGTAATACTACAGAGCCTAGCAGAGTAATACTACTGAACCTCACATAGTAATACTACTGAACCTAACAGATAAATACTACACAGACTGGCAGAGTTATATTACTGAACCTCACATAGTAATACTACAGAGCCTAGCAGAGTAATACTACTGAACCTCATCCAGTAATACTACTGAACCTCACAGAGAAATACTACACAGACTTGCAGAGTTATAGTACTGAACCTCACAGAGTAATACTACTGAACCTCACATAGTAATATTACCGAGCCTTGCAGAGTAACACTACAGAGCTTCGCAGAGTAATACTATTAAACCTCATTGAGTAGTACTACCATGCCTCAGTGTAATACTACAGTGCCTCGTGGAGAAATACAACAGAGCCTTTGCGGAGTAGTACTAAAGAGTCTTGTGGAGTTATACTACTATGGGGTCTTTAGTCCTAAAGGTACTGTAACGGAAAACTGAAGTACGCGTATGCTTTTCACCATTTAAATAAGTATATAAAACAGAAGCTAAGATTTAATTGAAACATTTGGGAAAAGTTGTTAATGAGACAAGTAATGGATGATAATATTTGTGGTGAATTACCATCTGGATCCACAAACATTTTGAAGTATTGAATGAGTAAGAGAGTAAGTTGCGTCTTCTTATTTTTATATTTACTTGCTCCCTCCCAGGGTCAGAACATTGTCGTGGTTCATGTTTTCTTCACCATATGTTTACTTGACTCCCAAACAAGAGTAGGAAACAACAATGTTGTTATTTATTCATCATCCAAAGTCAAGTCATGGGGGCAGCAACTGAAGTTGAGAGGCCCAGAACTTCCTCTCCCACAAACCCTTCCGCAGCTCAACGGGAACCCCAAGGCCTCACTTCGTAACATTTGTTTTTAAAAACACAATCTCTCACCATGACTGTTCCTCTTGTACAAGAATGTAAAAATGACATTATATTTTATTTTGCTGAAGGATCGTTTGTCAAACTAATTAAAGACGGCATAGCGAGTAACACGAAACCACGGACCTCAAGTCTGTTCGTTCATTTGTTTTCACTGTTTGTCTAACTTCCCACCCAGCAAAAGCTCTTCATGCAACTGTTGAAGCCCCCTCTCCCTCCTCCCAGAAACCCCCACTCAGATGTGTGGGTGAGGCGAGACGGGGTCCGGCTATGTGTGCCGGGCCAGCTGGGAGACAACTGGGGGTGGACTCCATCAATCTCTGCTATGGTGACAAGACATTCATGAGGAATAGGGTTACATGACGGCGAAGTGATTCGGTTCCAGGGCCGAAGCTGCAGAGGCTGGAAGTAAAAAAACAACAAGGCTTCTGGTAGTTTTCCACTTGAATCTTGAGCCGATGTTTTCAGCCGGGGCTACTCCCGACAATCTCCACCATCACATTTCTTGTGTTTTTACCTCGTGATTCCGATGAATGTGCCCTCGAAAAGAGTGCCAACCAGACCCCTCCCCGACTATGGCACTTCATGCCACTGGTGCCATGACAACGGCTCACACTCGCTGACCCCCCCGCCCTCCTGACACCACACCTTTTCTCCCACATATTTTTAAGACATTGCCAGATTTTCTTTGCCACAAATCACTTCTAAATATTAAAAAAAAAAGGTGATTATATTTCATCCCAAATTCAGATTGCACCAGGATTGACAGTGACCTACTTCTAGACGACCCCCCTTTCCTCACTAGTCCTACCAAATCTGCAGCCCAAAGCCTGTTAGATGGTGGGGGTTTGTCTCTCTTCTGGGATCCAAAATTTGAGCGTGTGCGCCTTCTTTCCGTGCTCTAAACACTCTCCAAATATGAATTTGTATAAATCTGTATCATTAAGATAATACTGTAGGCATGTCTAGAAAAGAAAGGAGACAGAACGGAGAAGAAAAACAAGTTCATTGGACAATAAAGGAGTAGAAAGTGACCAAAAAAAAAAAAGGTTAAAGAAGTAGCAAAGCAGAAGAAGCGTTTTTTATTCAATTCCTTCCTGATACGATGACGACCATCAAAAGGCTCGTAGGCTCATTACCGTCAGGTTGAATCGCAGCTTCAGGGGAGTGTCTGAAGAAGGGGGGATGGCGTTTTGCTGATTTTGCTGTTTTCAAGCTCATCTATCCTACCTTTAAGTAGGTTAAAGCTATTGATGATGTTACATACCTTCGTATAGTACTTGTTTTTACTGGTACAATAAAAACAATTTGAATCATTTGTAATGACATAGTGTTGATGATCCGTTTTAAAATTTTGACCAGTCTATGACTAGAGGCGTTTATGCGCAAGACCTTATCAATATTATCACGATACAGGGGCCACAATATAATGTACGTATTTCAATACTGTAGGAACAAGGATATATTTGTAGTATTGTCCAAGTACTTGACTCTGTTGTTGCAGAATTTACAGACCACATGACTCTTGACGAAGTCGTAACTGCATTCATTTGTTTTGAAACCAAAATATGTCCAAACACCAGCTTTAAAAGGAGCTGGAGTTGACTGTATCCTCTTGTCCTCAGCCATTGCCCGGATCTCGACTTATTTTATTCTTGTTCTTGCAAAGAACGTGATGACTGCTGCCATCTAGTGGCCGGCAGTTTAATTGAAACAAAAATATGAATAAACGCTGAATATTTGCATTTTAATTGTAAATAAAAAGATCAAATTATTTTATCTTAAACACACTTCATGAAATTGTAAACCATTAAAAAAACTAAAATAAAATGATTTTAAGAAATTTAAAAAAAATCTTAATTATTTAAAAAAACAAACATTTGAAACGGTGATTTTATGCAGTATCGTAAAAATAAATTTCTATATATTACTTTTTAAATGTTCTTCATACAGGAGTTTGTGACTCGCCCAGAGTCTGTTAATGTCACATGACCACCGTCACAACTAGAGCCCTTATCGCGTTTTGTAAACAACGGTACATGCGGCATTTAGCAACTTCCCCCTAGAGGAGCCAGGTTGCCTCTATGCTAGTATATCACTGGGGGGCGCCAGAAACAATATTTTTCATTTTGTTTATTTCAGCAGATGTAAGTAAGTAAGTAAGTAAGTAATTGTTATATTTATATAGCACTTTTTCAGACCAGGGTCACAAAACGCTTAAACAATCAATAAAGTATATACTTTAAAGGTCAAGATAAAACTGATAACACAACAGGAGTTCCAGAAAATCTAGGAAAAGCCTGAACAAATAAAAACGTCTTAAGATGTATCATTCAAAATTCTAAATAATGATGGCACATGTCGATTGTGCCTGGAATTACTTATATATATATCATTTAATTCAATTATTTATGTATAGATAGGCTGAATTCGTTTTTTTTATAATACCAATACCAAAAGAGTACTGAGCTACTGGATCAAACTATTACTCTAAGATTTTTATATTGGAATTCAAATGTTACGAATGACAGAAAAATGTTGAATTTTTAGAATTATTGGAATAAAAATATAAATACGTACTTTATTTTAAAATAATTACTTTGGAAAATGTTCTTTTTACTTTCAATATATAAAATATTGATGTTTAATTATGCAATAAAAATAATTAACCGTTTAAAAACCATTTAATTACATTCACCAGTGCCCGAAAATTTGACCTGAATTTCGACCTGAAAGTGGTTCTTGTCGGCTCTGTTAAAGTATACAGCAGCATAATACTGACTGTATATTCCTGGACAAGCTTCCTCGGAAAACCTTCTTTCCTGCCTCTGTTTCCCTGACCTTCTTTGAGGTACTTTGATGTTTAGATTTAAATGTTGTAAATCCCAGCTGGCCCTGGAAATGTTGAATAAACCGTTAGATGTTGGAAAAGAAAAAAAAAAAAAAGAATCAATGAAAACTGAGACATTGTCCAAGTGTTGACATCATCAGAAGCATCAAAACCAACTACATAAGCCACTCTAACTTGTGGAACTGTTGGGAGCCACTCAAAGGAAAATGTTGTCCACATCTATCTCGGTTATTAAACCACCGTTTTTATCACATCCTCCAGTTGCTACAGTGTACAATTACTGTGTGAAAGGTCACTGCTGCTGCTGTTGCTCTCTCTCGAACCCCCCTCCCCACCACGCCAAGCAATTTGTCTGACCCGGTTCAAGCATCCACTCGCAGACAGATCCAACATAATCCAGCAGATCTGTCCCGACCACAAGACTGTCAGGACAGCGGCGGGCACAGCTGGAGGCCTGCACCAAAAACACTCTGCAAACGGTAAAGAACAACACATTCCTGCACAGAAGAGCAAACTTCCTGCCACTGCCGAGGAGAATTAGAAACATTCTGTGTATTCAAGTCAACAAGTGGACTTTGACTGTGTTTTCCCAGCAATATTTTGTGTGTCCACACTCCTGCCTGCCAAGAGTGACAAGTATATAGTTGACTTGTGAGAGCCGACTCCAGGACAATCTCTGAACCCACAGGTTTTCCCATCTTTTTGAAAAGCAATCTGTGAAAATGGAGCGGTTTATATGAAAATATATCAGAATATAGAGTGGTTGTATTTAACATTTCAAATGTTAAACCTTTGAATCTTTTCGAATGTTTAGCATTGCATTTTTTTGTTTGTAATTTAATTCAATATTCTTTATATAGAAAGGTGGAGGACTCATTTTTCTTGAATTAAACATCAGAAAAACATCAGAAAAAAGCTAAAAAGTGTTGTTTGACATTCTAATTCCAATCATTCAAAAAGAAAATAAGTTCAATATAAAATGTTGGTACTATATTACCAACAGTTTAATGATAAAAAATAAAAACTCTCAATATACAGGTTATTGAATTTAATTGTGTAGTGAAAACAACTTGAACCTTAAATTCAATTCAATAAAAAGGTTCAAAAAATTCAATTGGAATCTCAAACTCTTTGTGAAAAGAAATCATTTATTTGATTATTTTAAAAACAAAAAGATTTAAACCTTTCGAAATTATGAATTTAATTACTCAGAAAAAAAGACCCAAGCCAAGAAAATGACAATAACAATAAAATAATTCAATAACAATTTCATACTCAATGTTTCATTGAATACTGTTTAAAATAATAGTTAATATAATTCAATGAAACAAATTCATAGTTTTAACTTTTGTAATGTTAGAGTCAACCAATCAATATTCTTATTCAGTTTATTAGAAATTAAATTTTAATTTCTGTCTTTTTATTGAGTAGGCTAAAATGTTTGATAATGGATAATAATAGAGGCCCCATGATTGGATGAAAGTTCAATTGAGTCGTTTTTTAAACTTTTTTTTGTCTTCAAGCGCTATGATAATAATGATAATTTAATTGTTTGAAATAATTAAACCTATCAATAAATAAATGGTTGATTTAAATGTTTAAACATTTCAATTAAAAAAAAACTATCTTCTGAAGCAACTGTTGTTGCAACGCCATGTCAAAAATAAGGGTGTAACATGGAATAAAGTCACTGTGTTACTCTGTGTGGGCCACAGCATGTCGTCCCAGACCTTGCAAAAGCAGTAGGTGTGAAATGTCTGCAGCTATTCGAAAGCGTCTCTCTGCGATCTGGGCTCGAGTGCGAACACAATGGTGCGCTTGCATAACACAAAGAAACCTCTTTATGTCGCAGGCCGTGCCCGTCCAAGACTGGGATCCTTTCAACTGGCCGGGGAATATGCTGACCAGCTGACGGAGTCTGCCCACCCCCTTCATAGACTTGAAACAAATCCCGACTGTTATCTCTTCTGATCGGCGCATCTGCCGTCTCTCGCTCTCAGTCCAGAGGCATTAAATCGATGGAGCCCAGACGGGTCAGTCACCTTCAGGACCGCCCGACACGACCTTCCTCCGCTGACCGCTCGTGTGAAACTGCACGGTCCGAGCATTTCTGCCCTCAACCCGATAACCACAACACAGGCTTATGAGAACCACAGCCCTCCACAAACAACCAACCCTATTTCTAGACATGACCCGGTGACCTTTGACCGACAGGTCTTAGTAACATCGGGGGCAACTTAACACCACAAACACAGTCGGGGCTAAAGAGCTGCTTCCATTAACCGGGATCACAGCTTGTGCTGCATATTCACTCGCTGCTATGAATAACAAGCAGATTGAAGTAGAGGCGACATAAGGCGCACAAAGAGAGGGTTCACGCCACTATTTAGGACACCTTGATGAATGTCTATTTGATTTATCAACATGGATCGAGTCGTGCAGAGGGACAACCAGGAGATGATCTTGAACCATGACCATCTAACCATTGGACAAAAATGCTTTACAGAGGATTCGAGAATCTGGCGAAACAATAGGGGCAATGATACGATATACAGTCATGACAGACAGTGACCGTAGGAACAATATTTTTGTAGTATTGTCAAAGTACTTGACTCTGGTGTTGCAGTATTTACAGACCACATGACAAAGGCATTAGTTTTGAAACCAAAATGTGTCCAAACATCAGCTTTAAAAGCTAAAAGAGTCGACCGTATCCTCTCATCCCCAGTCATTGCCTGAATCTTGCGTCCTTCCTGTAGCTGCGCAGGACTTGTTGAATGCCGCCATCTAGCGGCTGGATGTTTAAATGAAACACAAAAACCCTAAACCGGGGGTGGGCAAATACATTTCCTCAGGGGCCCCATTATATACTGTGACTGCTATAAGGGGCCATCAAGCAAAAAGAAAGAACAAACAAAAAAAGAACAGAAGAAATAAAAGGAAATTCTTAAATATGTTTTAGAGGAAATCTGTTCCTAAATTTGAACATTTTTATATGTTTTTCATCTAAGGATACAAAATGGGTATTTAATATATTTTTTAAATTTAAATTAAAAATAAAGTAAATCAAACATCTTACACCATAAAATAAGTTTTGTCATATTAAATTGAATTTTATGTTTTTAATTTTAAGAAGCTTGTTCTATCACGTTTTCAAATGGAATATATAATATAATATATACATACATACATATGTATAACAATAGACAAGAGAGAAATAAAAATAATAATTCTCAAGATCTTTAACCAGTTACATGTAGAGCTGTACTAGTAATGAAATTGTTAGATAGCAATCGGAAAGATTTAAAAACGGTCAATTTTATAGTATTATATTGACCTCACGCGGGCCGCATAGATAAGGTGGGAGGGCCACATGTTTTATTATAATAAAAAGAAAATAAAACTTAATAAAAATAGAAGAAGAATAAAGATATAAATAAAACATTTTAATCGATGAAGTGCATTTGAATATCAATGTGGTTTTATGACAAAAACAAACCCTGATGATACCAAGACTCTGCTGAACTTTAAATGATTTGAAGCTAAGAAGCTAAAAATATATATATTTGGGCTATTGGATCAAAGATAGTTCCGGACTTCTGCAGTAGAACTATTGTCGAACGGTATTGCTAACTAGCATCAAAGGCTACACACTGCGTCATAGTACTAGTCGACTAACTTACGATGACAGCAATAGCAGCATCAACTATGTCAGGGCAACAGTGTGAAGAGGACTGTCTGCGCTCACAAAGATTTTGCCTTTAATCAGAGGATCTGTTGGAATTAGAGGTCTGTCTGAGCCAGAGTCCCCCTCCCTCCCTATCCCCCCCTTCCATCCCCATCAGTGTGAGAAAGGTGAATGTGTGCAAGCGGGTCTTCAAACCGAGCACAAGAGCTGCCACACTGGGCCCACAAAAGCACCCTTCGGCGATCCATCTGTAAATGCAGCTTAGCATAATTCAGAAAAAAATACCAGACGGTGTGTACTGTGGTGCGACGCTAAACCCGCAAAGCAGCTTTCTCCCTCACCCACCTCTCTGTTGCCCCTATCCTCCATCTCCCCATAAAACTGTAAATAAATGGCACCATGGTGCCGACGTCGTCTTGTATCAAAAGATGGCTTTGAACGTAAATAAACGTCTTTAAACATCGCACAAAATTGTTGCTTCATTCATTTTCTACTCACCCTTGTGTCGACTATTATCAGAGTAATATCTTCCTTTTTAGAGTTTAGGGCAAAAATGTCTGCATGTGGCAGGTGTTGAAAGACTAAGACAAAAATATTCCAATAGTACTACTGGGTAAATATTGTGACCACTTCCGCAATATCACCGGGTTAATTACTACAGTAGACAGTAGACTCTAGGCGATATTTACCCGCAGTACTTCCTCTCTGTATCACTTGTTATTCTTTAAACTGTTGCTACATATTGAAAATATACAGCAGACTTGTTTTGGTTTTTCCGAGACAATTCCTCTTGTCGAGGCTTCAATGCAAGATGGACATTAGAGACGAGCATCATGGAGGTATTTGGATGTTTTTAAGTGTCTTTTGGGATGAAGAAGAAGATGAAGACAACTGAGCATCAGTCGCTTCATTAAAATTCACATACGTTTTTGCCAATAACTCTAAAAATTTCTCTAAAAATAATCCCAACCCGTGGTAGAAAATGAGGGAAATATCTTATTTTGGGTTAACTAATCTTTTAACTTTAACCCTTGTTTTATCTCAGGGTCAAGGGGACCCGAAGGCCCAAAAGTAAATGTAATTGTGTTATCCCTTCAGTTGCTTTTGGGTCAATTACATCCGATTTCCGGCCTTCGGGTCACCTCGACCCTGAGATAACACAAGGGTTAAAAGAAACATCTTGATGAAGGAGGTGAAAACGGCATATGGATGAAGAGGTGAAGACAGGATGAGGTGAACAGAAATAAAAAGAGACGAGCGTTTCCTACCTGCACCGTCTTCAGAACCAGGATGCATTGATCGCGGACATCCTGGAAAGGGCAGCGTTTGGAGAGCATGAGGAGGTGGGCCAAGATGTTGTTCAGATCACAGTTCGGGGGACATCCCGGCGCGCCAGGGGACGGAGGCGGCAGCGGACCGATGGCCTCGACTTTCCTCAGGATGTCTTGGCGAATGTGCTCCATGGCTTCGAATCTGGTGCTGGCATCCCGGCTTCCAAGTCCTTCCCACCTCCCGAGAGAATCCTGGTCCTGTGCTTCCATTTTTTGGGGAGTACTGCTTGACATTTTTTTGCAAACAGCTGAACCCAAAAGAAAATGCAATTATTGTCATTATTAATGTTAGTTTTTTTAATGGATATATTCAGAAAAAAACTACCACATATTATCCTGTTTGGTCCAGATTCCTACTTATATTCCACATAATTGGCGATCCAGGAAATCTAGTCTCACCTAATAAAGAACCACAGACTCTATACTCTTTAAACCCTGCCTGCACTCTCTTCTTCACTTCCCCACAAAGCAACTCTTTTTACTATTTCGTCTCGCTGCATCTTTAAATCCTCTTCCTCATGACTTGCTTCAAACTTTTCCTTCATCCATGGATGATGATGAAGACGTCTCTGGGATCACTTTAAGTCTGTGTTTCCTCATATTATCGTGTATGATGTCATCCTGAATATCATTTTAGCTGTTCTACATTATCCACTGTTTCTATAAGCATGTACCCTCTACCTACGATTAATAATATTTGCATCCATCCATGGATGGAACATTCATATTATCACAACGGTCACCTTTGTCTTGACTACTGAAAAATGTTACTTATTCTGGATTTTTTGTCGTCTGGGAAAACAAATCTGAGCTGAGAAATGCATCAAAAAGCTTATAGTTATTTAGATATATCTGTACAATTAAATTTAAAAACGCTGTGTCTTGCACGACTAATTTTAAACAGCATGTTCAATTTCATCAGTAAATAAAAGAAAGATTCATTTCATAAAGTTCTATGTAAGGAGCATAAATAATAATCCATGACGTCGAAATATTTTTTGCAGAAAACAATGCACGAGTTCATCAGTGTTTCTGTCTCCTCTGCTTTAAAGGACATAAAATCCCAACACGCGTGAATTGAATGCGTTTTAAAAAGAGAATAAACGTGAAGATTTCCAGTCACTCCTTTAAGGTTCATTCAATCTTTCTCTACCTTTTTTTTCTTTTCCTGACAGTCTTTCAAGCTGCTTTCACAAAGACACCAGAGCGAAAAAAAAACCCGCTTTACCAAGAATCGCACCGCGACACGTTCAACTCACAATGTCTGTCATGTATCTCGAGTGTCATTCTCAAATACTCACTTTATTCACATTCTTTGAGGCAGGTCTCGTGCAGCGGGGGCGCCTTGCTTCAGCACTGACCAGTGGCTCGGTCCCTCGGCGGGGACGGTGGGCGGGGACAACTGGCTGGTAAACACGAGACTGTCACCCGCGGGAGCCAATGAGCGAGGGCGTTTCGGACTCGATGGGCGGGGCATACGACTTACGCTTGCGTGATTGGTTTCTGGGCGGTCTCCATGCTCGTGGAGTAAGGGACTGTGGGTAATGAGTGCGACCCTAAGCGGTTTCTTCCGTCGATTGACTTGAGTAAAATACATCTCCCGTCGTGCACCTCGCCAGGATCCCCCACCACTCCCTCCCCTTTTCTGTTGTTTATCCCAAGATAGACAAACAGTCTCAGGCAGGAAATCAGAAAAAAAAAAGATATTTTGTTTAGACGTTTTTAATAGGTTTATAACTCACTTGCCCGAAATACAAATGTTCTAGCAAATGCATATGTTTATCACTAACATTTGTGTCAGTAGATTATTGGTTGAACAATCAAACAAAGATATTACTGAGGAGTAACAAGATAGTTTTGCAAGCACCATCAAATACACAGTTGATACAATACACCAGCATTCAAAGACATAACAATGCTTTCATAACTGAGAAGAATAGAGATATTTTAAGTTTAAGCAGCTTGTTTGCATGTCACTTCTATGTGTTTAACAGTGAGAAGCCTCCCTTTGTATTTCTGATTACAAGAGTCCTCTTTATTTGTATTTGTTAATACATATATATATATAAGATATTGTCATATTAGAGGAAGTGAAATTAAATGTTTGCACATAAGTGCTGAAATCATTTCTTGAGTTAAACACACACAGTAGAGACTTGTAAAAAATAGCTTCATGCACCATTTGATGAATGTTTTCATTGATACAAAAAAGAAATGGCAACAATAAAATTTGACTCAACAACAAAATCTGGTGCCAGAGATGGATGCCTCGGTGCTTGGTTCTGTTTTTCTATTGCACTCTATTTAATGTGTTATCGTATTTCATTCTTGTATTCTGTACCACGACCACAAAAAAATGGCAGTAAAATGTCTGATTCTGAAATGGGTTCCCCAATGAATATCGATGTTATTCCCAATGTGAAATGGTCCAGGTATTCTGCCTTGCGGACTTCCCACTGCAATACTATTAATTATAACTTTAATTCACAGTGCTTATTGCTCTAAAATGTGCAAATTATTACAAAAAATACATAATTTTCAGTCTGTAGAGATTGGGTTGGGTGGAATCCCCAGGGATCCCCTAGAACCAGCTGAGAGATAACAGCTGTGTTGGCCTGGAAATTATTTTGTATTCCCTGAAAAGAAATTGTGGAGGTTTTCGAGACATAGATAAGTCTGGGCTTCTTTACATCAGCTGCTGCCCCCACGTCCCTTGAATAAATGGAGGAAAATAATTGAAAGTAAGTAAGTAAGTAAGTAATATTTATTTATATAGCGCTTTTCCAGACCAGGGTCACAAGTATGTTTATTTTCATTTATTTATATTTTTCATTTAGGTTTAAATGATTGAAATTTGATTTTATATAATTATTCTTACATTATAACATGGACAGAGGAGCAAAGACACATATTGTGTAAATGTACGTTATAGAAACCAATACTAATAGGCAAAGAAGTAAACAGTAAAGATCGTTTATTATTTTAATTTTAAAGAATTGTGAAGCTGTTTACATCACTTTTTATTTTAACATTTAATAATAAACGTAAAGTGTTGTGAAAGTGAACACAGCGCAGGCGGAACTACAGTCATCATCATGCAGCACAAAGGAGGGAAATTTAAAGTGACGGGCTGCCGTAGCGACCGATTCTTCGAAGTTTAATGTTTGTTTTATTTTCATTGAATCCCCCAAAACACGTTGTACATTGTTTGTGTTTATTCCGGCGGCGAATCTCAAGACGTTATGTCAAAGAATGGACTCCTATCACAACCCGGTAACATTTCCTGGTTATGTGTTGCTACGTAGCCTGTTAGCTTTAGCATGTTGTTGTATTTTCAGTCAAAGCGCTTTTTTTTTTAATCCTGTCATGTTTATAACTCGATGTGTTGTTAAGTCAAATATAATTGACGTTTATATTACATTTATATATTTAATGTCGACAGTATAGTTGTTAAAAACTAACTAAACAGTTGTTAAAAAAGCGAAAACAACGTTAGTTGTTCTAACGTCTAAATAACGTACGTTGAGATTTACATTGATTTTAGTTAATTAAGCTGTAGGTAAATCGTCTTTTCCAGGTCATTTGAATTTTGTGTAAAAGTGTTTGAATTGTGTGCTTCTGACATGAAATCTGTCTGCAGGGTTTAAACTCACCATCCAAAAGCTACCTTGGCAGCCACTACCAACATCCTGACATAGTCCTACCAACCCAGAGAGTCCTAGACTTCCCTGCAGAGTCCTCTTCTGCTCACCAAACAAGCAGTCCGAGTCCTCCACAGAGAAGACCTAACATCGAGAGCAAGGGTAAGAGTCGGCCTTTCTTGTGTGCAGACGTTGCTTCTCCGTAGTAATGGACGTCTCTGTCTCAGCCGTCCTGGAAGCTTTGAATGCTCTTCAGGAAAAGATCAAGAAGTTGGAGAGAGAGCGACAAGAAACGAACACTCGCTACCAGACGGTCACCAGTGACTCCCAGAGAAACCGACCGATAACAACAGGGGCGCACAAGGTAGACGCCCAACCAACAAGGAGGGGAACCCAGAATGTCAGTGCGAACAAGAAAGGTATTTTTTTAAATGATCCCAGTAATATTCTTCAGTGTTTCATTTGTGATTTATTCATTTTTGAAGAGATCGACTCTAAGCTACGAGCTGCAGAGTCTCGCTGTCAGGTTTTGGGGAAGCAGCTGGAATACATGAGGAACATGGTGGAAAAGGTTAAAGTGGACAAAAACGCTGTGATGGAGAATCAAGTAAAGTATTTTATTCAAGATTCAAAGCGTTTATTGTCATAGGTACTACGTACCATGAAATTCTTACTTTGTACCCCCAACAAAAGTGCACAGTAAAAATAAACGTATATAAATAACTATATATACATTTGAAAGAATAAAAAATCTAAAAAAAACATAGCAACAAAAGTACAAGTAGTGCAAGAAGTTTTATGAATTGAATTCAACTGTTTATAGCAAAATATTTCGACTGCTTTACTAATAACTATTACTCACAACTCGTACTACTTTCTATTTTGATAGTTTTGTCATTTTCATTTACAGTTCATAATGACTACAGCTTTTAACACAATCCACTTATAATGCTGAGCAACAACTTTTCAATGTCAAAATTATTGTTACAACAAATCAAAAAAAGAATTTGAGCTTTTAACAAACAAAGTTTTAACATTAAAATGTTAAATTCAACTGTTCATTATTCTGATAGACTTCTTCTTCTGCATCTACTAATCATCTTTGGGCCATTACTTTAAAATAAAAAATGTAATTAATCTGATGTTAACCAGAGTTCCTGAGCGTTCATGGTAACCATCTGAGTATCTTTAGCTATTTTAACTGATTTTACTTCATCAACTACTGTGATTTTCACTGCACTTCCTCACTAATACCTTCTAAGACATTAACTGACATGGTCACTACTGTCCCAGTCAAGAAAATATAACATTTATTTTTTGTCATGGATTTTGTTGGACATCTTTTGAACCGAGTTTTCTTTTAATGTAGGCTTCGGCACAGAAGTCGAGCGTCTCTGACGGTCCAACACAGCAGGAGAAGCTGAAGAAACTCGAGTCCGAGTGTCTTAAACTGAGCAGAACGCAGAATCTTGCCGGGGTTTGTTTTTCTTTTCTTCTTTCATTGTAAAATGTTGAGAGATCAATTCGGTACATTTTTTTTAAATTTCAGGTGAAGCTCACACTTCTGGAGCAGAGACTTCAGAAAGAGGAGCAGGAGCGTAAAGTGGTACAAGAAAAGGCTAGTGAGGTCGCTCAAAAACACACCCGCACATCACCACCATTTTTGTTTTAAAAAGGACAATTGGATGATTGGACTAACATGAATATTTCATGAAACAGCTTCAGCGAGAGTTGGACCTCACACTCCAGCTGGTGTCACCATGTGCCAAAGAACCGAAGCGGGAAAAGGCGACAAAAAGGCCAAACTTGGTATTTAAAAAACGAAGGCTGCAGCTGATTTACACCCGGTTGTTGCGTCACGATGCTGCGTTTTATCTTCAGAAGACGCCTGGACAGAAGGAATTTGCCTCGCCGAGACACAAGCAGATGCCCTTCGTCGCAGGAACTGTAAGTTCACAACGTTTCTTAAACTCTTGTGGCTTTTTGCATACAGTACTTTATTACTATTTAAATATGTTGTAACAAGCTCCAGGTAGGGACTGCAAACCCCGCTGTTACGAATGGGTGTTTATGTAATAAACAAATCCACAGAACTTAGTGGGAGGGACTTATTACTGAACCCATCTTGCTTATGGTGCCAACAAAACGGTGAACTACCATGATGCCTTTCTACACACTGCTTTATTTATAGATGGCCTTTAAGTCTGTACATTCTGTATTTAAATTATATGTCTTTGTTGCCGTGTCATAGAGTCACCTTCTGTGTTTGGTTGGCTGGGCGGCAAAGCATTATAGGAGCTGTACTAGCACCGTAACTGAGAGGGTTGTGTCAAGGGACGAGGGCCCAATATTCATTTTTTAAGGTCGCAAGTTCAGTTATTTGAAGTTTTAAAAAAAATGAAACTGTCCCACCTTTCATTGAAATACATTATTTATCTTTCCTTTCTTTCACTGTTTGATTTCTGACGATCGACCTTTGATCCCTGAAGTCGCTCAGTCCGAGCCACTCGGTCCACGCCAACGTGCAGAGCATCCTGCACCTGATGAAGCACCACCAGCCTCAGCTGTGCGAGCGCATCAGCGCCCTGCAGCGGCCGAGCTGCAAGAAGAACCTCCAGAGGGACTTTCCTTCCCAGCACCGTGTCGAGCCGGAACCAACGCTCCCGAGCCTGGAGTCGCTGTCAGAAGTCCTCTTGGCCCTGCAGGACGAGCTGGGACGGATGAGCTTGTGAGATATTCGCCTTTTTTTTCCTGACCGCATTTTGTCCGTTTCGCTCGAGTGATGGTCCAGATGTTTGTCCGACAGTGAACACCAGGAGCTGGCGAGCCAGATGGAATCCACTCTGGACCAGGAGCAGCGGCGGGAGCTGCAGAGGGAGCTGGAAAGACTGGCGAACAGAATGGAAGAAAAAGGAGCTCATATCACCAAACTGAGACAACATCGAGAGACCGTACGTTCAGCATGAAGTTTTCTCGTTTCTTCATTCACTGGATTATAGTCGTTGATTTACTTCATCAACCGTTCACTCATTAAGTTCTATCCCTCTATCTGTTCCCTAACAATGTCTCAGTGCAGTGACCCCCGACCTTTTTTTGTACCGTGGACCGGTTCATGACCGGTTATGAATAAATGAGGGGCACACATAAGAACTTTTCTTTTCTCTGGTCTGTTTGTTTACAGAAAATATCACTGAAAATTGTTTGATAACAGCTCAAATGTCTTTTTAATAGTTTGATCATAGTTGAAATTTCAACTATCATAGTTGAAATCCGTTTAATTACAGTTGAAAATTGTTTGATTACAGTTGAAATCTGTTTAATTACAGTTGAAAATTGTTTAATTACAGTTGAAAATTGTTTGATTACAGTTGAAAAAAGTTTGATTACAGTTGAAAAAAGTTTGATTACAGTTGAAAAATGTTTGATTATAGTTTAAAATTGTTTGATTATAGTTGAGAAAAGTTTGATTATTGTTGAAAAATGTTTGATTATAGTTTAAAATTGTTTGATTATAGTTGAAAAAAGTTTGATTACAGTTGAAAAATGTTTGATTATAGTTTAAAATTGTTTGATTATAGTTGAGAAAAGTTTGATTATTGTTGAAAAATGTTTGATTATAGTTTAAAATTGTTTGATTATAGTTGAAAATTGTTTGATTACAGTTGAAAAAAGTTTGATTACAGTTGAAAAATGTTTGATTATAGTTTAAAATTGTTTGATTACAGTTGAAAAAAGTTTGATTACAGTTGAAAAATGTTTGATTATAGTTTAAAATTGTTTGATTATAGTTGAGAAAAGTTTGATTATTGTTGAAAAATGTTTGATTATAGTTTAAAATTGTTTGATTATAGTTGAAAAAAGTTTGATTACAGTTGAAAAAAGTTTGATTACAGTTGAAATCTGTTTGATTATATTTGAAATCTGTTTAATTACAGTTGAAAATTGTTTGATTACAGTTGAAAAAAGTTTGATTACAGTTGAAAAAAGTTTGATTACAGTTGAAAAAAGTTTGATTATAGTTGAAAAATGTTTGATTATAGTTTAAAATTGTTTGATTATAGTTGAGAAAAGTTTGATTATTGTTGAAAAATGTTTGATTATAGTTTAAAATTGTTTGATTATAGTTGAAAATTGTTTGATTATAGTTGAAAAATGTTTGATTATAGTTTTAAAAAGTTTGATTATAGTTGAAAAAAGTTTGATTATAGTTGAAAAAAATGTCCTCTAGCTTCTGCATCTGTTGAATTGAAATTGTATAGAAAATATAAATGTAATAGTGAATTTAAATAATCTAAAGTTTATTTGAATCTTCTTGTCAAATGTAAATTGTTTGTCAATATTAATAGTTTCCATTTAAGATTAAACTTTTCCAAATTAAAAGTCTTATTATAAATGCTTAAATACACACTGAAGTATCTTTCTCTCTGGTTCCCCCGTCAGGTCCAAACCCTGAAGCTGGGTCAGTGCACCAGTGAAGTCCAGAAACAGAGGAGACCAGTTCCTGCTCCTCCTCTCGGGCCCAAACAGAGCAAGAAGTCAACTCTGGTCGCTCAGAAAAACCTGCAGATCCTCCGAGAGACTCAAAAGCTCCGCAGCTGTTTAAAACAAGACGATCTCTTGTGGGAGCCTTGAAGAGCCGGACCCCCTCGTGCGGCCCCCGCTTTGATGCCACAGCTGATTGAACAGAACCTCCCCCCGGGGGTCTCCTGTTTGTCCTCGTCTGAAGACTTCTGCCTGTGGAGAGTTTGACTCTTTTTTAATGAAATGTGTGACCAAACTATTTTAAACATTTTTATAAGAACAAATGTTGCTGAGCTACTGAAGGTCAATGAAGGTTGAAATGTCTGTTTTAATTATGTTGAAACAATCTCTGTGTAGGGTTTAGGTCCGACTTGAACGACTTAAAGACTAGCTTTGCCTCGATTCAAGTGTCACTCATGATGTCAGCGTAAAACTCTAAAATCGATATATATCGGATTCACCAAAAGTTGACCTTTTAGTTCTAAATAAAACTTGTTTTCTGACTTAATTTCCTACTTTTTTTAAATTTCATTTGTTCATTTAATGATATTATTTCCAAGATAAACATTGTATTTAAAAACATTCAATAGATTTTGCCATCATACTAGCTCAATATTAACGACATAAATAAAACAATTAAAACTTATCAATTTATATTGACTACCTTGACATGATTTGAGTTTAAAAGTTTAAATAATTTTGATCCTGTCAGTAGACAGTAGTAGTAGTCAGTAATATGCTTGTCAAAGATTAATGTCGGTCCCTCACAACAGCCCCTCTCTTAAATGTGCTCTGGTAAGATAAGATAATTCATTTCTCAACCCTGGTCTAAATATTGCCAAGTCATCTGCCTGTTCAACATTCGACCACTAGATGTCAGCCTTGAGGCGCCACGAACACAAGTGAGTTGACGTCACAAGAACATTCAGGCCTCATTTCTGACCTCGACTTCATGACTCAAGAACATCTTTGTCTCGTTTATTGACCAGCAGACTTGCTCAGGTCCAGCATGAGTCCTGGGCACTGGTCCAGAGTCTCAGTGTTTTGTTTCTGTGGGAGATTTGATTAGAGAGCAGGACTGGAGTCAGCATCCTTATGGTCACACGTGTCCTCCTCCACTCTCTGACTGCTTCACTCTGTCCAACCGCAATGTGTGTGTGTGAGATAGAGTGTGTGTATGTTCAGCTTTGAAAGCAGAAGTTTTTATTGTGAGAGTGAAGTGAAACTGTTTCGTCCGGAGGACAAACTCAGTGATGCTTGTAATTATTTTTTAAACAAATGTGAGTTTAATCTCTTAACCTGTTGTTACTTTATGACTCAGTCAGTCATCAGTCAACGTTCACAATCCTTTCCTTCACAACATCCTTTTTAATGTTCGACTTGTTACATATTTACTGGATATTTCAGAGTCATTGACCTCCTGATGGAAAAATGATTATGACTTAAAATTTCTGGTGCATCTTGGGTATAAATAAATGAGAGCTTTTCTATTCTCTGGTCTGTTTGATTACTGAAAATATCACTGAAAATTGTTTGATAACAGCTCAAATATTTTTTTAATAGTTTGAATATTTGAAATTTATTTCATCACAGTTGAAATCTGTTTAATTACAATTAAAAAATGTTTGATTAAAGTTGAAAATAGTTTGATTATAGTTGAAAAATGTTTTATTATAGTTCAAAATAGTTTTATTACAATTGAAAATTGTTTGATTATAGTTGAAAATTGTTGGATTATAGTTGAAAATTGTTTTATTAAAGTTGAAAATTGTTAAATTATAGTTGAAAATGTTCGATTATAGTTGAAAAATGTTTGATTATAGTTGAAAATTGTTTGATTATAGTTCAAAAATGTTTGATTACAGTTGAAAAATGTTTGATTATAGTTGAAAATTGTTAAATTATAGTTGAAAATGTTTGATTATAGTTGAAAATAGTTTTATTACAATTGAAAAATGTTTGATTATAGTTGAAAATAGTTTGATTATAGTTGAAAATTGTTAAATTATAGTTGAAAATGTTTGATTATAGTTGAAAATAGTTTGATTATAGTTGAAAAATGTTTTATTACAGTTGAAAATTGTTTGATTATAATTGATAATTGTTTCATCACATTTGAAAATTGATTTATTATAGTTGAAAAAATGTTTAAAAACAGTTGAGAACTGTTTGAATATCTTATAATTGCTTGATTACAGCGGGAATTCAATGATTGTGTGTATACGTTTCTATCCCATGAAAATAATTAGCAGCATCTAAGGAGTCTAACTATTTAACTGTTTTACTGACATTCAGTACGATTCCATATAAGACATCTGAGCCATGGTTCTTGTTAAAGCCTTAAAACGCAAGATTGAAAAGATTGTTTCTGGCTCCCCCTAGTGTCGAGGCAGCATAACTTTAATGTTGTGGCTCTTCGGTAACTCATCTGACATCAAAAAGTCATCGTCTTTGACTCACTGAAGTAAAGCAGTTCAGTGGTCGTGTGTGGAACAGCATCGTTAAAAGATACGCTAGAAGCTTCTACTGCACGAGTTGTGACCGTTAAATAAAACATGTCTGTGTTCTTTTCGTTTTTGTCAGTCTTTATCTTCACAACTTCTTTCATAACTGATCGATTCTTATGCAAGACGGAACAAGAACTCTCCATCTCCCGTTGTCCGGGGCAACAAGCTCTTCAACAGTAACCATGGCGACAAAAGCTCATCACAGAAAGGACTCCGTAAATGAAAAGACTTTCAAGGAGCTCGTCAACAATATTTCATCTTTATTTTTGTCAAACTGAATGCAACGCTGGAAAAACAAGGCAGAACGATGACTTAAAAACAAAAACATTTTTTAGAAGGCAACTGGTGGATGGAGGAGCGACGAGCAACATTCAAAACCTAAATGATTTGCACAGGCACGAGTTAAAAGAACAAAATTGAAATTTACAACCAACATGCATTGGGAGAAGACAACAGCTGACCTGTGATGTGGGGTGTGTGGAATGATCGCCTGAGGAGAAGTGTAGGCCACAGAAACATCTTGAGCGTCACACACTGCTGACATGGATTCAATTATATCGTCTAGGAACTAAATAAGGCACTTTTTCTTTTTTCCCCTCGCAGGGACTCGTCTGTGGAGTCCAGACAATCAACATCTATACTGGTGTCTATGGAGACTCTGTTTGGACGCGGCACAATGTCGAGGAATGGCGGGATCCACACTTGTGAGAACAGGTGAGCAGCAGCCGGGTCTTTGGCCTGAAGCCACCGTGTGATCGGAGCAGAGAAGGCGTGTTCACGAGGCAGCAGAAGCTTCTCGTCACTGTGCGAAGCTGACAACAAACAAGCTGGGATTTCTTTTTTTTTGGGGGGGCTAAAAACATTAACACTCGTGGAATCTCCATCACAGCGAGGGGGATCTCAAAACAATCAAGTGGTTCTTTAAATATTTAGTGGCTGCTTCGCACATCCAGCATGCAATTATGAAAAACAAGCATCAAGATTCCTTCATTTAGCCTTCGGAACCGGTTAAAATGTCCGGAGCAAAAACCACACAAAGTTCATTAGCAGCAAGCTATTGACAGACCGAGCCGTGTCAAGCATGGATACACAGGAGACACAACTTATCACACAACAAAAAAAAACATTTTGCGAACACTCGTCTAAACAGAGCGTCCAACACGCCGCGGAGATAAATGGCGCCCCCTGTATCCACTACCGCACACTTCCTCCTCGGATCCTATCGTATAAATGGCACAATATCTGAGTCAACGACACGGCTGAACAATCTGACACATTTCTTGAGCGAACAAGAGTTCTGACAGATCTTTCAACTCTCATGCTGATAGAAAACTAATCATGTCCCCGATAATATTGATCGATATTTACAAAGCTTTGTAAAGGTGGTGGCTGAATGAGAAATGTGTTTTATAACTTTTGTAAGTATTCTGAGATGAGAATTTGAAGAGTTAGGACCGTCGTTCTGACAAATCTGTATATTTTGCTTGTTTACGATCAATTCTCTTCAGTCCGGCTGGATGTTCTCCAACAACTCTCAACCTGGACGTCACACAAGGCACTTGACAGCCATCACCTTTACACCAATATCCAATAAATGTTCAATTCATGCTGAAAAAAATCAGCTTTTTAAAAAAAACAAACCATCTCAATGTGATTCAAGCGTCAGACCGGAGCAACTTCAATTTGAACTGTGTGGTTAATAAACACACAGCTTTCCCACGACTGACTAGAGTTCTGTAATTTGGTATCATTTCTGCCATCACAACTGAACTACACAATCCAACTAGGAATTTGAGGTTTTTTTCTTTACAGAGCAAATGTGTGAAAACAGACCTTAGTTTAACAAGACAGAGGAGCATCGAGGAGTGGGAGTTGCATCTGTGACAGAGTTCTGGCGAGAAGCGTTACATGGCATAAAGAGAAGCGGCTAGAAAACTTGCAAGGAACAGCAGATCGAGTCCTTCATGGTGATGTTGGGGTCTGTGCGCTCAGAGAGTGTGGTAGTTGCGTTCCTTGGACTTGCAGAATTTATACAGGAAGAAAATAACAGCCTGCAGACCCAGGACCAGCACTATGCCCCCGATAAAGCTGGCGGCGTCAAAGGTGGAGTCTTTATGTGGCGCAGGAGTGGGGTTGATGGGTTCGGCTGATGTGGGGGGAAAAACAAGATGGTTTCAGCTCCATAGACAATGAAAGAGTTCTTTGGTGCCGCTCACTCACTTGTGTTGTGGGGTGCAGGTGTTTCCGTGGTGTTGCCCTTGTGAGTGGGTGCTGCTGTGGGGACGCCGGCTGTGATGAAGTCATTTTTTTTTTAAAGTTAGTTTTGTTATCATCAATCTTACGAGATACAAAATAATGACCACATGACATCCAACTTCCCTCGTCTCGTCTGGTTACATCTTCATAAGAAGACCACAGTGTGGCCGAAACAACAACAAAAACAACAACAAACAGATCTGTGACTATGCTACGTTTTTTCATAATAAATTGGAGATATCAAAGTACTACAAACACATTGGATTGTAAATGTACACACAGTGTTCACTGCAAAACGCAAATCAAATGAAAATGAAAATTCTTAAGAAAATTAATTTTATTTTCATAGGGTTAATTTTATCAGCCAATTTTAATATTTATTTCTAAAGTGAGAACCTTAAGGAATTAATTGTATTCAAGTCTAGGGATGTGAGAAAAATGAAATCCATACACACGTTTGTTAACTTTTGTGTTACATTAAACGTCCGGCCTCTGGATGGCAGAACGCATTACATCTACAACAGCTGAAGGAACAGCGATATCCCGCAATATCCCGGCAATGACTGGGCACGAGAGGATACAGTCGACTCCAGCCGCTTTCAAAGTTGACGTTTTGAAATATCTTGCAGCAATTTACAACTTTGTCAAAAGTTTGTGTGGTCTATAAATTCTGTAACACCATAGTCGAGTACTTCGACAATACTACAATACTACTACAGTATCGCAATACAACGTATAATTGTCTCGTGATGGGAATTGTAAAGGCAGATTCTTGCCAATACACATCACTATTAAAGCTACATGGTTCAGTAGATTTTAGATTTTAGTATTGGGTTTATCAACATTGCCATCAAGTCAGAGAATCATATTCCTAGACTACTTATCCCCACAACATCCCGTTTTCTTATTATTTTTTTCTCAATACAAGTTTTCACATCCTTATTTTTCTATCAGCCCATTGAACCATTACTGATGCTCAAGATACTTCGACCTCAGTGCTGGTTCACGTCATTTCAGTGTCACCAACATGACTGAAGTGCTCAAAGTAAACAGACCAACATGACTGAAGTGCTCAAAGTAAACAGTTGTGGTTTCTAGTTTGCACTTGAATGACTGAACTTGAAAGCTTACAGTCGTCTAATGTGTAAGAGAACTTGTAACTCAACAACTTGTTGAATTAATGTTTCCTAAGGGTGTCACTTGTGTGTGTACATGCTAGACTTAAGTAAAATAAGGTTATCGAGAAACAGACATCTTTTTCATTTTACAGTTATTTTGGAACCAACATATAGAGAGTTCCTTGGCAGAGATAATGATTCTATTCACCATATCTTTACCTTATTCATTACTAGTTCAATTCTAAATATACTCGTTTTCATTTCTCCTTTGTATCAGTATTTCTTGTATTTCAAAATAAAATAAAAGTTCTGTTAACAGCATACTTTCATGTTCTTTAGGCTCGGCAGAATGGCTGACTCGGTGCTTGGTTCCGTTTTATTTCATTCTTTTATTCCGTACTGACAAAATCCTATGTTGCGCCAAAACAAGTTTCTGATATTATAATAATTAATGTATAAAAAGGAAATAATACAAGTTTATAAAACAATGTTAGATATTTCTTTTTCTACAACATTGTGGGATAATTATACGGTAATTGTATCATTTACAACATTTGATATTTTTGGCATGTCCTCGAGTACTATAGTATTTGTGCAGTGAACGTCATATATTGTATGACATGTATATAGAGTTAAGGCTGATCCCTGGGTCTTAAACAAGTGTCTGTAAATACCACATCATCTCACATTAACATAAAACAACAGAAAGCATTAGAATACATTTGCAGGCTGATGAAAGGAGGTAGTTGGGGGAGGGGGGGGGGGGGTTGAGTACCTGTGGTAGGCGACTGGGTGCTGACGTTAAAGCTTGTGTTGGCAGGAGGGGAGGCAGTTGTAGAGACTGTCGGAGCGTCTGGACAGGGAACCACCACCAAGACAAGGGACGACAGGGAAAGCAAAAGACACCATGGAAACAAACAAGGTTATGCGGCAAAGTAACACAAATATCCTCCACAAATCCAGAAGCTTAACACAGTTGTTAGAGAGAGAGGTCAGACAAAGTACCAGGAGTTTTGAAACGGAACAATGCATTAGCCAACAGAAATTACCCCACTTGTTTTTTTTTTTAGTTATTACCTGGGAACACTTTTCGCTCATATAGTCACAGTTGTATATAAACCATGGAAAATAAGTTGGACTCACCACAGGTAGCGTTGGAGCAGGTGGTGTTCTCATGGAGCGTTGTGTTGTAACATGAGATTTTTGCTAAAAGACAAGAATAAGGAGTTTTAAGAGTCAAAGAAGCGATGCTTAAAAGTAACATTGGTAGAAGACTGCTGAGACTGCAATAATGTATGTCCATCTGTCAAGACATGACAAACGTTTCTGGCAAATTAGCAATTCTGTTTCTCAGAATATACTTTCCCCCCTCAAGAAATACCACACATTCATTTACATTACCATTTTGACATTTTGTATAGAAGAAGACAATTTAATAAATATTTCCGATTTAAGCCGAGTCATTGCTACATGTTTTTTTAATCCTTTCATTAATAATTAACCAACTTAAAAAGGACTTTGCCCTGCAGTGCAGAACTAACCGTGAGTCAAGATACTTGACGCATCTGTCGACACAAACATAATCTAACGCGGACTCAAATGTAGTCTTTTATTCTTCCGTCCGTTTGTATATACGACTCTGTGTAAGAGGTTTTATCATGTGTGACAGGTTTTGTCTTAAGATTATGATCTGTACTTGTACATCAACCATATCGTATGTGTGTCGCTTCAATAACTCGCAATCTCTCACCATCAGCAACACACTTTCACCAGATGGGGATAAAATTGCAAGTCTGTGTCGTATTTTCACAGCACACACAGATTCAGCTAAAATGTGTACGCTGTCCTTATGACCGACTTCCTCACCACCTTCTTTTGAGAGGAAGTGAAAGTTTACTTTATAACAGACTATGTGAGAGTCTATGTTTCAGATGATATTTCACACCTTTTGTCACGTGGGCGGGTCATCTTCTCCACTCGGCTATGTGTCATAGGCAGTGAAATAACAGGCAGTTGTGAAGTCGGAACTGGCTTTTGCACTTTTTCTTAGAATGTGAGGTCATCACTGTGATAACTGCTCTGTCAGCAGTGTGAGAAATTAGCTACTGAACTTTCAACCAAACGGCATTTTATAGTCTACGTGTTCACCGTTTTACACCAAGTAAGACAGTAAATGTCAAATATTTAAGTAGATGTGTCAAACTGTCTAACCAGTTTTTTTATTCAATCTAAAACAAAACATCGTCTGCGCCATCCTTCTTTAGAACTACTTCGTGGATGAATTAGTACAATGAGATGAAGCAGAAGTCAAGCTGTGTTTGAATCAGAAAGGTCTCAGACAGAGTAGTAGTCAAACCAGTTGACGAACAAAACCAAGTCAGTTTGGTTTTAGGGCTTGTCCCTCTATTGTTTATGAACCAATGAGCTTTGATTTTAGAATGACGGGATTAACTCGTTTTGATTTCACAAGTTTCATTCCTTCGTCGAAAGGGTCGCAGTTCACTCTTTCTTTATCACGTTGACACACTCTTTCCTCTTGACTATTATTTCCTGCCGTGTCAGGGATATTGTCGGCTTCCTGCCGCACAACCACTTGTACCTCTGCCGTCCATCATGTAGAAAACATCAACTTCGTCTTGCACAGTTAAGCAAACATGGAAACCTCATCAAAGGAGAAAAATAATGTTCAATCATGGCTTGTGAGACAATCGACTGAATGTTACGAGACTGTCGACAACACCTGAACCACAAAACCTCTAACCTCATTAGTTTGTACTGATAAGGACACGCTGACAGAAACCAGATCTACACTGACCTGCTGTGAATATACAACTCTGCTAATTCGAATTGATTTTTAAAAACTCTACATACCATTCAAATCCAATTCGTTCTTCCATTAGCAGAAGATTGTGCATCATCGCCAGCAAAACTGATGAGATGCGTTTACGCTTAGATCACTATTTCCATTAACGTGATTCAATTATTTTATGAACAGAACCGTGAAACACAATAATTCCCCAAAACCACCATATATTTAATGATACAGCCTTTTTGATTCCAGCTCTGTCATGGCAAAAAGTAGCTTGAACATTGGACTTGGAAAAGGTGCCGCTTAAAGCGAAAATAAAAGATACCACAGATTATGTTGGGATTCTTTCCCATTCAAATGACTTTGGAAGGTTTTTTATCAGACTGTAGAGATTCACGTTTAAAAGTATTAAACATATACAACATTAGATTATGGTCATGAGAACAATGAGAATCACAGACACAGTGAAATGGCATTTTCCAAATATCTGAGACCATGCCAAACATTCCCTCCAGAGTCAGGGATCATGTGTCCGGTTGGTTTGTCCTATTTGGTCAATTTAGGCCACACAAAGACCAACCTGTGACTCTTGCCTTCACAAACCTGACACATATTTTCCACAAGATACTCACATGAGCAGTTGAGCCAAGCGCAGGAATCGATGGCTAAACAGTTGGAACACGAGTTGCCGGTACATCCATCTGCAACACATGGATCACATTCCGCTGTCGTGGATCATTTTTGAGACGATAATGCACAAACATTTGTCGAGAAACAATACACTTACTTACAAAAGAAAGTGGCATGAGTTGTCATTGTTGCTCAGATTTAACTTTTAGTTTATGACATTCATATTATACTAGAGTCAGAGTAGGAGAAGGGTAAGTTATGACGGATATCCAGCCTGTCATGACTGAATTGACATATTTTAAAGATATCTTAATTGATATTTTACGAATCAAAGACCATCGAAGAAAAATATAATAAAATTAAGAACTAAAAACTTTAAATTAGCTACATGTATTGTTATTAGTGCATTTTACATATGTATGAGAGGGGAAACTTTTCTAATGGTTTCAATTTTTTTCATTTACTTTCTTCAAGCTTTACACAACTTGATTCAAGTATATTGACTTATATTATGTTGTTAAAGTGAATAAGTTAAAAGTTAAGTAACAATTATTACATTCGTCTTTGTTATAAAGGAAATAAACAGAAATAATTGGTGGTTGTTTTTCAAATCACAACTGGACTGGAGTAAAATAAAACCGAGCTCAGTTTATCTTAATAGGAAAACGTAGCAGTTTATTAGATAAACGTTAACTAGCTTCATGGTTAGCATTAAAAAATGCTTAGTAATTCAAGTGAGAGGTCGAGATCAACCATGTTTACAGAGGTTAAAAAAGAGATTAGAGAAGTGAGCGGCGGATGATATATTGCTCGTAAATTATCATTTATGGCTCCATTCCTTGGTGTTGTTTTAAAGTCACTTTCATTGAGATATTTTAAAGATATCTTCGCCGAGCGCAGGAGCGACACCGCCGCGGCAGCTAGCCGCTAGCAGCGCGTCAAGAGGTCGCTAAACTTACCTGAGTTAGCCAGTGTCGCCGCTCCGACCAGAGCCAGGACGACAGCCAGGCCGACTTTCAACAACATCTCCGAAGGGTTTTCTTCTTCTTCTCTTCGGTCTCGAACGATGGCGACGTCGTGCGGGCGAAAAGCGGTGGGGGAAAAAAGGACGGAGGTTCTTCGTGCTTGTGTTGCGTTGTTCTGCTGCTCGTCTACTTCCGACTTGACAGGTCATGTGACACTAGTTCACTGGGAGGAGGAGGACGCGCGCACGCATTACGTACACGTGATCGTGTCAAGCTTTAAGTCACTTCTTGAGTTCTTGGTCAAATGTTCTTAGATTCATCTAGAAAAATGTGACACAAATAAAACGTGAAACTGATTCGTCTCATAAGGACTTTCGTCTGCAGCAGCTGGTTTAGGCAGATAATAATGGATCTACTTTGAGTGTCTTTTTCATCTTATCCTTTGTTTATCACAAGACTCTTATATATTAATTTAATTAATTAAAGCAGATCATTCCCTGTTAAAGTTAATCAAACTGGTCAGACGTCTTTAAAACATTTTTTTTTATTGCAATGTTGTTTTTTGAAGCTGAAAAATCATTAAATGGTATTTTTTTTCGTTTGTTTTTGTTTTATATTCTATTTTCTATAATTAAAAATACATTTTCTAATTTCAGTATTTTATGCATAGCTTTTTTCATTCCGGGGCCAAAATGAGTTTTCTCTCCGCTGGGATCTTTCTTAAAGACAGGGTAAGTAAGTAAGTAAGTAAGTAATTTTTATTTATAGAGCGCTTTTCCAGACCAGGATCACAAAGCGCTTAAACAATCAAAGCAATATTCAATAAAGTATATACTTTAAAGATCAAGGTCATCCGGGAGAGGCTCGGAGTAGAACCGCTGCTCCTCCGCGTTAAGAGAAGCTAGTTAAGGTGGCTCGGGCATCTGGTTAGGATTCTCCCCGTGTTGCGTGGGTTTACTCTGGGCACTCCGGTTTCCTCCCACAGTCCAAAAACATACAGAGGTTGATTGGGAACTTCGGGAAATTGTCCATGATCATGAGTGTGAATGGTTTTGTGTGTCTTTGGGTGTCCTGCGACAGACTACCGTCCTGTTCAGGGTGTCCCCCGCCTCACTCGAAAAACTGGGATAAGCTAAGACGAACTACTTCATATGAATAAAAACATTTTCACAGAATGTGCATAACTCACTGGGTATATAAAACACATTATTTTTTTAAATGAATATTATTGATTAATTTCATGAAACATAATACATTGCGATACAATCAGACTTTGAATCTCCCACAGTTTATGACTCTGCATTCACATTTTGGCCTCTGGTTGCAAGTCGGTGTCTCTTCTAATTCCCTGAGAACATCAACTCCCTCAACGGCTCGGCTGAAAAACAACAGGATCTTTTATAAAGATGCTTGCAGTTGTACAAGTGAAACCATGGATACTGACCCAAACGCGACATATTTTCTGTCCATCCAGGGTGTAGACTGCAGTGTGATGTAGAACTGTGACCCATTGCTGTGAGGTCCCTTGTTAGCCATGCCCAGGATCCCTCGTCTGGAGTGAGCGACGGCAAAACATTCGTCTGCAAGCGTAAAGTAACATGGAAGTCTATCAGTGGCGTCAAATAATGAACTGTAAATTTCAATTTGTATTAAAACCTTTTTTTTTTTTTACACTTAGAAATTGACTTCAGATTTTTATATTGTCATTAAAATAGTTCGAAAATATATTTCTTAAATAAAACAAAAAATATACAGAATTTATATATTTTTGAATAATTGCAAATCAAAATATCAAACTTGGTTTTGAAGAAAATAATATATTTTAATTCAATGGAATTAATTTATAATTAATTTAAATTAAATATTACAAAAACTAATTCCAACATTTAATAAAGGAATAATGAAAATTAATTATTTAAAAAAAAACTAAAAAAACGAATTCAAAGTTTCAACATTTGAAATGTTAAATTCAATCATTCAATATTCTGATGACACTGATATACTTCTATATAATTAGGTCATTTATTGGACTAAGTCAAAGTTTCTGAGCGGGTTTGTACCTTCAAATGTTTCTCCATATATTGAAGCACCATTATCGCCTCTCTTTGTGGGGGAAATATCTGCAGAAAACATGAAGAAAAAAGAAATAAATCTCAAGAGTTTCTTGGTTTGTTTTTATTTCAAAATGTTTACCTGAGATAATAAAAAATGTTGAAATGCCGCTGTGATGGTTTCTGATGATTATGTTTTTTTTTCACAAATCAATTTCGTTTGATAATCTTTTATATAGGTTATAAGGTACAGAACATATCCAGTGTATCGTTATAGTAAAATGTATTTTTTACTGTACTTGTATGAAGGTGGATCACCAGTCATGTTTTTAATATTATTACAGAAACCTTTGAAATGTTCACAAATGCACTTACTTGTGGTGATTATTGATGTTTGCATTTGACCAAATAATTATTATTATATACAAGGAAGGGTGAGAAGAACTAGAGTGACAACAGGATTTAAAAATAAAACTCTTGATTGAAATACTACCTCCAGCTTGAACCCATCCATTCGGCACTATCCGATGAAACATGGTTCCCTTGTAGCAGAGCGGCCATCCAGCCGAAGACAGACCTTCTTCTCCCGCGCACAGCGCCTCAAAGTTCCTTATAGTATTGGGACATGCTTCATTGAACATCTGTAGAACACACAGCACAGTGACACACAAAGAGACACATGTGAAAATGTTGAAAAAAACATGCTGATGATATTAATTTAGTTGAAAACCTGTTGTTGTACCTCAAACAACATCCTTCCGACTGGTTCTCCGTTGATCTCAATCTCCATGAAAACAAACGAATGCTGAAACACACAATAAAATAAAATGTATTGATTTTTTTAAACGTATGGTTTGCTCTATATTTTAAGACAGAAGTCTTTTCGGCTAGAAAACAGTTTTTTAACATGTTGATTAATGAGTCTTATCTTGATGCATTAACTTCATTCATCCTTAATTATTTTGTATTTTAGGTAAAGAAATGTTGAGCAGCTTGCCTTGGTCTCCTGAAGGAATTTCATGTAGGATTGATCCGTCACTTCCTTGTAGAAAGAAAGCGGCTGGCTGAGAGTAAAGCGCCATTCTTTCTTGGCCCAGTTGATGAGCTCCTCGTCGCTGCCGAGAAGTTGGCCGTTCAAAAAGCAAATGACGCTGCTGGAGTACTTCATCACTTGTCCACGCAGATCCTTTCAATACAATTCAATTGGAAAGCACAGAGTTTGATACATGAAGGGTTTGAATCACATGAACAAGGAACCGTGGGTGTAGAAGTTGAGAATTTAACTGAATCATCTTGAACTATTTCTCTTATTGCCAACATTGATCACCGCTGAGCTGAATTGAATTACACTCACAAACCTTCATTGAACATTCATGTTATTTATTACCAAGATAAGATAACAACATCAGATTCATTGCTGTATACATTCTAATGACAAAACTCAAGAATTAACCTGTAACATCCCGTTGTCTATCCTTTTGATACATACAGTGTTAAACTAATAATGTACTACTTATTACTTCATTTGTTTACTTTTGTTCCTCACCTTTCTTGTTTTGTCTAAAAAGGTTTGCCAGTCAAACTCAAGCAGCGGTCGAATGGTTGGCGCCAAAAAGTCATCACTGAACTGTGCATTAAGGTCCTGGAAATAGAAGAAAATCAACAAGTTGTTGAACAAGTCCCCCCCCACCCCCCCCAAGTCATTTTAAATTTGAATTTAAAAAGAATACGTCACCTGTGAGATACATTTGGCAATAGTGAAACTGAGAGCTTTGATTTCACCTGTTATTTCTAAATGGTACTTTGAAGGCATGTTCTTACTTCCAGCTCCTCCTCAAGGTTCAAGCTGTTGAATTAAAGTCAAACTATTAGGTTCATTTTAAGTGTGGTTATCATTATCTGCCTTTATTCCTAAAATATTTTGACTTTTATCTTGCATTGCTTTAATTGTTTTTTTCTTTTATGATTCGAATACTTCTGCTGATAGTAAAGTTTGAATTGAAACCTAGATAATACCTGTTTATATCAACACCGGTTATTGCCAGTGATGTAAACACAAAGGAGAAGTGGTGGCATTACAGAATGAAATAATTAAATAAGAGTATAAGAGATAAATAAATACATAGAATATATGGAAATAATAAGATTAATAAAAATACACAAACAAATTACCAGACAATAATGTAATATAATTAATACAAATAAAATAAAACAAATAACATCAACATCAAATAATATTCATGATTATAAAAGAAACAAAAGTGCAGTCAAACATTCATGTTTCCTGTACTCAGTGAAAGTGTTACGTTATTTAGACTTTGGCCCATGTCTTTGTTAATAAAGTATAAAATGTAACGAATGTTCCTCTAGCGTTTCTGTTAAATATTTACCAGGATAAACGCAGAAAACCCCAAAGATTTCAATTTGCATGTCCTTGTTTAACTGTTGGGATTTGACCCATTTAAGTCTTATTTGAACGCAACTAAAACTATTTATATATATTATTATATATGTTATTATTATATATATAATATAACATGCATTCTAAACACTGACAATGTAAGGCGCGTTAAAAGTGACGTTAAAACCGCTCAACAAACAGAGTTCTATAAGTAATTTATTTAGATACATTAATATATAAGTGTGTGCTTATATAAAAACTAAATCAAGTGCATGACGCGTTCATAAACTTACCGAAATCTGACAAAACAAATCCAGTATCCATGGCAACGAGAGTCCAATGGCGCATGAAAATGACATCATCAGAAGGACAAATGGGCCGCGTTCAATGTAGCTTAGAAAGTGACTTTTATTCAACTGTTTCTAGTTTGTACTGTGGATTATAAACGTTTCGTTATCTCAGTAAATATATATGTGTATTTAATAAACGTATTTGAAAAAGAAAGGACGTTTAAATAGATATATTAAATAAGTGAAATACAAACAGTGAGGTGTAAAATATGTTTGGAACGCAGCCATTCTTAGGCGCCATCTTTTGAAAGTGTTGACGCAGAAGTCCATCTTCATCCGTCCGTGAATGACTTGAATTCATTCAATCACAAAGTTTTTAACGTTAAAAACAAACATGGGCGTGCAGGATCTCTGGTCGATCCTGGGGCCGGTTCAGGAATCGGTCCCGCTCTACAGTCTGTGCGGGAAGACCCTGGCGGTGGATCTAAGCCTGTGGGTGTGTGAGGCTCTGCACGTCCAGGGGATGATGGGTCGAGTCACGAAGCCGCACCTGAGGTACGACCTGATCCCGCTTCTGATCCCCCTTCACGTGTTCATCTAACTCTCAAACTAATGTTGCTGAGATCTCGAGATGTTGTTTCCGCTCCAGGAATTTGTTCTTCCGAGTGTCGAGTCTGACACTCATGGGTGTGAAGCTGGTCTTTGTCATGGAGGGAGAAGCTCCGAAGCTGAAGGCTGAGACCATGAAGAAGAGGACCGAGGCCAGATTCGGATTAGGATCCACGAAGGCTCCGAGACACACGACCAACACCGGCAGGGGGCGCTTTGATGCTGTCCTCAGAGAGGTGTGTGTCAGATGATTTAAAAACTGTATTGTGAAGGAAGCTACAATGTCTGAGTGAAAACACTTTGCAGCTAAATGTGGAAAAAAACTGAAACTCTGGTGATTGCTCCTGATGATAAGGTTCCAGGGTTGAGTCAGTACTTGGGTGACTTAGGTCAGTCTGTCAAACTGAGCCTGAGAAACCTGGGTGTTGTATTTGATAAAGACATGTCTCTTGTTCAACACTGTAGAAAACAGAAAACTGACCAGAAACTGTTTCCTTCAACTGAGAAAAATCTCTAAACTTAGGAAAATGTTGTCGGAACATGATCTGGATCTTATAATCCATGTGTTTGTTTCTTCTCGTCTGGACTATTGTAACAGTTTGTTTTCATGTCTTAACAAGAAGGATCTGTCTCACCTGCAGTTAATACAAAACTCTGCAGCGAGAATTCTGACTCGCTCTAGTAGAAGAACTTACATTTCTCCGATCCTTAAATCTCTTCACTGGCTTCCAGTTTCTTTCAGGATCAACTTTAAAATTCTGGTTCTTACTTTCAGATCTATTCATGGTCAGGCTCCTCCTTACATCAGTGATCTGATCCAGCCTTACACCCCAGCTCGGGCTCTGAGGTCTGATGATCAGAATCTACTGATGGTTCCTCACACACGGTTCAGGACCAGAGGAGAGAAATCCTTCCAGGCTGTTGCTCCTAAGCTTTGGAACAATCTTCCTCTCCCTTTGCGCTTGATGGATCTACTGACTCTTTTAAGAAACATCTTAAGACGTTTTTATTTGTTCAGGCTTTTCCTTGATTTTCTGGAACTCCTGTTGTGTTATCAGTTTTATCTTGACCTTCAAAGTATATACTTTATTGAGTATTGTTTTGATTGTTTACGCACTTTGTGACCCTGGTCTGGAAAAGCGCTATACAAATAAAAACGACTTACTTACTTACTTACTCTGTATTGTCTAATGGAGTCAACATTTCTTTCTCTCTCGGCAGTGTGCAGAGATGTTGGACTACATGGGTGTTCCCTGGGTCAGGGCGGCAGGTGAGGCCGAGGCCATGTGTGCCTACCTGGACTCGCAGAACCTGGTGGACGGTTGCATCACCAATGATGGAGATGTTTTCCTCTATGGAGCCCGAACCGTCTACAGGAATTTCAACATGAACTCGAGAGTGAGTTAAAGAGACAAAAGTTTCGAGTCAAGAATCATATGCAAAGTTACACTTGTTTATTGTGAACGATTTGGTTTAAAATATTCCGATCTACAGTTGAGACCTAGAGTCGTGAAGCACAGACTACCTGGGCCTGTTGTTCAAAGTGGTTCTGATCAGGTTTTTTAATTTAATCAAATCTGGAAAATGGGTTGTAAAGAAGGATTTTGAAATGAGATTATTTCATTTAATCCAAAACTAGTCTCAACCTGACTACAGTTTGTGTTGCTGTAGAATCTAACGATAACCTTAATCTATTTTAATCGATTAAAACAAACCATTATACAAGGATTTCAAATTGAAATTCAAAAGGTAAATAATATATATTTTATTAATGCCATATGACTTAATTTATATTGTTTGATAATTTTATTCTTTAATGTCACCACAAACAAATGTGTGTGTTGTGTTTACATCACTGATAATAACATTTTATTATAAATTAATGGCGATTTTTGTTTATTCTTTTATTTATATTTCCCTATTTTTTTTTCTAATTACTGTGATTAATAATGTAAAGTAGATATAGACGACTGATCGAGCCCTTCAGTTCAATGAAGAAAAAATGTATAAAGGTGTATAAGCATATTTTGAACCCTGGACATTCTTTATTTTGTTAATTTTTGGCCAATAATCCTTTTTTAAAATTAAATTAAGACTTTTTCAAAATATCCACAATGTATTTGTTAATGTACTTTTGTGTGTCAGATAAGTAGCTATAAACTAAATAGATAAATTAAATAATAAATGGATTTTTAGTATTTAAAAGTATTTAAAGTGACATATCAAGAAACTACATTTACAATTTTTGGAAACAAATGTAAAATTCTCTATATTAAATTACAATATCCTTAAATTAAATTACAATTTCCTGACACAAATGTTACATTTCCTGAAAGAAAATTAAAACTTCCTGGGAAAAATCCTTTTTTTTTTCCTGAAACAAAATTTCTAATTTCCTGAAATTAAATTAGTAATTCCTAAAATTTAATTACAATTTACTGAAAAAAATCTTCAATTTAATGAAACTGAATTCACCATTTCCTGAAACAAAATGTTAATTTACCTCAACTTAAATCTACAATTTCCTGAAACTAAATTTCAATTTTCTCTAAACAAATGTGATTTCATCTTGATCATTTAAATACAGATGAATTTGTTTAACTGATAGAATCTTGACTGGGTTTATGTTCCTCAGGACCCTCAGGTGGACTGCTACAGAACCTCTCGGGTCCAGAGGGAGCTCCATCTTACTCGGGAGAATCTGGTCGGCCTGGCCATTTTCCTGGGTTGTGACTATATTCCCAAAGTAAGGTTATACGTTTAATCGTCAATTTAATAAATCCAAATACTGAGTTGTATCTTTTAATTCCAGGGAATATCTGGGGTCGGCAGAGAACTCGCCCTGAAGCTCATCCAGAGCCTCAAAGGAGAATCTCTTCTTGAAAGGTAGTAAGATTTTCAAATTGTTACGAGAAACACAAACTGTCGTCCGTCAGGCTCTCGCAGTGGAAGGAGGAGAACGTCGGCGTCTCTGAGGTTGTTGTGAAGAAGGTTCCTCACTGTCACATTTGTCGACATCCTGGTGAGATGCTTGAATGTTGAGGCATGGAGTCCTTTCCTCTGAATATTCTGTGTTGATGTTTATTTCTAGGCTCTTTAAAGACGCACGAACGCCGAGGCTGCCTTCTGTGTGACAGCAGCCGCTTCTGTGAGCCTCAGGACTTTAACTACGAGTGTCCGTGTGACTGGCACCGACATGAGCGAACCCGGCAGGCCTCGTCCGCCGAGACCACCGTCAGAAAGTACGAGCGAACATTTCCTGAAATAAAACTACAAGCTGTGAAACAAAATGACAATTTCCTATAAAAAGTCTTTTCACAATTTCCTGTAAGTAACAAAAATAAATTCTGAAACAAATTTACAGTTTCTTAAAACAAAATTGACCATTTCCTGAAATAAATCTTACTATAAATTGATTAAAATATCCTTAAATTAAATTACAAGTTCCATAACCTAGATTTACAATTTACTAAAATTAAATGGAAAATCTCCTGAAACAAAGTTAAAAATGTCCTAAAGGCCTACAATTGTACAATTTCCTGAAGCTAAATTACAATTTCCTGAAACAAATCTTCCTTAAAATATATTAAAATATACTTAAATTAAATGACAATTTCCATGATCTAAATTTACAATTTACTGGAACAAAATTGACCAGTTCTTGAAAATAAATTAAAATATCCTTGGTTCAAATTATAACTTTCATAATCTAAATTTACAATTTCCTGAAGCTTAATTTACAATTTTAAGAAAAAAAAGAATCTGTAAAGATTGTAGATTTGTTTCAGAATTTAGTAATTTTTTGATTTTCCTCTTCTGTGTCACCCTGATTAAGCTTCTTCCCCAGCTTTATCTTCCATGTGTCAACTTTAACCCTTGTGTTGTCTTTGGGTCAAAGTGAACGACCTCCACCACTGCATATGTATTTATGGAAGCCAGGGAGGTCGTTGACCTTGATCCAGAGACGACACAAGGGATACCTCAAACACGTTTTTTTTTTGTTGGTCACCTTGACCCAGAGAAGGGTTAAATATATGAATTTCTAATATAACAAAGAACATTTAAATGGAAATAAAAGCAATTCCTTAAGTGTGATAATATTGTTGTGTCTTGTTTAGGAAAACCTTGGCGAACCCACTCTTCCCGTTCACGGAGGTAAAACATTGAGATGCTACTTCTTACTGAATATTTTAATTCTTTTTTTTCTTTTTTAAATCCTCTGTTTCAGATTATTAACGAGTTTCTAGTCTCCAAAGATAAACCTGTGTCTGGTTTCAAGAGACGTCTTCCGAACATGCTGCTCCTGCAGGTAACCTCTCTGGGATTTAAAAGGTTTAAAGGTCGCTTTTTTTTTACTCACGATAGGATTTGCTTGTAGAAATTCGCTCTGGATAAAATGGAGTGGCCCAAACACTACACCAGCGAGAAGGTTCTGGTGCTGATGACCTACGCGGAGCTCATGAACCGAAAGTACGGGAGGAACATGGCTCCACAGATCAAAGCTCTCAGGTGAGTCTGACCTTTTTTAATGGTGTCAGTGATTCTGAAGTGTTTCTCTGTCGACAGAATATTGAAACCCAGAGTGAGGAATTCAGTCGCCTGTTTCGAAGTCGTCTGGACAACACCAGGCAAGTTGATCTGCTGGAAAGAACCTCCAGACTTAACGTGACTTCTGCGGGTGAGGGGTGAGGGTGAGGGGGTCGGGGGGGTCTGTTAGTGGCTGTCTGAGAGGTGGTCTTTAGAGGTGACGGATCAGCCGGGAGGTGCTAAACCAGCTTCCTCTCCAGACTGGGAAGTGACTGTTATATCCAAGTGTAACTCACTAACAAGCCTGAATACACAGATCGCGTTGGTTCCACGGCTTCTATGGAAGTTCATCAGTGACATCACAATGTTGAAGGATTTACCTTTTTATTTTTCATTATTTAATTCAATCATTTGTATATTTAATTTTTTTTGTAGAACTCAATCAGTGTGACTACTTTAAAAGTAGATTCATTTTATACACATAGATTTTTCATATTTTTATTACAATAATTAAATAAATAAATGTTTTAAATTCAATTTTCTTTTAATGTGATGCATCTAAAATTCTATATTACGTTGTTTGTATAATAACAGACAACATCAAAATATTTATTTAATTAAAATGGAATCAGAATATCAAACACTTTAAAAAAGACTATAAAAAAACAAAAACACAATTCATTCATTTTGAAAATGTTCAGATAGTATTTTTAAAAATGTTTTATTAAGAATAACAAATTCAACATTTCAAAATACAAATTAATGAATTTAATTTTTAAAGAAATATGTAAAATGCAAAAGAAAATTAAACATTTAAAATTTTAATGGTAGAATTAACTAAAAATTAACTTTTCAATATTTCGATGATACACTTTCACTTGATTCGATCATTAAATAGATGTTAAAAACTGTTAAAATGTGGATAATAAATGTGGATGACTGAGTTAATCATTGAAAAATTTAACATTTCAATTACCTCCTTAAATAAATCTATAAATCGTTCTTGTTCGTGCAAACATGTGAAAATAAGTGTTCATTTATTAACAATTCATTAATATTTTGAATGTTATCTGACAATGACGGAATGTGATGTTTTTTTTGGTTTGTTTTTTTAATATATTTATTAGTTCACATATATCTGTGGTTACAAACATGTACAATTCTTTCCAAGAATATGAAAATAATATTTGCCTTTTGTATTAACTTCATAGTTCAATAGTGTTTTTGTTAAAAGTTCCATTGAGACAAATTGTTGCTGAATTTTCCACACATTTCCTGCAGTTAAATGTAGTATGGATTGTAGCATTTGAGGTAATATGAAATACTGAATCTTTGATTCCCAATATTCAGATCATTACATCTTTCCTGACGAGCACCCCGACGACGACCGACAGGAAGTGAGGTCGGTGGAGGAAGAGTCTCTGTTTGCCGTGGCCTTCCCTGAGCTGGTGGAGATCCACGCCCGAGCGAAGGCTGTGTCTGACGAGAACAAGTCGAAAAGTAAGACTCTTCCCTTTTGAGCTTTAAATAAACAAAACAAAAACGGTGACATCATCATCATCACCGCCGCGGACCAGACTTCACGTTCTGCTGACAAGAACGCCTGATCAAAGCACTCGAGGTTTTTTTGTTTTCCGAAGGTTGTCCATGACGGTCGCTCTCACGCCTGCAGATGTAGTTTAGCATCAGTTCACACCAGTGTCTTCTGATGCAGCTGTCAGGGCTGGTGTTCCCTGCTGTCACCTGTCATCCAGATCTTTGAGTTCTGGTGCTACTTTCTCATTTAAAAAATGAATAAATAAGTTGTCGATAATAAACATGTATAAAGGGGAAATATGTTCAAAAGTATCACTAGAAAATTACAATATAGGTCTACAGTTCATTTAAAATATGCATCTTTATTAAAAAAAATAGTTAAGTTCAAGATAAGATAAGATCAAAAGGCAGGAATAGAAAAACATGGAACATGAATTTTAAGACATCATATAAGTAATGTTAATAGTTGTTTTTTTTCGGCTTTGAAATTTGTTTATTTACTATAGTCTTTCTATGGCTTAGAGTTCGATAAAGTTTTATCAATTTTAATAATTCCATCTTTTAAATATACAATTAACATGCAAATATTCACAGTATTTGTTCATGTTTGTGTCGCAATTAAACTTCCGGCCGCTAGATGTCATTGCATCCTCCACAGCTAAAGGAACATTAATTTGAGGCGATGACTGAGGACGAGAGGATACAGCAGCTTTTAAAACTGATGTTTGTTTGGACATATTTTGGTTTCTAAACAAATGAAAGCAGTTACGACTTTGTCAAGAGTCATGTGTTCTGTAAATCCTGCAACACCAGAGTCAAGTATTTGACAATACTACAAATATAAACTTGTTTACTACATCAATATCAAAATATATTTATCAAGCAATTGCCGCCCCCCAATTTAATTAGATTTATCTTTTATTATTATTATCTTTTATTTACTTTGGTTTGTTACAATTAACCTCACCAATAGATGACATATAAATAAAACAAATACACTATATATCTAAGTAACAGTAAGTAAGTAAGTGTGTACAAAAAACAAACATACAAAGAAAAAGACTACATATAATAAAATACCTTGAGACCAATCAAACACAAACTAAACGCATTTAACAATTTTATTTAGACCTTTTATTAGGTTCAGTTTCCTGGGATTAATTCTTTCTCAAACATCCTTTTTGCAGAGAAGAAGACCAAGACCAAGAAGGAGAAGACTCCAGATGAGCCCAGCGACCTTTCTGACCTCATGACACGGATGACCCTTCAGTCCCGGTCTCCTCCTGACACTGTGCCCCGCCCTGAAGTCGTCGCCGAAGAGACGGCGGTCGCCCTGACAGTTAGTCCGAGCACGCCGCCGTCCAGATCGGAACCTGAAACGGCGTCGCCCTCGGTGTCGTCGGTGATCGACGCCTTGCACCTGAGTGAGATCGACTGGGACTCCCTGTCCTTCACCTCCTCGCCGACTCCACAGGGGGCCGAGCCTGCAAAACAAGAAGCAGGAAGTGACGATAAGGAAGATTTAATTCACGAGAAACAGTCGGTGTACGACGACTGTGACGCTTCGGTGCTTTACTCAGAGGTTCCACTCCGGGAACGTGTCCTCATGAGGAACACGGTCAAGGTTCTTGACCAGGTCCACGATGTCCCCAAACAACTGGATTATGAACCCTCCTCTCGCCTATTAAAGCAACATCACTGTCTTAAGGAAAACAAAACTGAGAAAACCAAGGCCAAAAAGACGCAGCAAAAATACACATTTGTCAAAACTGGACCCTTATCTTTGCGGTGCCGGTCCGACCCGGGTCACAGTGAACAAGCCGCGCGACCGCTGGAGAAGAAAAGTGTGTGTTTGAGTGTATGTTCGTCCAGCGAGGACAGCGACGTTGAGAACAAGCGGTCCGGACGACGGAGGAGGACAAAAAACAAGAACAAGATCAAGACCAGCATTCCTTCGTCAAGAACCGCATTGGTCGATGCTGTCAAATCTCTGCCGCCCGTAGCGTCTACTGACGGTCGGCAGGAAGTCCTGCCCACTGTCCTTCGGACTGACGTGTTCCTTCCGTCGTCACCCGGGTTGGTTTCTGATAGCGATGACTCGGTAGTTTGCGTTGAGAGCCCCCTTCCACTGGCCGAGAGGCTTCGACTGAGGTTCTTAAATTGAGCGGATGACCTTCACTTTTCAGTATCTTCCTTTATAATCTGACGTTAATACAATTTATTTGTTAGTTTTCCACATGAACGATGATGTTTTTATACGTGCGTTTAAAAAAAAACGAGTCGTCATAATTGTGCCATTACAGAACTTTGTAGACATCAGCTTGGTGTAATAAATGTGTTATTAAAACTTTTTTGCATTGATACTCGAGTTCAGTCTCATTGAAGGTTAAATTTTTGTAAAATTCTGTTCCCCAACCCCTGGTATGGGTATTTTTATTGTCTGAAAGGTATTTTATTCTATTTTAAAAACATCCATTTTGAAATAAATCATCATTTGACCCTTGACCCGTCAAGACACTTGTTTAAGTTAAGAAAAACGAGTCAAACACAAACCATCTTGTTGCAGAGAAACCAGTCCAGAGCTCCTGCCGATTCATCATAAGATTTATACAACTTAATTTTTTACTGATACTTTAATCTAATGCTGACGTTTAACTGATCCGCTGTATAAAAGGGTTGAGGCCGCCTGTATTAAAACATATCATTATTAATACACAAACAGATGCTGTGGTGTGATGAAACTTTGTAAAGAAGTCCCTGCATTTACCACATAACTAAACTACTATAACTACTATAAAATTGGAGAATCAAATCATCTGAAACTTTTATTTCCTCATATTGCAGACCTAGGCAAAGTGTAACCCTTTTATTTTGTATTTTAATGCTAGCTTTATTTCACTTTTTAAATAAAATATCATGGATTGATAATATCAATTCATTTGTTTTAGATTTTTGCATCTTTCTATTTGCTTGACGGCACCTTGACACCGTCAGTATTTAATGTGGGGATGTTTTTGACCAACCACTGTCATATAGACTGTACAATGAAGATTGTTTTGGGGTCGTACATTTTGTTTAATGAAATGGTTCCGGGGGAAAACACTTAAAGCACCAGCATGTTTTAGTTTTATCACCTAGACAAGTTAAAAAAAGGTGGAGGAAAACAATCCTTAAGACTATTGTAACAGTTTATTTTGGTGTCTTAACAAGAAGGATCTGTCTCGCCTGCAGTTTATACAAAACTCTGCAGCGAGAATTCTAACTCGCTCTAGTAGAAGAACTCACATTTCTCCGATCCTTAAAACTCTTCACTGGCTTCCAGTTTCTTTCAGGATCAATTTTAAAATTCTGGTTCTTACTTTCAGATCTATTCATGGTCAGGCTCCTCCTTACATCAGTGATCTGATCCAGACTTACACCCCAGCTCGGGCTCTGAGGTCTGTGGATCAGATTCTACTGATGGTTCCTGAACACGGTTCAGGACCAGAGGAGAGAAATCCTTCCAGGCTGTTGCTCCTAAGCTTTGGAACGATCTTCCTCTCCCTCTGTGTTTGATGATCTACTGACTCCTTCAAGAAACATCTTAAGACGTTTTTATTTGTTCAGGCTTTTCCTTTTTTGATTTTCTGGGACTCCTGTGTTTGTCTTATCTATTAAAGTATATATTTTAACTCTGTATTGTTTGTAATTGTTAAAGCTCTTTCCAAATAACTATTACTTACTTATGCTTGTCGACAAACATGGCCGATGTGTGCTTATGTATATGAAACTTCAGGAAGTCTTCGAGGAGGAAGTTGTGCAAATGTGTCAATTGAAAACGCCGACAAGCTCCACGTCAGTTCGTGGGAGAGAACGTTGTTTTTTACAACAGGACCAGTGTTGCTCCCCTTGATCACGAGTGAGGCCTTACACACCTTTGCAGACATGAAAGGTCTGGCAGGAGCTTGGTGACAGCTGCATCCTCATCCAAACAGCCAACTTCCACTCTCAACTTTTGTTTTTCTTTGCCCTTTGCAGTGGCTTTTTTTTCTGTCCCAAATACTGTAATGTCATGATTCATTCAGGCCTCCACACACATGATCAAGTATTAGTACTTTACACTGTGGATATACGGATGATTTACTGACAATTCATTACAAGTTCGAACTGACAAAAATAGATGTCGTATGAAGTAAAGATTTACTAGACCAGGGATGAACGATTACATTTCCTCAGGGGCCACATATAGAGACTGTTATAAGGGGCTTTCAAGCCACAAGAAAGAAGGTAAGTAATTAAGTTATTCATATTTGTAGAGTTCTTTGAACGTTTAATAAATAAAAATAAATAAAAAAAGGAAATTCTTAATAAACGTTATTCTTAATTTGATTCTACTACATTATTTAGTTTCAAAATGAACATTTTATTTAAAGATTTTCTCAGCATATTTCATATATTTTAAAATTTAAATGCTAAAAAAAAGTAGTATAATGCCACACAATAAGTAATATTCAATGATTTTGTTTAGAAAAATGTAAAAAACAAGACCCATAAAAAGGACAAATTATAGGAGGCAAAGTTAGACAAAAAATATCTTACAAACTATATGTATGAGGCAAACTAGTAATAAAGTTTTTTTTAAATTGCCATTAAAAAAATCAAAATAATTGGGAAAATAAATCTAATCAAATATAGATTTTGTTTTTGTTTAACAACAATCAACAACAGTAAATGACTACTAAGAATGTGGAGGTTTAAATCTTGTATTATGAAGTTTTTATTTTTTATTATTTGGTATATTTTCCTTCTATTTCAGGTCTTATTATTGCTTTAGTTAACCACACACACGAAAAAAATGTCAGCAAATATTCTCATGTATAAAAATTTTCAACTTGTATTTTTTTTAATCATTTTTGTTTTGTCTTTTGTGATTGTTACAAAAATAAATTAATAAAAAGAACATTAAAAGAAAAAAAACAATTCTATACTCTCAGTTTTATAGTATAGTATAGTTTATTTTTGACGTCCAGTTTTGAAGACAAAGGTGTGTTTTGTTCTGAATACATTGATATGAAGCGTCTAGACTGATCCTGGTTTTCTCTGGACTGGTTCCGCGTGAAAAAGTCTTCATTAGTCAAAGTCACATGACTCTGATAATTGTTGTCACGCAGACTTTAAAGCGTCGATCCTCAGAAAGGGAATCTAATTATTTTTCTTTCTATCACATTATCCCTCTAGTGAGCCTTATTCACACCCCAGTGACACCCATCCAGGTCTTTGTGGAACATTTTGGCACTTGAGCTTCTCTTTGAACTTTTTTTCTTCTTCTCCTCCTCACCCGAGCTGTGAACCCATAAACCTCCGGAGATGCTGCTCCCGTATAAAAAGAGACGAGGGACCCCTCAGAAGAACTCGCTTCTGGTCCCTCGCTGGATATATCTCTGAACATGGAGGACGCTGCGATGAAGATCCTGGACAGTTGGAGTCTCCCCGAGAGCGTGTACGTGAAGGCGCAGGTTTCTCTCCAGTCCTCCTCATCCCCGGACTCCTCCATGGACTCCATGTGTTCCTCGCCGGAGATGTGCTTCTCCAGGGGCCACCAGGACCACAGCGACTTCTCGTTCGGCCTCTCGTCCTCCTCCACGGCGCAGAAGCAAGGCAAGCCCAAGATGTCCACGAAGAGGCGCATGAAGGCCAGCGAGAGGGAGAAGATGAGGATGCGGAGTCTGGCCGAGGCTCTCCATCATCTGCGGGACTACCTCCCGCCAGACTACAGCAAGAGCGGGCAACCCCTGACCAAGATCCAGACCCTCAAATATACCATCGAGTACATCAAAAACCTTTCGGACCTTCTAAGTCGCGCGTGACCCTAAGTTTCTGGACACTTCTATCTTTTAAGCGTTGACCTTGAAAGATGTCTTATTTAATTCTCAGGTTTTCTCTGGAGATAATTTCTGTATAAATGTTTCGACGGACACTTGTTTTTTGTATATAATGTTGCGTTTTTTTTAAATTTGTTTTTGGTATGAAAGTGTGAAAAATAAATTTGTTGATATTAAAATGTCAGTTACTATAACGCATTTGTTGGTTTAATCATATCGTAATTAAAGATACATTAAAAATATTAATCATTTTTAATTAATAATAAGTTTTGCAGGATGAAAATTAGGGATTTTTTTCAATAAAAATCCATAGAATTAAATTAATGAAAAGGGAGTTTAAAACGTGTTTCTTGGGATTTAATAATAAAGTAAGTCAGTAAAGTAAGTAATATTTATAGAGCGCTTTTCTAGACCAGGGTCACAAAGCGCTTTAACAATTAAAACAATACCCGATCAAAAATAAAATATCAATAATATAACCTGAACACACAAAAATAACTTAATAAATATAATTAATAAAAATTACTTCTGTCAGAGAACGGTTTGATATTTTTTTAATTGAAGCAATTCTTTGAATGTTTGTTATTTATTTAAGTACTTTAAAAAAAAAATAGCAACTTAAAAAACAATAATACTAATTATATAACAAATAATTCGATCTGCTACTTTGTAATTTTAATCCATTTAAAACATAAATACCGATTTCACTTGATTGTTAAATAATCGCTTCTGTATTAAAAAAAAACCCCTCCAGTGTTTTGGTCCTCTACTGCCCTCTGCAGGCACGAATCAGTGACCGCGGTGCAAATTAGCTTGTTAAATTAAAAATATGTAAATTGTTTTAAACGTTTGCGTGAAATATATTTTTAATGATCCTTTTGACGAATTAATTTCCAAATTATAAATTTATTTTACCGATTCCAATATATGACCTAGATTTGAAATGGACTAATCTAATAGGAGGAAAACACGAGTGACGCCGATATTAGCCAATCATTGTCCAGCTTTTCCTCTGTTGTGGGCGTGGACTCTATAAAAGAACTCCAGGCAAGGGTTTCATCCTTGTGACGCAGGCGCCATTTCTCGCGTTTAATTTTTGAAGAACACGCTTTTTATGTCGATTCTCAACTTGTCATACATTTAACAACCACCGACAAAGTTATTTCATTTTAAGGTGCCTTTCGTCGCATCGCCGAAGTAAGTCAATGTTGTTTAAAAAAAATGCTAGAAAACAGGGAAACCCCTATAAGGGCTTGAAGTTGATGTATATTCTTACATTCATTTGAATTTCACGTCAAAATAACACGTGTATTACATCGAATATATTGTATTGTAAATCTAGTTAGCGAATGAACTGAACATAAACAGGTGGTTAATATTTATTTTGCTGTGAATGAGTAGTTTATGTTTGCTTCATTGTCGCAAGGCTTGTTTTTTTTTTTAAATATGTTTATTGAGACATATTCAACAGTGTATACATTTTCACACATGTAATATACTTTTTTGTTTTTTTTAACAGATCAGGGAAATTCAGAAAAAACTGATTTTTGTTTCTTTTCCCTCCAATCAGAAAATAAAATAACTAAAGAAAAAAAATAAACAACACTCAGATAACAAACCAAAGGTAGTTTTTTCTTTTGAAATGCAGTGCATCAAAAAAGGTTTGAGCATTTGAATTCAATATGGATTTAATATGAATACCCGTGTGCTCCCCTTTCTCCCCACCCCTCCCCGGCTCATCTCACAGTACCGATGGAATGACGCATAAAAATATAGTTTCTTCTCAGTCAGGCAGTGCCTGAAGTTCAGCAAAATATTTGATGAAAGGTTTCCATTTGACATAGAATGACTCTGTAGTGCCTCTTAATGTGTATTTATTTTTTTCCAATTTAAGATAGTACATTGTTTCTCTCAGCCATTTTGGTATTGGTGGAGCATCAGATGATTTCCAGCTCTGGAGGATGCAGCGTCTGGCAAGCAGTGAAGTAAATGCAACCATTTCTCTCTGTGTGGTGCTCAGTCCACTGGTGATGTTAGGTGTACCAAAGAGAGCAATATATGGACAGAGTTTCAACTGCACGCCAAGCACTGTGCTCATGATTGAAAAATATCTGGACCAAAGAGGCTAGGCTTGTTTTTACCTTTTATTTAATATATTGAAATGTTTTTGTCAATCTGGATGACCATGTTAGATATTTTTATTAATTCTGGAGATCTCCTTTCGGGAAATTGGGTTTATACATGGAATATTAATTGTATACGTTTAACGTTTGCACAGCTTAACCCACTACCCTTTAGTTTAGTTCATAATTTTCGCAGATATATTTAAACTTTTTTCTTTTCAACATAATCAATAGTTTGGTTCTGTGTATAAACTTTGTACTTTTAAAAATCCCACAGTGTGAAATGGCTGATCAATAGATAGTGTTGTTTAATTTTGTAGCACTATTTTTGTTTGCCACAATTGTAAACATGCTTCATTTCCTAAATCCTTTGGGGATTTATCACCTTATTTCCACTTGGATTCAGAGCCCGGTTTACTATTCACTGTAACCACCTTATTTATTCATTTAGTTGTAACTGTGTTGTAGATGGATGCCAAGGGCGGAGAAACTTTGACACAATCTGCCAGAAAGGAACATTTCCACAGCAACAACCACAGGTTAGCTTGATTTTTAGGCGTAAAGTTGAATCCTAAAAATAACAATTTAGGTCTATCTATGCTCATTCCTCCATCATACAGTATCTATGGATAGATTTGGATTCTTATTTTCAGTTTTTTCCTCAGCTTTCGTGGGCTTAAAGGTCGTGGCCGTGGTGGACTCCTGACTCGAGGTGTTATGCACGGTGGATGTGGAATTATGATGAAAGGTTTTGGGCCTCCTGGCCCAGGAATGGGTCCTCGCATGGATGGGTTTATGAATGGATTCGTGCCTCCTATGAGGTAAGTCAAGCTATGCCTATTATGGATTAGCTTAAAACGTTGTTTCATCAGTAGATATTTTAAAGAACAAATGTATTTGGTAAATACAAAGTGTCATTAATGGGAAAATGTTCATGACAAAACAAAACACTGACTATCCTTGTGTCCTGTCACAGAGGAATGGGCAGAATGCGACCCTATCCAGATCCTAGATGTCGAGGTAGAGGTGGACTCATGGGTATGGGTCCTGCGCTACTCCCTCTTCCACAATATCATCCCCGACTCCCACCTCCGATGCACCTGCGTGGGGCGCCCTTTCCTTCTATGCCAAGGTTGTTTTTTTTGTTTTTTTTTAAACCTTTGACTGAAAAACCTTTTGTCCAATACTGCATATACCACACTTTATCACCAGGAATATCTCACAAACATCAGCCCAGAGCATCAACTTTGCTCTTGTTTTGTTATCAGTTGCAGGATGTTTGCACTAGCGTCACGCGATCACAAGCTAGATCCACCCGCACAGTTTAAATTGTATTAAATAATCCAGTACTTTCTAAATGGATGTTTTTTTGTATGGAAAGGGTTTAATTTTACAATTCCAATGATTCAAAAGTAAATTTCTGAATGTATTATTTTTCAAATTGTAGACTTTTAAATGGAATATAAGAATGTTTGTATACAAGTGCCTCCAGACTATACTGTGATTTGGAATCTGCGGTGATGAACTGACACACCCAGTGATCGTCAGTTAGTCATATGTTTGTCTGAAAGTATGATCTCTTAGCTCGGAACTCATTTGGTATTGTAAGTAAGTAAGTAATTTTTATTTATATATCGCTTTTCCAGACCAGGATCACAAAGCGCTTAAACAATAAAAACAATACTCAATAAAATATAAACTTTAAAGGTCAAGATAATACTGAGAAGAACACAGGAGTTCCAGAAAATCAAGGAAGAGCCTGAACATATAAAAACGTCTTAAGATGTTTCTTGAAGGAGTCAGTAGATCATCAAACACAGAGGGAGATGAAGATCGTTCCAAAGCTTAGGAGCAACAGCCTGGAATGATTTCTCTCCTCTGGTCCTGAACTGAGTGCGTGGAACCATCAGTAAATTCTGATCCACAGACATATGTCTGGTGTTACTGCTATACCAACATTTTTATAGTGAATTTAAGAAGATGCAAATTAAAATGATTGAAGGGAATTTGTTTTTGAATAATTGCAATTTGATTTAAATATATTATTTAAAAAAACAGCCTTTCAATAGCTAAATTCAGTATTCTGATGGCACTTGTATAGATGGAATCATACATCATAGGAATAAATGAATGAGTCCCTAAGTCTATTAGTGTTGCATCTGGGGAGGAGCATTCATGCTCCATCTGCTTCTCTGCTCACTGATGACAGTGTTGAGAGGATGACTGTCATCATCCATGATGGACAGTAGTTTGTCGAGTGATCTCCTCTCAGCAACTGTCACCAGTGAGTCCAGCTTCATGCCAACGGATATACTTCCGTACCATATATTACTAATGCTCGTATCTCTTCCAAGCCTGAATAGTGAGCTTTTAACGACCAGAAGACGCATGCAGAGCTGACGATGTCGGAGCAAATGAAACTGCCTTTAATATGCAGAATAATTCAAAAAGCTGTAAAAGTAAATATGTTTCAAGATCAGGAATCACGCTTATTAGGTTGAACTAATATACATTTTTGCAATATTGCGTGAAACACAACAAACTTTACACAAGTTTAAGATACAGTTTTTTCTAATTGAAAAATAATTTTTGTTCATATTATTGTAGGCCTGGCATGGCTCTGCCTCTCCCTCCTCCTTTCAGAGGTCATCCAGGGTTCAGAGGGTTTCCGCCTCACCCTAGAGGTCGTGGCTTGCCTCCTCCTTATCCTCCACGTCACCACCACGCTCTGGGTCCAAGAGGGTAAGAACCTTTCCTCCTTCAACACCTCTCTCCATTCTGCTTATAAGCCGCTTACATTTTTAATATATTTAATTTCATATTGTCATTTATTGATATGTGGTAATCAAATCTGCCCAGATTAACTGTAAACAACTGAAGCGTTGATACTTCAGACTGCACTTGAACGTAGCAGATAATTTATTTGTACCAGTGCATGTTTCAACAAAAGTTTTTTTTTTAATGTTTTACTGAGACGAGGCAACGTCTTCCACAGTAGCTGGTTGCTCTTATCAGAGTCTACCCTCCACTGGCTCAAGCCAAGAATCCAATGTGTGATTTTATCCTTTTACACAGCTACCACAATGGACCGGTCAGTCCTCCGCCACACCCCCCACATGGCCGAGGCCAGAGGTGGCCAGGCCCCCCTGGTTACCGACGCTTTTAACGACAAACACCTTAAGATAAATCATAACCAAACCATTGTTGAAGAGGCTCAAACTATGACTTTGTTTCCCTCTAAGTGTGTAAATACACAAAAGCCTTGACTGTGACTCAGAGAAGAAACTTTGTTGAAAGTTTGTTCTGACTAAAGTACTCAAAGGGAAGGAACATCCACTTGTGTGATTTATCTGACCTCGGGGAAACTATTCATAATTTAAAATCGCCTCTTGTATATTATTCTCTGGCCCTCTTGTGGAGAAACAAATCTACATCACTACGGTTTCATTTTGGGGAAAAAAAAACATTGTAAAAATGTCAAGCCGTGTTTTTCCTGGTTCAAAATGAAAATATTTGTATTAAAATCTTTATATAATGAATCGGTAGATGGTGTGTAGTTTAGATATTTAAAGGTCCCGTTGTCAAGTTGTTAAAGTAATATACATCATATCAGGATTGAGCAGCTCTTATTAGGCATTGCTGTATTTTTGTTTGTCTTCAGCAGTCTTTTATGTAACGATTAAAAGTAAACTTTTTTTTTTTTTTTTTTATCAAATGGAAGCAAATTCCACTGTGAAGACTGTGTGTTACAATAACTTTATTTACTGTTTATACTTTTGTGAACCTGTGAATGTGTTTGATAACAAAGACGTGACGTAGCCGTGAAAGAACCCAAAATAAAACTACAACGAAACCATCAAACTTCTCTTTTTTTCGTTTCTTTAGAAGATTTACTACATGTAGAATACGACTGTAATAGCTATTGACCATAAACGTAGTTTCTCCAGACTGGCTGGTGCATAAAAACGCATTCATTATCTACCGATCCCTGCATTCTTTATGTTGGAAACTACATAAGGTTAGATTTTTAAATGGGCCTCAATTTTTGTTTTACTTTGAATTCAGTGGTAGCGTGTTTAAAAGGAGGACATGATCAGCAGAGGATAAACACTCTGATATGATCAACACATATGAGTGATGTTTAAAGCAAGAGCATAAATGTTTGGGGAGGTTGTGGCATCTGATGAGGAGTTAAAATATTTTTTACAAATCGCTCTATATTCAATGGCAAATATTTCAATATTCCATGAAAGTTCTTTCAGATTCATGAGCATTGAACTATATATTAAAAAACAAACATGCACTTGATTCTCTTGGGCTGTTACATACCTGACTCATTGCATTTGAGTCGTAGTCTTTTTTATCTTCTCCTGTCGTGATTCATCTTCTCAGCTGTTTTATAAGTTTTGCTGCCTCTTCAGTCGCTTCCTTTCTGTCGTTGTCTATGGTCACACATGTCGTTGTCTCCTGAAGGGGGGACACACAGTACACTTAATCTCCCTGGCCTGAAGAACACGGGCCTTCCCTCAGATCTCCCCCTCTTCCTCGCTCAGTGTGACACCGGAGGTCCAGTGAGCGTGTTGAAAATGTGAGTATTGTTTTGAGTCATGAGTTTTCTGTAGGTAAGTAATGGTTGTTTCAATATATTTATATTATGTATTTATTTTTTTCCCTTTATAAAGAAAACTACCCAATTCACAATTTTATTCATGGTACATTAAAGCATTGCTATGTGTAAAAAGTCTACAGACGTTGATGACTATTCAACAAGTCTTAATCATGACTTTGATGCAAAGAAACATAATTTTCAACCTTTTAATTGCAAACAAATACCTGTTGACTGAAGATCCTCTAAAGTCCAATTGATTGAAGGGATGATGTGCTTTTCAAGATAAATTATGGTATTAACTTCCTACAAACAGTGTTTTAACAGATTTTATCGACCAACATTTTTATTTAAAAAGATGTTACATTTATATAATTATAGCATAACATGACTGTATTAACATGCATCGATTCTATTTCTTCAGGATTTTTGTAAATAAATGAATTTAAATAAAGATTTGTCTGGAATTGTGTTTTCAGAATCAGAAAGGTGCATTTCCAGTATTGTAAACACAAGACGGGATGTTTTTGTGGTGTCAATACAGAATAAAAGAATGAAATAAGATGACACACAAAATAAGCCATAGAAAAACGCAACCGATCACCAAGGCATATTAAAGACCTGCACTATAGAAAGGTCATTTATTTCAGAAATAAACACAAAACATATACAGTTGTAGTTTTCACTGGCTGGGCTTGTCCTCCATATCTTCCTTCCATAAGGGCTTAATGATGTGATCTGGAATCTTCTCCATGACGGTCTGGAAAGGTAGAAAAGTGTCACAAACCATCTTTTAAAACACTTTTTCCAATGCCTCACCTTCGTCGCCTGCATGGCCACACCTTCAGGCAAGTTCCTCTGGATGTACTCCAAGTACACTCGTGCAGTGGAGCCTGTTAGATGAACCAGCTGGAGACAAAAAGATGGGATGATAAATGTCAATGTGCAGATGATTGAGATTTTTTTAAAATCATTATTAGTAACTATTTAGCGTCAAAATGTACCATACAAGGTTTAGATTGGGATCAAAGCTGTACACCAAAGTCCTTTCCAGAAAAAAACACATTTTGACTTGATTATATCTGCCTTAAACTTGCCTCAATGCATCGATAATGAGTCCTCATCTCGTACTGAACCCGGTGCTTATTGAAGATGTGAACTGATTTGAGAAGTGTAAACCTTTCTATGTCCCTCGGAGGTTCAAATCTGAGGAAAAGGGGGAGGAAATATTAACATTTAAGACGAATGGGAAACATCACACACAACATTGTGATTCTTTTTTATTTCTTTAAAAAGATACAAACATATTTAACTGATAAATTCAAGGAAAGGATTTACTGCATTAAATCACACAACGGTAAAACAAATTCAACTTGTACTTACACTTTGTTGATTTTAATGTCGAGCTCTTTTGCTGCCGTTGTAGCAAAGAACTCATAACTGTCCAAGACGGCTTTGTCATGACCCTTCACCAGCACGGACAACTTCTGCACCAGTGTGTCTGCTTCCTCTGTGACGGTTATCTGGTTCAGAAATGCAAACATTTATGATCACAATTGAGAAGTAAATGGACTGCAGAATAGATCTACCTTTGGAAATGCCGAAGTGAACGCCGTTGTGTGGAAAGAAGAACTCAGGGTCTGTGATGGATGAGATCTAGAAGGAGATTGACATAAATCAATAATGAAATATTGCACTTGATTAACTTAAACGTTTTTAAAAACGTACTTAATTGAATGGCTCCTGAGACTTTCGCATAACCTTCCACTCACTGGGCCCTGAAGGATAAACAAAAAAATACATGAGTTATTCACGAATGACATTCACTTCGCCTCATTGACTCAGTTAGTGACATAGTTCTCTCGTAATCTAACGTGTAATAAAAGTAGATGAATCGCCGTCGAGAAACTACACAAAAACACTTTTAGAATTTACCAGGTAGGATTTTCCAGCCAGAATTCGTGCTAAATATCGAGATTCATGTCGGAGACAGACGAGGGCAGCCATGTTTGCTGGGAGGAAACCAAGCGGATCGGGAGAAGAGTCGGTGCTGCCACCGTGTGTGCGGGAGGGTGAACTACTCATTTCTGAAGAAACGAACGCAAATGTGTTTGTTGTAATCCTTCTTTTTTTGTGTACATCTTTTTGGTTGTAAAAAAATAAAACACCTCTATACTCATAAACTGATATCACACTAATATGACCACCACCTAAAATTCTGTAGTACAGTTGTGGTCAATTCCATTTCTTCAGGGGCCACATTTTAGACAGAGACTGTTGTGGGGCCATCGACCTTAAATAAAGGATGAAAACGTATTAAAATCAAGCTTAATATGTTGTAATTATTATTCCATTTTATACTTTGAATCACACATAAAAGCACTTTTTTTTCAGAATATGTTTTTATATTCACTTGAATCTTTTTGAGGAGCAATACATCAGAAAAATAAGAGTCTTAAAAGAAAAACCCTTGAATCGTATTTAAAGACTAGTAATAAATAATAGAAATAAACAACTTATAAAATTGTTTCTAGATGAACTTTGACCTCATTTACCCAGGTATGCTGTAGGTGGTTAAGCGTAAAAAGCTTTATAACCAATAATTTAACAATCATTCTCTAATAATTTGATTTGAGATTTTGTTCATTTATTGAAAAAGAAAAATTCTCTCATTTCATTATTAGAATTTTTTTTTTTTTTAAATAAAAGTACAATAGAAATACAAATCAATATGTTAATTTCTATAAATGGAAATTAACCCCCCACTGCCTAAATATTCCCTAAAATACGAACATAATAATGTGCTCATAATAGTAACATAATGTTGATCTGTAATAGTTGAATCGCGTCCTTTAAGGGTCTTCATCCCAGAGATGGGTTATAACATTTCTTTCCGGGGCCACATTATATACGGTGACAGCCAAGTCAATATAAAGAAGGAACAATACATAAAACATGTTATTATTCCATGGCATTTTACAACAAAGCAAAATAAGATGGAAAAATTATTTATTTATATTTTAAAAAAATCGAAAATATGATAAAAGTCAGTTTAATTGGAAATACAAATAAATTCTTCTTTTGTAAAAAAAACCCCAAAAACAACAACATTTTATGGTGTTGTTATCTGTTGAAATTAATAATAAAAATAAATACAAAATAAAAGTGTTCAGATTAAGACACATCTTAAAACGTTCTCATTTGTGCAGGCTTTTCCCTGATTTTCTGGGACACCTGTCTTATCAGTATATTTTTTCTAGTATTTTTTGGATTGTTTAAGCGCTTTGTGACCCTGGTCTAGAAAACCGCTCTATAAATATAAATTACTTACTTACTTATGTAGATCTAACATTAAACCGAACACCTTTATTTTTATATTATTAATTTTAACATATAACAATGTATTGTATTTTCTAATAATATAATATTATTATTTATTAAAAAAATATGCGATTCCATGTGTATTCTACACAATTAACTTTTAAATAATTTAAAAGAGTTTTCCTCATATAAACAAAGCGTGTTTCTAACAGATAAATGATAATTGAATGAGTTGTCGATCACGTTGCCGTCACGTGACTCGGGCCCTGCCAGTCAGCAGCAGCGGCAGCAGCAGCAGCAGAGTCTGCAGGCAGAGCAGCAGCAGCCGCGGAGGTAAGTCTTCCTCCTCCTCCACTCCTGCGCCGTCCTCTCGCTTATATCTCCCATGGCGGACGTTTCCTTCGTCCGTGAACCCGAACACCGACGAGCTTTAGCTGCGTTTTCTATTCGCGCCCGAATGTCGTGACGAGCAGTCGGTTATTATGCTAGCGATAGCCGGTTAGCGACGGGAAGACCTCGGCGGATGGACTGAAGCGGTCGCTGATGGTGCCCAGGCTAGTAGCCGCTCCTGCTACTACCTCTTTGTGGGTCCACTGTGTGATGGTGGCGTTTGTTCGCTCCACCGTCACCGTAACCACGCGAAAGAAAGACCCAAGACGACGAGAGGCAAGATTAATCCCCGACTATAGATGTGTTTTGATCCGAAAGCTCTCAAGAGTTCTGCCCGGAGACAACATCCAGGGTCCAACTAGCTGTTGCTAGTCTGTGCCTTTTCTTAACCCCTGACAGATATGTGTTTTTTACACTTATTCTTTAAACCCTTTCTCAAGTCTTGCACTGATGTTGTTCTTCATATTCTCTGCTTTTGTATTTTGCTAAAGTTATTCTCACCTGCCTCGTTGAAAAAGAGAGAAAATAATATGACTTCCTAAAATACTCTGTGGCAGAACCTGTACTTATTTATAAATCATCATATCAAGAATATACGATACATTAGGTCAGATATTAGTACAAGGGTTGGCAATAGGATTCCATCTGGGGCCACATTATAGACTGTGACTGCTGTGAGACCTTCAAGCCAAAAAGAATAAGGGTTGAATAAAAAAAGCTTCAATATGATTTGAAAACTTAAAATATAAAATAATAAATAGGCCATTTTAAAAGATTGCTGTTTTGATTGAAAAATGTATACTTTTACATTTATTTTTTTAAAAGGTCCTTATTACCACCACCACCACCACCACCACCACCAACAACAACAACAACAACAACAAAGTGGTTATGCAATGATATCATAAAAGTAAGCTTTATATGCCTATGTTACATTGATACATTGAAACATGATACATTTCATTTAGAAATATGAAATAAAAACAGCTTATTTTCAAAAGTATTACCCCAAAAAAGGACCAATAAGAGGGTTAAAAGAAGGAAAAAGGTAATCAAATTAAGATCTTGAATGAGTAAAATTATATAAAAAACATATCTTAAGCATTAGAAAGATGTATACGGTGATCAATTTTGTAGTTTAACTGTGACCTGTATTAGAAGATAAAGTGTCAAGCCACCCTGAAATCAGCCAACTGTTTTATGTTTATTCAGTATACACATTGTCGTGTGTACTCAAACATTTAAGAAAGCAATTTTGTGTCATAATACTTATTGTAATATACTTCTGTTTAAAAGGAGGCAAGTGATTTAAATTACCCAAAATGTGTTAGTTACACAGAGCAAACATGTATTCTTGTTATTGGCTTACTTATTTATCCTAATGATCAATATTTGTTTCGTTTCTCTAGCATTAGTCCTGAGGAGAATCCACTGAGGGAAGTTGACATCATGATGTTGACGGTGAAACTATTCCTCCTGAAGCAAGACAGCTGATGAAGAGGAGTCGTTGCTCCTCCTCTTTTCTTTGGAGCATATGAGGAGGAAACCAAAGCTTAAAATGACTCGCAAGATAATTGTTTAGCTGGGACTCCCATTTGTTCCAACTTTCTGAAGGACATATCAAAAAGGAGAGCGACGATTTTAAACTTCATGCCCATCAACCGGACAGTTTTTGTCAACATGTGTGCCTTTTGCTTGAAAGCGTCTTTCTGACACCCCCAAGCTATGCCAACCTATTGGATGGATATTTAAGAGAGGGAAAGGATTATGCACCCTTGTCACTTTGTCATTCCCGACATCCAACCACTAATCTCATTGCTCTAGTGGTCGCTTTAAGGGTACCTACCGTTTGTACCTGAAGGAACCCAGCCTTCCTCTAGGACAGTGTTCGATCCAAAGGGAAGGTTGAGGAGCCGCTGGAATGTTCGCTGCTGTAGAACATGGCCCGGTCCTGTGCAGCGACTCCAACATCCTGTGCCTGTCCTGGAAAGGTCGGGTACCGAAGAGCGAGAAGGAGAAGCCGGTGTGCAGGAAGCGCTACTACGAGGAGGGATGGCTGGCTACTGGGAACGGTCGAGGAGTCGTGGGGGTCACATTCACATCCAGCCACTGCAGACGGGACCGACCCACCCCGCAGAGGGTGAACTTTAACCTCAGAGGACACAACAGTGAGGTAGGTGGATTTATTTGTAGAATCCTCATAGTCCAGTAGAAAAAGCAGAGAAGAGCCTTTACTTTTTACTTTATATTTACTTCAGGTAACTTTGTTGATTTAGATGAAGGTATTGTAATATCAATATATTGGAAAATAAATGTTAAGGAGATGTCAGAATGCCAACAATCGGGGCCAATTTAGTTTAATAAGTTTTCAAATAAGTTGCAATTGTTTCGTTAAATGTAGTGATCGAAAGTTAGAATTGGTTGGCTGGGCGGCAAAGCGTCATAGGAACTGTAAGGTTGATTTCAGGTATTTGTTGGGAGGAATGATGCTCACTAGCAATATTGTGTTAAAGAATTCATTACATTTCGGTAGGACCGGTTTCTCGTGCTCGCCACTGTACATACCAACAGCTACTGTTTAATCGGCCATTAAACCTTGATGTCGATTTGACCCTAGCTGATGGCCGTCTTTGTATTGGAGTGCTAGAATATACTTGGATTGTTCAAATGTATCTGTTTTTGCAAGTCCTCGCTGGTGTTTAAAAAATCTTATTGAGCCAGCAGTGTATGCAGCTTTTGTTCTCTATCTCAGGGACAAGACTCTTTGCTTTTTCAACAAAGTAGCATACAAATAATATGATTCTTTATAAGTATTAACCAGATAAAGATGGAGAAATGGTGGCACAAGGTTGGGTGTCTGAACCACCTGTCATTCCAGTGAAGACCATGACAAATGTTGTCAGAAATGGAATGGTCTTGTGATTGTTTCATGGGAAATGGTGTTTTGAGTGTATTCGGCTCTCAAAAGAATGATTAAACTGACTTAAGTGAAGGTGCGGCATGTTGTAGTGTAAACTCAAATAACTAGGTACAAGGAAAATGTGTACAGTTGGTTCCATGACAACCAAATATGGTTGAGGTTCAAGGCTAGAGCTTCTTCACTCATATACACATATATTTACAGTATGTACTGCAGAGGATTATAAGGCGCCATCAGTGTCTACTTTCATACGTAAGGCGCACAGGATTGTTCTTGAGGTGGAAAAGAAAAAAACAAAAGAGCTTTTCCACCAACAAAAAAAGTTGTCTGTGCCTAGTATTGTTGCGGCGTGAGATGGTAGAAGTCGCACTAAAACATGCTCTTTTCACATTTTATTTATGATCAACCTATTGAAACATGGACCTTTTAATGCTCTTGAGAGTCCATTTTTAAAAAATGTTTAATCCCTTTTCCATTAAATTCAGGTTAGAATAAAAAATATCTACTGATGTCATACCAGGGGTTGAGTGGTTTAGCTTCTTCCAGCCTTTCACCATCAGCGACTCGTTTGAAAAAAGGAGGTTAAAACGCATCAAGCATTCGTTCCAGCTGTTGCTTTAAAACCTGCAGGTCATTCAATCTTGTTGAGGTCATTCCTCTAATGGATCACCGGCACAAACGGTCAAAATAATACTCCCTCAACGCCGTCAACGCACCAGCAAAGGTCCTCCCGTTTTCTTATTTAAACCATCATCTTTCAGTGTTCACATTTAGGAAAAAACCTGGTGGCGTTGCACACAGGTTGCATTTTCCTCAACGAGTTGTTGCTGGTCAGATGGAGCCGGGTGCTGTGTCAGCATTCCGCGAGGCGGCGGAGGGGAGAGTGGATGAATCCCCACAGAGAGGGTCTGGAGCACGGCAGAAATTATGTTATACTCGGCCCAATTGAATCTGCTCCAAGTTGAGAACGTTGCCTCTGGGGTTTATTGTGTGGATGCATTTGTTGGATGAGGATAATGGCTGAATAACGGGACGGAGGGTAACTTTATGTGCATCTCTTAATGCATTTTCTTTTTAATTTTACGTTCAAAACCCTGAGCTTACAAAACTTAACGGCTCTTTTGACGGAAGACTTTGGTTGTATGGCCGACAAGAATTTACGCATGATAAGAAATTGGTTTTCAATTGAAAAGCGCTCTACTTAAATTAATACATTAATATCTGTTAATATTGATACGTTTTTTCTTAAGCATTTCCATGAATTGATATGAATTCTTAATGTTGACTTGGAGTACCTCTGCGTATGGGTTTGTATTGGCAAAACATACCATGATACACAGGCAACAATATATTAATATACTATAGGAATATATATAGTTGCTTTAAAATAATTTAATTGCAGGAAAACTGTCATAGTATTCACACGATTGTGTTACATGCCTAATATCAACAGAATTCTATCGGATAAATACAAGAAATCAAGTGAGTATTGCTTGTTAAAATAAATGCAGTGCTGTTAAATATCATTACCTTAGAGTAAAAATAAACATTTATGTGTATCAATATTTTCTTACACCATTAATGTATTCTAGAGATGGTTTATTTTCTTTAAATTTTTTAAATAGTAATGATTTTACTATAATAAAATGGAAATGAAAAATTGTCTTGGTAAAGAATATTTTTACCGTTATTTTTTAGCAGTTCGTCTCATCACATTGATGCGTTAATGTTCACCTCGAATCCAGGGACAGCGGATCTCGCTTGTTTCCTTTTACTGTCATGCTTTCAGAAAAAATCACGTCTGCCATCCCAGTGACGTATGTCCTCTCACCCAAATGAGCTCAGCACTTATTGCTAACAAACTTTTCAGGTAGCCCCGCGAAGATCAATACTTCTATATGTCTTGACATTTTTCCGTTATTCTGGTTGATGTATGATCCAAATGTTTCTTAATCATTCAAATGTAAGTGAGTCTTTGGATGCATGTGTCGTTTGGACCGTGTCCAATATGTGCAATGTTAAGTGCTGTGTGACGTCTTCAGCAGGGGAAACGCAAAGGTGATTGGTTTTTTTGAAAGACCCTCATGTCTTTCAACTACCTAAATTAAGAAGTTTTCTTTTTTCAATCCATTTTAAGGTTTTGCCTGAGGTCAAGAAGTGTTTTTTGTGTTCTCCAAATGTGTTTTTAGTCAATTTCCCACTTTTTTCTAAAATGGAGTTCTAGTGTTAAATGGTGAAAATAGATAAATATGTAAATACTTCATCTATTTTCACCATTTATCATTTAGTTTTTCGAATTGTATCTAGGGTTTTCTTTTCTTTTATATGCATACAAACAATCAAACCTTACCCTCCCCCATTCCCACCGTTCAGTGCTTAAGAAAGGAAAATCAATATAGATGTATCTAATTGAACATGACGATAATAATAAATGCATGAGTTTCAAAAACATAATGGTGAATATAATGGATAATTTATCATAAAGATACATTTTGATTTTGTATGTTTATCTTGTGAAATGATGAAAATAAAAGGGATAAGAAATTAATTAAAAAGTAATAATAAAAAAAACAAGCACACAAACGCTCCATAGATTTTAACTTTTTGTTTTGGATATTTTGAAAGATTAATTATTTACTAAGGGTATCTGAGGTAGAGAATATATAGAGAATAGTTCTTTACATCTCCATTTTACTGCGATGGTTCTTCTCCTGTATAGTGAGTATTGAAAATCCATCTCATCCTGCACACTTACTTACCTCTCTGATGCTCTACAGCAATCCATGAATGATTCAGAACAGATTAATGTGTCTTTATTTTCTCTCCGCTGCACTCGGACTGTGTTTCTGGAGGCTGAACTGAGGAAGCGGCCTGTCACGAGAGGTCTAGTCCTTTTTTCACAAGAGCTGAACATCAAACGCCAGTTTGACAAGGACATGTTCAGTGCGAGCAGAAGTTTGGGATACATTGTCTGTCAGTATCTCATGATGAATGGAGTGCTAGTATTTTTAACTCTGCAGTTCTAATTTTAGGAGTTGAAGACGGTAGAATTTTCAAAGGATGTTGTAAAAATAGTCTGAAGTGCAGACATTAAAGCCTATGACAGTCTCTTAACTTCTTATAGGGAGAATTTGTAGTGGGAGAAGAACATGCATTGTTTTATTTTTTTCTTCTGTTTTATGTGTTTACAAGCTGAAGTTTTCATCTTGGCCAGAGATTTTGATCACATACTAAACCCAAAAATGTTTTTTAAATAAAAATATCCAAAGTTATTCATTGTAGTTTTCAAGATTATGTTGCAACTTAACATGCTTACATTGACAATATAAATATTTATTTTAACCCCTGGTTTAAATGGAGATAGCATGCTAAGCGACGTTCAGATGTTCTCCATATTTCTATTATCGTTTAACAAATCATATTGGGGTCTTATCCCCCTTTTTTTAATAAACACTATCCTTGGCTTGGTGAGGATCTGTCTCTCAAAAGGTAACACTCAAGAACTGGAGATTGTTTGTGGAATTAGTTGACCCAAAGTCCGGACACATATCTCCGGTGAGTAAATAACCTGTTTGATTGATAAATCATTTTGTCTGTTCTCATGTGGAATTTATTAATCATCGAAATATAAAAAAAAATGCCACTTTCAATTATATTCCAAGCAGTTACCGATGATTAGTCGGCGTTCACGGCCTAAGTTGACTCCCTGTGTCCGTAACTTTTTTCTTGTTCCATCTTTAAAGCCAACCTTCTATCTTGACCCTCTCTGGACTTTGAGCGCGGTGTCTGCTCTCATGTTGTCTTTGGGAAAGGATTAAGGATAGTGTGAACCTTGAACTGCATTAAAATGGTATCAGTTAATGTGATTAGCAGAAAGTGCTTTCCTCCGACTGCTGATCTTCTAGAGCTGGTGTTGCGTAACAGGTCTGTCTGTCTGAGGTGAACCCGTCTATCCTTGTGCAGGGTTGACATGCACCAGCAGGATTCTTAAGTACACTTTTGAGAATTGCATTCATGAATCCTAATTAAACAAGTTTTAAAATGCTTCACATAAACAACGTCAGCTCTTTTCTAAGAAGCGTCCTTGATGCATTGTTTGACCTCACCCCTATCATCCTTTTTATGTGATGCTTAATGAAATTATTATTTATAACAAAACCTTTCCTTTCCTTGAAAGTCTCTTAAACCAACGTATCGTATCTTCACACTTGTACTTCTGCTGTCCCTTGATTCGCTCTCGTCGCTTTGTGTTCATACAACCTTCCATTCCATTCCGAGAAAGATATTTGTGACTTTAAACAATAATAATTACTAAATGAATGTTTAAAAGTGTAATTATATCATAGAAATATCTAAGGGTTTGTATTGGAAAGAAACTAGCGATATCATCATGTATTGTGATACAGGGACAACGAGACGATAATAGAATATTTATTTGTAGTATTGTCCGAGTACTTGACTCTGATGTTGCCGAATTTACAGACCACATGACCACCCTTGATGAAGTTGTAACTGCTTTTATTTGTTTTGACAAAATATGTCCAAGCATCAACTTTGGAGTGGACTGTATCCTCTCATCCTCAGTCATGACTGGGATCTTGTGGGATTTCATTGTTCTTTTAGCTCTGGATTACTTGTATTGAACTATAAACCATAAAATGTCTATTGTAACACCAAATATTATTTGCAAGCCAAATATTTAAAAAAGTAAATTGACACAGAACTAGTGAAAATTCAATCAGTATTTTCTTACGCCCTTTCAAATAATGTTTTATTTCTTTGTAATACTAAGATTTTGATCGAAAAAAAAAAAAGTAAAATTAATTGTATTTTTTTTTTTCATTTTATTTTAAGGGATAAGGGAGGATAATAAGATGTAATGCCCTAAAACAAGGACATTAAACGATCCATTTGTGAAGCACAAGATAAATTAAATGTCGAAGAAATAATGAAACCTGGTCAGGGCTGGTCTGGTCTAGAGTCGAGCGGTGAAGCTGAAACCTGTTTTTTTACACGCGTGTCTAATCATCTGCTGATAATTCCCTCTAATTCAACGTTGTGTTTGGCCTCATGTATGCATGTGTCTCTCTGCTGCTGATCCATGTAATCCCCAAGTCTCCTGAGCCTTCTCATTCTTATCTCGCCCGGCTCCATGTGACGTCTGATCTCCCAGATCGATGTTTCTCAGCGAGGGGTGCTCATCTGTTCTGGGACGCTCACACTAATCTTCACGCCGGACTATATTTACACACACATTTGTCTCCATCTATCTATCTGTGTTTGTGCCGCACCCTTGGAAACCTCCTGGAAGTCCGTCGCTTCTGACTCACCCTCGCTCTAATTTCCTTAGTTACGACCACCTCGGTCAGAGTGACCCGACCGTGGTGCACGTAGAGCTCATTGTGCTCTCTGCCCTACAGCCTCGGAGCCATTGTATACGGGGGTGTGTGGGTGTAAGAACACTGTAAATTGGGCCTCATGACACCTTTGCTGAATGCACTCGGTTGACTTTGTGCTGCTGCATAATATTAACACAAGAGAAATCCCTCCATGTTCACCTTGAATAACTTCTGTTCGGTTTCTCCAGCACTGGCCATCGATCGCAGCATAAATGTCACTCGTCTGCACTGACATCATTTGATGTGACTTATTGAATTGTGATGAATAGGATAAGAGAAGAAGAAAGTACTTTCTGTGGCTTTTGAATCGTATCAAACAAGGGTTTCAGTTATTTTTCTTTCATTTTATCTTATTCCATCTGGATCTTTAACCACATGCACCATTGTTCGTCTTACTATTCTTATTTTTACTGGTATCTTCATCTCCAACAATTTGGGTTCAGCACAGTCTCTCTATGTGTCTAAACCATTTGTCCTCCCTAACCTCTTTCTACAAACTTGTATCCACATTTCCCCTTTACTTCTCGTCTTATTTACACCGATTGTTGCTTCTAATATATCAATGTTCAACAAGAGTGTACTGAAAAAACATTTTAATTAAAATCATTTGTTTATTCTTTTTCCTTTCAAAACATCAAATACATTTTTTTTTTTCGTAGTTCTTAGATAGAAGTGTGTTCAAAATCAAATGTAATTTTTCTTACAATATATTCATAGCTTTTGTTCATTTTGGTGTTGCAATCAAACCTCTGGCTGGTAGATGGCAGCAGTCATTACGCCCTCCACAATAAAAGGAGCAAAGAAATCCCCAGGATGACTGAGGACGGGAGGATACAGTCTGGTTTGGACATATTTTGTTTTCGGAACAAATTAAAGCAGTTACGACCTCGTCAAGAGTCATGTGGTCTGTAAATTCTTCAACACCAGAGTTAAGTACTTGACGATACTACAACTATATCCTTGTTCCTACAGTATTGCTTTATGTCACAAAATATCCTATCGTTGTCTCTGTATCTTGATACATATCGTATCGCCAGATTTTTGTCAATACACATCCATAGTCTCTGTACATCATTGCGGCTCTCACAACCTACCGATGCAGTTTCCTTTGGACTCTTGCAACCGACCCTTATGTTACAGTTCTCTCCACCCACGCCACCTCAGCTGCACTCTCTTAATTCCACACTGGGGATGAGTGACCCTTTATGGATCTTCATTCCTCTTCACTCATGCCTCCATCTCTTAATCTTCTCAATCTCACTATATCATTGACAAACGTAATATATGGCAACCACTTTCTACCCACTTTAGTTTATTGCTCAACCAGATCTTTTGGCTGAGTTTACCACCACCAAGGGGTTGAAGTCCTTTAGCCATAGCAAGTCGCTGGTTGAACAAAGTGTATATTTAGGATGTACGAGTCTGATTTTGATCTTATATTAAACACTGGCATGTCATATATAATGTGTATATATATATAAACAATAAAATTAATTGTCCTTCATATTAGGCCACGTAAAATAACTTGAGTATGACTCATGCTCTAGATCAAATCATCTCTATTTTTGTGCAGGAATGATATGATTGTTAAACTGTTTGTTACACCAAATATCTCCAAATTAACCTTATCATTGGACACATTTATTTCCCAAAGACCAAAAAAAATGTTCTATACTGCGAGTGTTCTAAGGGCCCGTCAAGCCAAAATTAATAAAGAAAACGATAAACATTTGCTTGAAAAGCAGGTCACTTCAACACTAACTTGTTTTATCTGAAGAAGTACTATATAAATATCATAATAGGGTTTATATCATTGCTCTGACACCACAAGGGCTGCAAAATTACAGGCAAAGTTGTGGCATCTGTTCCAGACTAACTGATCAAACTTGAGACTGACAGTACCCACCAGCCTGTAATTGACAGCTTGTACCGGTTGACCTGTATGGGTTCAAGTCGTAGATGTTGGTTTTATATAGTGATATTTCCCAGATCTCTGGAGCACAGCCCATCATTTTTAGTGATTAACATGCACTTAAACTAAAATAACTCCCTGATCCAACTGCTGAGCTTTTGCACTTGCACTCACAAGTGAAAGCTCTGCTAATACCTGGTTTGTGTTGTGTGTTGGAGCATGTTGGGCCAACGTGCTTCTCTCTGCTCCAGGCTTAGGATTATTCTTCTGGGAATAGGCTGAGTCACGCTCCCTGAAGTACAAACACGCCGGGATGGAGTGTGTCGAGGTTGACTTGCTTGAAATGGACAACGGTGACACGTGAAGTCCTTTCTTTTGTTATCTTATTGCTTATTTTATCACCATTACTCAACAAATCAACTATACTGAAGTGTACATTGCTTATTGTATTAGGTATTTAGCAAAGATTTGTCTGTAATCTAGGCCTGGGTATCGAACAGAGGTGTTATCTATAATATGGTGATTATATAGTGTTTTTTTTCACAATCACAATATTCTATCTGCATTCGACAGCACTGTTTTGATGTTTTTTTTCTCTCATAAACAAGTTGTAAAAGGTTATATACTTAAATAAAGTGTTTAAAACAAGATCAAGTCACTATATCCTCCGTAGCTTAAGGAACAATAAAATCCTGCGAGTTCCAAGTGATGACTGAGGACAAGAGGATACAGGTTTAAAGCTGATGCTTGGACATATTTTGGTTTTAGAAGAAATTAATATAAACCAGTGACAACTTCGTCAAGAGTCACGTGGTCTTTAAATTCTGTAACACTAGTCAAGTACTCGACAATACTACAAATGTATCCTTGTTAATACATTATTGCAATATGTTGTCATATATTGTGATGTGTATCATAGCACAAAATTCTTGCTCATACACACCATCGGAACCTATCAAAGATCAAGTTTTGATCACAAGTGGGTAAAACATGAAGATGGAAATACAAAGCATGTTTTTATACTCGGTACTTTGGTTGGTGCCACAAAATAGATCCCCAGCCCTAGTGTAGTCTCATTCAAACCAGCCTTGGCAGGTCTTCTGCTTTCACAGTTTGATGAACTTTGAATAGGTTATTTGTCCCAGCAACTTCAGTAATAAACCACTATAAAAACGTTATCTCCCCTGACACAAACACAGTCATCATTGTCTCAATTCAGAATACAGCAAACAACGCATTCTCCTGAAAGTAGAGCACAGGGTGCAACTCGGGTTCAGAATGGGAAAAGAATAATGAGCTATTTTGGTCTTTTGGATATTAGCAAGTCCTTTGATGCGTTTCAGAACTAGGTTAACACGTCTTTCCATCTGGAGCCTTTCCAGATTTAGCCCATTTTAGTCTTGGATTATTTTGCCTGCCTTGCCTAATTTATATTTAATGATCATTTTTAGGAAATGACTATGAATAATAAAGATTAATTTCAATATTTTCATAATGATTTGAAAACGGAAATGTTTGTATAACAGTTATTCTGTGCCTCTTAGGTGGTGCTGGTCCGGTGGAATGAACCTTTTCAGAAATTGGCGACTTGTGATACAGATGGAGGGATCTTTGTTTGGATCCAGTATGAAGGTCGCTGGTCAGTGGAGCTGGTTAACGACCGTGGGGCTCAGGTGAGAGAAACGGAACAGGATCACATAAAAACCTTTCACTACTGCAGTTTTATGACTCCTCATGGCTATAATAATTGTCCTGATATAAAAAATGTAACTAATTTAGATCAAAACAAAGTCAAAATATCACAAGAATATTAAGTATCAGGTAATTGAAAAAAAAAACACGACTGGAATAAAAAAGCATTATTATGACCTTAAATAATTCATCACATTACATTACAATTGTTCTTAGCTTGTTGTTTGACTTGAAACAAATATAAAACGTTGTTTTAAGTTGTGAAAAAGTTGTGTTCCTTCCTTCTCACTTCCTCTCAGTAAACCCATGGCATGTAAAAGAGAAGCTCTGAGGTTATGGAAGTACACCATGAATTTAGGATGGATTGGTTCTTATTTTCTGTCATTTATATAAAAAAAATCCCTCTGTCATGTTTAAAAAACTTAATAAAACAAATAAAAGATCAATAAAATAATCTGAGTGTTGCCAGAATATTGAACAGTTGAATTTCAAATGTTGAAACTTGGAATATATTGAAGTTTTTTTGTTTTTTAAGCATGTAATTGCTTTTATTTAAATATAGAATGTATATATTTTATAATATTTATTATACATACATACATACAAAAAAAACAAAAGCAACCTTTCAATATAGAAGTGATAGAATTTTTGCTGTACATAGTATTACCGTTTGATAGTATTTTGAAGTTAAACCTCCTGATACAAATGTTTGATTTAGAATCTATGGATGAAACGGACTTTGATTTCCTGTCCTGGATTTCATACGAGTGTATTTTGCGCAGGTGAGTGACTTCACCTGGTCCCACGACGGCACTCAGGCTCTCATCTCCTACCGTGATGGTTTTGTCCTGGTTGGATCCGTCAGCGGGCAGAGACACTGGTCCTCTGAGATCAACCTGGAGAGTCAAATAAGCTGTGGGATCTGGACCCCCGATGACCAGCAGGTAGGCTTACATGCTCTCATTAGTTGGTCATCTTTGATCGTGAGTTTGTATTCCTGAGTTACATAATGTCTCTCTTTGTTCAACCGTCTGCTACTAGGTGTTGTTTGGCACTGCAGATGGACAGGTGATCGTCATGGATTGCCACGGGCGAATGCTGGCCCACATTCTGCTGCATGAGTCAGATGGCATCGTGGGCATGTCCTGGAATTACCCCAGTTTCCTAGTGGAGGATAGCAGTGAGAGCGACACGGATTCAGACGACTATTCCCCGCGGCAAGGTATGATGCTTGTATCTAAACTTTGCACCTTTCGTATAGACGTCATGACACCTCCTGGATATAATAGTGTCAGACATCAACTTGTGTAATTTTACACTCTTGGCAAGTGCAGTTGATTATAAGTGGAAAGGTAATTCAAGGATTTGTTTTTCCTTTTTTCAGGAAAAACAAATAGACTTTTTTTTTTCTTAATAAATTACTTGACTGGGGCGCACGGTGGCGCAGTGGTTACTGATTCAGGCGAGGTCGCCTCACAGCTAGAAGGTTGCTGGTTCGCTTCCCGGCCGAGCCAATTTGTGACCTTTCTGTGTGGAGTTTGTATGTTCTCCCTGTGTTGCATGGGTTTACTCCGGGCACTCCAGTTTCCTCCCACAGTACAAAAACATACAGAGGTTGATTGAGAACTTGGGGAAGTATGTGCAAGTGTGTGTGTGTATGGTTGTCTGTCTTTGTGTGCCCTGCGACAGACTGGCCAGGGTGTCCCCTGCCTCTCGCCCAACTGGGATAGGCTCCGGTCTCCCTGCGACCCCGCTAAGGGATAATGCAGTAGAAATGAATGAATGAATTACTTGCATGAAAAACACAGGGTATATTAATGTGGGTTCGTCCTGTGGTAAATTATCAATGGCAGGTTTACACGTAGTTATTGTTGGTGTGGTACATAAAGTATTTGATATATGGTGGTGCAGGTCGGTCACCTTGACCTAAAGACAACACAAGGGTTTATATAAAGGGAGTCTAAGAAATTACTTTTGTGTAAATCATTTGAAAGTTTTCTGTTTGCAAACGAATCAGTAAATTGTACATGTAAGTCTCCGGTATATTTCGAGATAAGGTTGGATCTCGCGGGGTATAATAGTAATAAAACATTTTCAAACAAAAACCTCAGCGCAGCAGCATCCGTTGTTCATCTTTTTACGTGTATTTAATGTGTATTTGAGCGAATTTCTTGGCTTATGTTGCGTTCAAATATTGTAACAAATGGTCGTGGGAGGGTAAACAATAGAGGTAGGTAAACATTAACATGCGTTTCTCTCCTCAGTCCACAGTCAGAAACCTCTGCTGACCGTCAGCTTCACCTCCGGAGACATCAGTTTGATGAACAACTACGACGACCTCTCTCCCACGCTCATCCGCACCGGTCTCAAAGGTGTGTGATCCACCTGTCTTTAGTCATTTGTTCACCTCTCTATTAAGCCTTTGTGGATTCCAACGGTGCTCTAGGTTTATTTGATTAAGTGAAAAAATAACTTCTCTACATATACACAATATTAAACGTTGATTTTTTTTTGGCCTTAGGTTATTCTGTTTTTCTGTCATTTGATGCAAAGTCCTGGTTTGAGCTGGTGTGTATGGTTGAATTAAAAAGCAATTCATTGAAATGTGGATTCAATCATTTAAAATACAAATAATTTTAAATGATTGAATTTTTTTTAAACTCTTAGCCTTTTAAATTCAATAATTAAATATTGGTTTAATGGGCCCGACAGACGATACCAAAAGGGTACTTACCTACTTCATCAAGACTGAATGTAAAGGTTATGGAATAAAAAAAGAATTCAAATATTGCATTTATGATTTATTGGAATATCTATTTGGAAATGAACGAATGAATGAATGAATGAATGCTTTATTCAGAACATGTCCAGATGCATAAGAGAATAAACTTAAGACAAACAAACAAAACCAATGACCAATACTTCCATTGGATGGACTTCTGTCACAGCTGTTTACCACTAACTTGTGCTTTTCCAAAACTCTTTATAACAAGGGCTTCATAATGATTTTCTATTTCCCTCCCTCGGTTCTGTAGATGTTGTGGTCCAGTGGTGCTCACAAGGGGACCTCCTCTCTGTGGCAGGAATGGAGAGAACCCCACTCTCCCCTGACCCAACATGTCCATCTGCGGCCAAGAACGTCATAGTAAAATTCTACAATGTTCGCGGTGAAAACATCTACACTCTGGAAACACCAGCACAGGTAAGATGCAGATCCCGGGCGTACATATCATAGTTCACTCTCTGCTGCCTTGCTGTCACGTAGATTTTCAATTTTGCACATGGTACTACATTTAGAAATATATTGTAGCAAACATGATCAGATAAACTTCAACATAACCGATGAACTTAGTGGCAGGACTGTATCACCACATCCTCCTTACTTTTGGTGCCAACAAAACTTAACTCCCATGATGCCCTTGAACACACTGCTCTAAGTACTGACGGCTGACTGGTCGCTACAATACTGTATTTAAGTTCTAAGTCTATGTTGCTATTGCAAAATGATCAACAGCTGTGATGGGCTGGGCAGCAAAGCATTATGGGAGCTGTTCAGGTCATTGTTACTGAGAGGGTTGTTGAGAGGAATGGCACCTCGTATGCAATGTTGAGTTTGCAAGTATAAATAAAAGTTTAATTTAAGAGAAAGATTAAATTGTCAGTACTTCACAGAGTTCAGATCAACCCCCATGATAAATAAGGGACCACTGTATTTAACTGTATTAAAAACTGTGCATGTTGTTCTTTTTTTTTTTTTGTTCTTTAGTTGTTCTTCTAATTATATCAACCTTTTCTTTCCCGGCAGCGTCCTATCAACACACTCTGCTGGGGTCATCGGGACTCTCGGCTGTTCCTGGCTTGTGGTCCGGCGCTGTACGTGGTGCGAGTCGAGCATCGCATCGCCAGCCTTCAACTCCTCTGCCAGCAGGGAATCGCCACAGCAGTCAAGGAGGAGAAAGATGTTGCCAAGCTCACCATGCCTTCACGCCTGTGTACTTATGTTACTGCCGCTTTTATTCCCACCATCAAGGTACTCCAAACTGTTGCTTCCTTTGATGGATTTTTTTATTGACGTACCTTTGGTTCTCCAGCCACCCATCCCAGACCCCAACAACATGCGGGAGTTTGTGAGCTACCCAACGGCCGGCAACGAGCGTCTGCATTGCACCATGAAACGCACAGAGGATAACCCGGAGGTGGGGAGTCCGTGCTATACTTTATACTTGGAGTACCTCGGTGGACTGGTGCCAATCCTCAAAGGGCGAAGGATAAGTAAACTACGGCCCGAATTTGTCATCATGGACCCAAAGACAGAAGGAAAGACAGGTGAGAGGGTCAGCCAGGGTAACGATATATTTACTACATGTGCCACAGAGGTTGAAGTCGATTTTTCACTTATTTAGCTTTATAATTCAACAAAGCCACCTTTCAGACCCATTAACTTTATTTCGGACTAAATATTAATGCATAGTTCCGACATTTTTCCTTATACCATGTGTTCTGTAGCGATACTGCCACCTAGTGTCTCATTTCATTGTAACTCATTACATGTTTGTGTCAAATAACATATTATACATATATGAAATTACATTTAGTTCATTTATTTTCACTAAAGAAAAACTGCTTAATGATTTGTTTTGCTCTTGATTAATGCTTTAATTTTTGGGGGGATGTTTAGGATAAATAAAAAACATGGAAGTTATGCTGATAAAGTTTGAGGAAAATAAGCATATTTTAATGATTCATACAAGAAAGAGATTTGAGTATATTAAGTCCTTTTTGAATGTGAACAATTTGAAAGCATAATTTAAAAAGAATTTATGAGGATGAGTATAATAATTAAATTTGCCAGCTACTTTAATGATGTTCTTTATAATGTACGTCACTGCGTCAGCTATTAATAATTGAATTATTAGTTTCACACTATCATGATATCTAGACTGTCAGAAGTTTTCCTTTTTAAATCGTACATTTTACGTTACGAAGATGTTTCTCATGCTTTATCCCTGCAGTTGACAATCCTTTACATTTAATTTGCCCGCTCTGGCCAAGTGTGTAAGCTCTGAATGACGGTTTATGATTTGCACAGAGCAGACGGGACAATTGTTAATTAAACTCTGCTTAATGGTGGTTTTAATGGCCCTGGGCTGAACATAAATCGACCCGCTCCATGATAAATGAAGCCAGCCGTGAAATTCACATTTTAAAGTCCTTCGAAAATGGACTTGCACAACTCCTACTTCTCTGGGAAGGACAAGGTTGGCTCAAATCAAAGAAGATAAATGCTCATGTTGATATCCGACCTTTAGAGATACAAGTATTGAAGCCAAGCAAAGTAACCCAGAATTTCAAATCCCCAAACTGGTGTTGAAGGAAAGGAATTTGTTGGAAATAATGAAGAGATTGAGTAAAAAATAATTTCAAATTTAGACTCGTACTACCTGTTACAGGAGTTTGGTAATTATACTTTTCATTTGGCCTCAAACTCTGACTGTTAAACGATTCCAACCACTTGTGTGATCATTACAGTAAAGCCTTTACACGTGTCGATGTTTTACATAAAAACAATCCATAATAACATTTCTGAAATTAAACTTCTTATCCAACAAACAATACATTTTGTCTTAAAATAAATAAACAAGATACAGTACAAGTACTTGGGTCAAATACTTGAATATTTGACTCAAGTAAGGATGAGTTGGTTTGGTACATACTTGAGGGAGAAATTGGAAATGTGAAGAAAACTAGTTTTTCCTAAAATTTCGATTTTTTTTTTTAACTTTCTCCACAGATGAGATCTACAGCAACAGTTTGATATCGTCCATGATTGACAGCTGTAACTGCTCCGACTCCAGTGACATTGAGCTCAGTGACGACTGGGTTGGCAAGAAGTCCCCAAAGATTTCCAGGGGGAGCAAGTCCCCCAAACTTCCCAGGTAATTTGAATTAATTTATTTTTAACCGAACAAAATATTTGTTTATTAGTTATTGTTGATGATATGATATTGATGTTTTTTAATTATCTTATTATTAAAATGTGTAATTCTTTGTTAACATGTTATCATTATGATTGTTGTCCTTTTTTGTTTATCATAACAGTACATTTGTAGTTCTGACCTATAATTTGACAATTCTCTTGAACACAATTGTAACAGGGGTTGACATGCTTTATAAAAATCTGTGCATTGAAATAAATAATAACGGACAATCGTCCTTGAACAATGATTAAAACCAAGCTCATTAATTCTCTCAGTAAAATTTGCAGCCATATTTCCACAATTTTACATTTTCCATTTGACCCTTTTTTCATAAAAATCTAAATCAAGCAAATCCTTTACAAGTAATGTGAATGCAGGGTTAATAATGCTAGTATTAAGATTTTTTTTTTTTTAATCCTGCAGAATTATTTCAATATCATTCTTCAAGAATAATCTTGAACAAATAATATATTTATTTTGACAAATATTGTGGTTTGAAACATACATAAGACATTTTCCATTGGGCTTAGCTTGTGTTCTGGAATTCACTTCATGCCTAAACTTTCTTTTCTCTATTTGCTATATTCTCTGTAGAGACTTAGTTTGTCCCTTTACCAACAGAATCAACATTGATCCCAGAAAATCGCCTAAATTGTCTCGAGCTACCCAGGAGATATCACGGTCGCCACGGTTACCCATACGGAAGCCTTCCATCGGATCACCAAGTCTAGCGAGGAGAGAGTTTCCATTGGATGACATCAACCAGGTAAACAATGTCTTATGAGCCCAAATGACCTCACGTGGACGACCCTTCTAACAAGTCGTGTGTGTGTGTGATTGTTTTCTTTCAGCAAAACTATCTTGCTCAAGTTACATCAAATATTTGGGGAACTAAATTCAAGATTGTGGGCCTCGCTGCTTTTTTGCCAACGAATCTTGGAGCAGGTAACGTTCAACCTTTCCAAAACATCACCCTTTCCTTCCTCTCACTTCTTTAATTTTCAATTTTGTCTTTCTTTCAGTCATCTACAAGACAAGTCTCCTCCACCTGCAGCCGAGGCAGATGACCATTTATTTGCCAGAGGTACGAAAGATCTCCATGGAATACATCAACCTGCCAGTCTTCAGCCCAAACGTCTTCAGCGAAGACGAAGACGACCTGCCGGTCACGGGTCCTGCTGGCGGGGCAGAGGACAACCCTCCTTGCACCGTCAACATCCCTATCGCCCCCATCCATAGCCCCGCTCAAGCCATGTCTCCTGCACAAAGCATTGGTCTGGTCCAGTCCCTCCTAGCCAACCAAAATGTCCAGCTGGATGTTCTGACTAATCCTACCACCACGTCCTCCGGCGCTGCTGCTGCTGCAGCTGCCGCCGCTGCTGCAGCTGCAGGCTCAGACCAAAACCAAGATGCTATGCTGACGGCCCAGTACTCTGTCCCAACCAGATACTCCAGTCCTGGCCAGGTGATCTTTGGAGGGCTCGAAATGGGTCGCCTTATGGGGGGTTCTTCACATCACCCTTCACAGCAGCAGCAGCAGCAGCAGCAGCAGCAACAATCAAGCCAGCAGCAGCAGCACCATCAACAGCAGCTGCAGCAACACCATCAACAGCAGCAGCTGCAACACCATCAACAATTACAACACCATCAGCAACAGCTACAGCATCAGCAACAGCTACAGCATCAGCAACAGATACAGCATCAACAACAGCTACAGCATCAGCAACAGATACAGCATCAGCAACAGATACAGCATCACCAACTTCAGCAGCAACAGATCATGCAGCAACAACACCTGCATCAACAGCATCTTCAGCAGCAGCTCCAGCACATGCAGCAGCAGCAGCTGCAGCAGCACATCCAGCAGCAGCAGCAACAACAACACATCCAGCAGCAGCAGCAACAACAACAACACATCCAGCAGCAACAACAGCAACAGCAACAGCAGCTGCAACAACAAATGCATCAACAGCTACAACAGCAACAGATGCATCACCAACAGCAGACACAGCACCAACTTCAGCAACAGATCCAAATCCCCGTCCCTTCCGTCTTATCGGGGCAGTCCAGTGCGTCCATGCATCAGCTACAGCAGGGGGCGCTACAGATCCAGATCCCCCACCCTCCTGCTGATCTCGTCGTCGAAAGAGGAATGGCTGGTGAGCACGATCACTTGCTTAAGGTCAAGACGACTCGCTTGGCTCCACAGCTGGCCGAGGGAGACACTGTGGTCTTCAGTGCGCCGATGGAGCTCAGCAAGATGAACCCTCCTCCACCGTACCCTGGAACTGTGGCGGCTGCTGTGGCTGCAGCAGCGGCTGTATCTGCCGCAAATGCAGCGTCTAATGGTGCATCTGGAATATCAGGGGGCACCTGTGGCACCCCACCCCCAACCGACCTTTGCATGAAGAAAGGAGAGTTCCCACCGTACCCCTCAGGTCAGCAGCAGGCTCCCACTCCACTGGGCTACGAAAGGATCACTACCTTTGATAGCAGCGGGAATGTGGAGGAGGTTTGCCGTCCGCGAACTCGTCTCGTCTGCAATCAGAATGTCTACACTCTCCAGGGACCTGGCAGCTCCGCCACTCTCAGGGTCACTTCGTCATCATCCTCAGCAGAGGGCAAGAAGGTCCAGCTGCCCTACACTTCCGCCACACTGAACAGACTCACGGCACCCCGATATTCTATACCGAGCGGGGACCCTCCCCCGTATCCAGATTCGGCAAACCAGAACAGCAGAAATCCAAGCCAGAGGATCGACAGCAGTCTGATCCATGCCACGCTCAGGAGGAACAGTCGAGAAGCTGCTCCTAAAGTTCCTCAGATGCTGGAGCCGCCTCGCCCGCTTCCTCCCAAAGCTAAAAACAGTGGAGCTCTTGCAGCCTCCTACCAGCAGAGGACAGCCTTATACACCTGCAGTCAGTGTAGCAGTGGGTCTGGAGTCGGAGGGTCTGCCCTTGGGAGCGCTAACGGAATCGCAGGGGGGACAATAATCCGACAGGATTTCCCTCCAGCCAATGGAGCACCTCACAGTACAGTTATCATCCACTCCAACAGTGGGACGGCTCTGTCCTCTCAGTCTTCTTACAGCCTGATGAGCTCACTCGAAGGTTCCGCTGGACCAGGAGGAGGGAATGGCAGGGACCGGGTTGAATATGTGAATTCAGCTTTTTCTGAGGATGAAACGCTGAATCAGTCATTAAGGCATTTGGCGCTGGGAGGGAATGACTCGTCTGGACTGGTGGTGAAGCGTCCGCCTCCGTACCAGTGGGACCCATCTTCCACGGAGGAGGTCTGGGTCCCTCAGGAAAGGACAGCAACACTCAACACGGGTCCACCACCTTTGCCACACAAACCCCCACCCCTTATCTTGAGTCCTGCACAGCACTTGGACGTCTCCAGACTTCCTTTCGTACTTTCTCCCAAATCTCCGACTAGCCCAAGCGCGACCTCCTTTCAGACAGCGGCGGGTTCCGGGTACCAAATTTCTCTCCAGTACCCCCCAGTGTCGGCCTATCCAGGAGCCCAGCTCCAAGCCATTCCTAGTTCACCGCGCCCTTGCTCGTCTCCCAAGGAGATGGTAGCACCTGTTCCCTTTTCCCAGCAGGAGACGACTATCGTTTTGCCTCCTGGTTACCACGCTAATCTGGCTAGCCTAGCCTGCTGCCCTCTACCTCCCATGTATCCTGGAGGGAATTCTTGTGCTGGGGGGACCATACCTCAGATTGCTCTTCACACACCCTGGGGTACATATAACTCCTGCCCACCCGTATCTACTCCCGCAGTGCCACTACCACCTAAAGCCTCTCGGATGGCAGAAGAAAAGAAGGTCCTTTCTGCTCCGCCTCCCCCGCCACCTCCTCCTCCCCCACCGCCTCCACCACCAGCAGAGCCTCAGAACCATGCCGGACTACAGGAGAACATGGCTGAAGCTGGGGATGGCTACCAGGAGGTCCTGTCTCTGACCGAAAGCCCTGTGCCGCAGCGCTCGGAAAAGTTCAGCAAGAAGAATCGTAAGCGAGTGGACAGTCGAGCGGAGGAGGCCAACTCTCTGTCTGAAGGGAGCCGGTCCAAGAAAGAGGGCAGAGCTCTGGGAGATTTTAACTCTCTGATTTCTAGCCCTCGCCTGGGAGGAAGAGACAAGAAGAAGCTGAAAGGGCAGAAAGAGCAGCAGTTGAAGGCGAAGAAGCTCAGCAAGGCTACGGCAAATAGCGAGTTCCAAGACAGTTCGGAAAGTGAACCAGAGCTCTTCATCAGTGGCGACGAACTTCTGAATCAGTGTCAGAGCAGCAAGAAGGGTTGGAAGAGCAAGAGGAACCTCAGGGCTGCTTGTGACCTCGATGAGATCAAGTGCCGGAAAGCTAACGAGAAGGAAGACCGGGGTCTGGGCAGCCAGGGATTCGTGTACGTGATGGCCAACAAACAGCCGTTGTGGAACGAGGCCACGCAGGTGTATCAGCTGGACTTTGGTGGACGCGTCACTCAAGAGTCTGCAAAGAACTTTCAAATTGAACTGGAAGGCAGACAGGTAAGAGAGCATCCCATTCAGATCGTAACTAGAGAAGCACTAAAGCAGTACATTCACTTGCCTTTCTGAAAACTGTGTACAAACCATCCTTACTTACTTACTTACTTACTTACTTACTTACTTACAAAGGGGTTGGTTGTTTTTATAGATTCAATTCTATGGTCCATTTGATCTCTCGGCCCTTAAGGGCCACCTTAATTCCAAATGGGCTGTACAAGTAGAAGACGCAATTTCAAAACATTAAAAATATAAATAAAACGTAATACCACCTCTTTATTTTACCCATATTCCAGAATGTGAAAAATGTGTTCCGATTATTTTAATTTCTCTTTTGCTCAAAGACAGATTTTGCAGGGAAACTTAAAATCCTTAATTAACATAAATCAATAAACTATAAAATGGTATTACTCCGCATAGTCGGGGGTCCTCCCAAAAGAACCTCCACCGTGTCAAGGTTATCAGTCACACAGCAGAACAAATTGTGGCTTTTCATCTGCTGCACCTTATGGTCTGAAACATGTGCTAATGTTCTTGATAAATCCAGCCAACAAAACTGCCTTATTTTAAACTAACTTTTTGTTTTTTCTAGGTGATGCAATTTGGCCGGATCGATGGCAACGCATACATCCTGGACTTTCAATATCCGTTCTCTGCTGTGCAGGCCTTCGCAGTGGCTTTGGCAAACGTCACTCAACGCCTCAAATGAGACGCCCGATCTCACTTTCCCCTGAGTTATATCTGGGATTTAATGCAATTTGTTCAAGGGGCACAATTGATTTTGTTTTGTAACGGAGGTACGGAGGACTGGTGAGCCCTGGTCGGTTAGAGAGAGCGACGCCAGGACGCTGCACTACACATTGCTGCAACTTGAGTTGGTGCAATAACATTGGCTGCATTTTCGCAGAAGCCCTCAGAGAACCTCCGGGTTGTGGCTGGAAGAGCCTCGCATGTAGAGCCAGAGAGTGTCTTTGGCCGTCACCATGCAAAATAAATGCTGCTTCGCTAGAAGAGAGAGGATCAGTCGGTCAAGAGAGGCAGCGGTAATACTTGAAATCACACTCTGGAGATGAAAGTTGTCCGTTTCTAGAGCACAGGTACTACTGGGCACTCGAATCCACAGCTGTATACATCAGTAACTTTCTTATACAGATTTTGCTATCAGGATTTTACTACATGACGAGGAGAGTAGTTTTTCTTTTCATGTTCCAATCATGCAACCCTGCTGGTGATCGTTACAGGCGAGGTGTTCTGAGGGAAGAACGCTACGTTCACATTACCAGGCTCGCAAAACTTGAGTCATCTGCTTACATAAGAGACACAATCACTGTAGCTTCTGCCATGAGACGCAGCTACACTCCAAGTCGGGTGGCTCACCTACTCACCATGGAAGTATATCAGTGACATCAGAATATTTAATATTTAAACTTAACATGTTGAACCTTTTAATCTTTTTTAAATTGAATTTTCTTTTTTTATCAAAGCAATGAATTTTTTTTAATTTTTTTATGATTCATTTTGATAATTTCTATATTGAAAGGTTGAATTTGTTTGTTAAATTATTCTCTAAATTAATGCATTTTTTAGACGTATAGTTCGATATTCTAATTCCAATTATTAAAAAAAAAAGGAATTCTAAATTATATTTAATTTTCAAGACTGAATTAAAAAATATTGAATTTATAGAATGTATTTCTGAAATGTTAAAAGTTAGTATCAATATGATTTATTTAACAAAAGTATTCCAATATCTATCATTCAATTTCTTTACAAAAACTCAAATAAATTCAACCTTTCAATTAAAACATTATTGAATTCAATCAATTATTTTAAACATTTTAAATGCTGATAAAACAACATTTAGATTATAGATTTAAAGTAAAAAATATTATATTTAACCATTTGATATTCTCATGGCACTGAAAAGGTTCCATAGATTAGTCAGCTTTTAAAACTATATCACAATAAACGGAGACATTCAAACAGCATCTTTAGAAATGTAGGATTAAATAAAGGTTCTTATGAATGTTCTTTAAGAATGGAAACCAAATCAATAACGCATCTAAAACTAAACTGGTAATGTGAATGTAGCCTAACATGACTTTTATCGTTGTCTTTTACCGTTGCTTTAGCTTATAATTTCTAACACCCTCGCGTTTTTTCTTTTTTACAATAAAACTGCTCTATTTTGGAGGCGACTCCAAGCAGGGTGTGCTGAATAGCTTTGACGGACAAATCCTGTGTTACAATTGGTGACAAAGACACACAAAACGAGGCCATGGGTTCAACAACCTCAACATTGTTTTGTCACCTTCAGTCACTTCTGTGAAGTGAGTGAGTCATTCAGGGGCCTGACCCTCGACGTAAAGACCGCCCCAAATATCTAAGCGAGGACATGTTTGTTAATCTCTCCTATGCCATTTCATGTCGATCCAAGTACATATCAGTCGTATGTATTCGTTGTAAAAGACAGACGTGTCTCCAGTCTTTCCTGAGAGTAATTCCAGATGTGAAGCCAAGCTGGAGGTCTGCTATTCAAAACCAGTCATGGTGTTGTTGAAGGCAATTTACCAATGAAGGATGTCTAGACTGAGCTAATGATGAGATTCAACCAATATCTAACCCAACAACACAAGAATGGAATACACTAACCATAGTGTGTAACCATCCTTGCCCGTCACAGTTTCTGTTCCGTCAATTCCAGGAGATGACATCAGAGGGTTATAGTTGTTATCTTTTGTAATCTGCGTCAAAAACAAAGTAATGAAGTTAAATCCAGACCATGTCATCTGAAGGATTGAACTATGGCAGGTGTCTATCAAACCCCGGGGGCCAAAAAGTTTCAAATCTACTTTATATTTGTAAAATGAATTGAATGCTGATTTTAAAGTAGCTCCAATGCATGTTGAAATTGTGAACAATTTCATATGGAAAAACTGATGTGTATTTGTGCTGTTAGAAAATATCCTAAATGCTCAAATTAACGTACCCCAAAATGTTAATATTATATTTAACACGTTGGCCCCTGTACATTTTATATTTGGACATCTCTAAATCAAGAGATTTTGGGAACACTGGATTAAGAATATCTCCTGAATAAGCGAGAATTCCTAGTGATGGCTTCAACGGTCTCGGCATTAAGAAACAATTTCTTCGATCTAAGAGAAGATACGTTAAAACGGCTCATTAATAGTTTAGAGTAATGCTCTCTTTGTCGTCGGTACAGGTGGAACTACCTTCTAGAAAACTAAAGAGTGTAATGATGAAAAGAAAATTAGAAGAAGAGCCTTATTTCTTGTTATCGTAATATTCGTAATTGTGAGCCAGACATCCCCTTAAAAATGAACCAGTGTTGCCTACATCTCTAATAGGGTGGTCCTAAACTTTTGGCCCTGGCTAGATGACATTCACAACGGTGAATTTAACATCATCACTTGATGATATATCGCGTTTTGTCAAATTTGAACACAGGAGAAATGTATCTTTTCGATTCAAACGTTGCACCAGTTGGTCTCTAAAATAAGAGATTAAATGTGTGATATTGCATCACATTGAGTTGCATGTCTGCCCAACGTGGCGATGGGCAGTTGAAAACAAGTCTACTGATGAAATGAAAATAATAGAAAGACATGAGCATGGCGTGAAACCATCTTTTTTTTTTTGTTAGTTGTGCAATATTATGTTAAGGGACGAAACCCTTGTCATCACTTTTGACCATCGTTTAATGCTGTTCTTTTAGCATCTTCATCGCTGGTCTGTGTACCTTTTTTATTTATGAGATTATTTCCAAATCGAGTATCTATACAAACTGTATATTGTGCATTTTTCAAATGTTTTTTTTTTCGTGTTTCTTATTTGTTGCAAGTGTAGCCCGAATTTGTAAATGTGGGGGCGGGAGGGGCTTCAGGGATGGAAAGGGTTAAATCTCTGTTTTGTGAAGTTTGCATTGAATGATGAAGATGTGAATGAGTTAAGTGCCCTATAAATTGTAGTTGGTAGAAAAGTTGTGTAGTGTGTAAATGTCAGGTCACGATGTGTGTGTATTCAGTCTACCGACCCACCCCCCCCTACGCCCCCCGATCCCCCTTAGTGTTAACCCATTGCAACCGTGCGTGGTCGATGCATTTTATGCAGCCACGCAGTTCCTGTCACCTCAGGATTCAATCACCAGATTCTGAGACAGTACGTTGTAGATATTGCAGGGTTTGGGTTTTCTTTAGAAAAGACATGTGCTTTGTATTTGTAGATGTAGACATATTGACGAAAACAGCTGGAGAAAAAAAAACAACAATTTGGTGACTGAACGTTTATAGTGAATGGATAGTAAGGCATGCCATGTAAATTATTTTATAACTGTATATGTCACGCATCTTTTGAATAAAATTTTGTTTCAGACCACTTTTCTTGACTTTCATTTCAGTTACATTTGGAATTTGTCAAATCTATCTGTCGTCTCTTTGTCTGATTCCCTTTATTATTGATTTATCAAAATGTATTTTGACAACAGAAGATACAATATGCAAACTTCTATGGAAGTGTAGCGGTTGCATTAAGAGATTTAACTGTTGTTATTTATTTTTTTAAACCATTAAAACATTTTTTTTTATTATATTTATAATTTTTTATTTTAATAACATTTTAATAATGCATTGAAAGGTTTAACTTTTTTTAAATTATAATATACATGAAAAATGTATATTTTATTTAATTCTTTTAATGGATCATTTTTTATTACACAGGATTTGATATATAAACAATTTCCCCAAGGAGACCTCCAGAGGGATCAATAAAGTGTATCTATCTATACTCATTTATATATATACTTTATATATATATATATATATATATTATATGCTTATTCCAAACATTTAAAATTATAATTTCTATATCCAATATTTATTACTATCTATCACAACTTTTAATATAAAATTTAAATAGATTCTAAAACGATATTAAAGAAGTTGAATAGGATTTAGAAATTATAATTTTAAATGTTTGGAATAATCAGCTCAAACCCGTGTCACAAAATTAATTCCTTTAAAAATATATTTTTAAAGTTTAAATATAAATACATTCAAGCTTCAAATATAAAAATGGCTGAATTCAAAAGTTCAAAAAAATATTTCGATTCCTAAAAGAACGTTTTTATTTATTTATTTATTTTAATTCGACCATTCAATATTCTGCTGTCACTCATATACTTCTCTTGGATCATGTCATACACAGACATCTGCTGTCGAGATATAAAATGTAAAGTATGTCTAAGAAGCATCAATAGTATTTTGGATCGATATCACACCTTCTTCTCGTGTCACTGTCCTGGGTGCTGATCACGGTCACGTGACCTCCTCTCGCTCGTCACTGCGCTTCCGCCTCGTCTTTTTTTTTTTTCTATCACCTCACCAGCCTCTCTTCTCTGGACCGACACAAAACAAACAGCCTCGCCCACACTTTTCATTTCAACCTCAACAATACGAACCGCTGATTCTCTCTCGAACAGCCTCTCGTTCATCCTCGTCGCCATTTTTGTTCGGCATCCGATGCGGTGATGGACGCAGACTTCACGACCGGCCTGGAGAACCCTCTGTACGGCGAGCTCAAGTACTTCTGCAGGAAGATCCAGGACGCTTACAATGAGCTGAAGGAAGACCTGACGCCGTTCAGAGATGACCGTTTCTACAGGTGTGTTTACTCAAGAGATTTACCTGCATGTTAGCGCATGTTGTTTTTCTCATCCTCTATTAGACGAAATACGGTAACAATGTTAACGAGTGTATGTATCTCTTTAGTTATCGATGTTCTCAAACATCACCACTATTTTTACCACTGAGAATATAAAATATTATATATATAATATTATAATATATTCGTCAATAACGGACCTAATATAGAAATTGAATCGTGCCGAACTGCGCATGTGCGACTCTATTGATTGTTGCTAATTGGCCAATTAGAAGGTTTCATTGGTTGGACCACAGTTACCAATATATAGCAACAATCTGCAGGGAAACATTCTTAAGTGAGGCGATGATCCTGTTTTACAACATGTTTGTTTCTGAAGAAACATGAGCTCAACGACGAGTCTCTGACGGTTGACCAAGCGTCTGTCCAGCTGTGTTCACTGAATCTTTTTGTCATGGTCTCTGGACTAACTCATGTTGTGTTGTGTTGCATTTTTTACTAAAAAACAAACAAACACCACAACATTAAGTACTTGAATACACAAGTTAAAAAACGTTTCTTTGTCATAGACTTCTTCCATTAATCCTGGGGATGGGTCTCGGGGGCAGCAGCTTCTGCAGGGAGACCCAGTATTTTATCTTTCCTGCTGTCCTGGGTTTACTCTACAGTCTACAACCAGCGGGACATGCTCTACTCTGAGTTACTCACGGATGGCTTCTTACTCTAAGGGAGAGCCCAAAAAAATAAATAAAAAAATAAAAATAAAGTTTTTATATTAAAACAGTAATCAAGTAAAAGTTCTCAAAAACGAAAAAGTATTTTGATACTAAACTAATTGTAGTGCAGAAGTATTAAAAGGTACTCTTGTACTTAAGTGTTTGAGTTAAAACACTTCAGAAAAGCTGCTCAAGTACATAATTAAGGTTCGGATGTGACAGACTGGCGTCCTGTCCAGGGTGTCCCCTGCCTCTCGCCCTATGACTCTGGGATAGGCTCCAGTCTCCCAGCGAACCCGACCCGGGGATAAAAGTGGTTGTCAATGAATGAATGAATGAACATGTTTTCGGATCCAAAAGTACAGTAGTAAAAAAGGTACTTACAGGTAAATCATTGAATAAAATGCCTGGGTAAATACAAAAAAAATTGAAGATATTGGCATGAAAATATACAATAAAGTTACTAGGAAAACATACTAAATAATCTGATATAAAAGTAATTGAGTAGAATTACTCAAAAACAAAAAGTACTCAAATGTAACTGAGTAAAAAACCCCAAAATGTATCTTGTAAAATAAACAGATTAGATAAAGCACTTTTGACACAAAAGTCTACTCACTCCTGGTTTATCCCTTTCCTAAAAAAAAATAGTTTCTGTCTTTTTGGGGGGAAATAATAAAAATATGACATTTTATTTGAACACGCCTTTTCTGGACACTCAAAGTCACTTATACATTTAAAACATGATGGGAAGGTTGATAAAAAAAAATGGTACATTAAAGTGGAGAAAATGAAACCAGATGCAATAGGAAGTGTTGAACAGATGAGTTCTGAGTTGGGTCTGATCTGGTTAAATAAGTCTGAAGATTAATGTTAGTTTGTTCCAATTAGAAAATATCAGATGTGAACACAAATCAATAAAGATCTTAAAATCGACAAGGGCAGACACAAGAGTGATATGTGTAATATTTGGTTGATATGGCTTATGATTCCCATTTTAAATGAGCAGCAAAATCAAGGCATTAGTAAAAACCAGATGACAAAAAAATATTATACAAATTAATTAATTTAATCGTGGATGTTTGTCAGCTTTTTTGTCTCCAATATCTACAAATTAGCATTAGAAAGTAAACAATTTAATTTAATTTAAGATAGAAACAAGACATCCGTCCTAGATCTTACAGCGGTGCGATGCAAGATACAAAACATAAATAAATAATACTGAGGAAAAGAAAAACATTTGAATTTACTCGCTACAAAATAGCCAACCACTGATAAAATCCAAAGCAAATCCAAATCAAACAAACATTATAAGATCCTGTATAGTTCCCAAAGTAAATCACTTTAATAATTTGAATTTATTTTACTTTGAAACCATGTAATACTTTGAATATACTCTTTTATTTCGCAAATGAACATTTAAATATTTGGAGTGCTTTTTTTATTGAGCTGGTGATGAAGGTTAAATAGATGCTCTTTATTTGTATCTAGGTGTTAGAACTACATGTATCTGAAATTGAAATTTCGAATAAAAAAATTAAAAATCCTCCGAGTATTCTTTCTTTTAGGTTAATAAAAGTGTTTGAATATGTTCTTGTTAACTCTGACAGAATTGCATTTTGGTTTTAATTTCAATATATCGAGATACCTTAATATTATTAGGGGTAAATATTATTAATAATTTTTAATAGTATTTTCTTGATTATAGTCGAAATGACAACGTTAGCGTTCGGTGACGTCACATGTTTAGTCTCCGCCCACACGCTGACGTCTCAGTCCAGTTGTGGCTGCTGTTGACACACGGATGTAGCATCGAGTCGTACTTCACTTTTTTTGGCGATTCGTTTCTGCCTGTCGACACTTTCGACTCACAGTCATGGAGAGGTTTGTACGAGGATGTTTTTTCTACTCTTTGTCATGGAGTGAGAATACAAATGAATTCATTTTTTTCTCCACCATCTGTTTCGCCGGAGCTAGCATGGAAGCTAGCTCTGTTGACACATCCGCTTTTTGCCGGATGTTTTAAACCAGTGACATTTATTCACTTGTTTTTAATTCTTTTTTCAAATTACGATGGTGATTTCTTCTTTTTATTGCAGACTGGCCCCTATGCGGCTGTACAGTCTGTCCAAAAGACACTTTGTCCTGGTCTTCGTGGGCTTCCTCGTTTGTTTTGGCCTCACTGTCGTCTTCGGCATCGCAGGTGAAGAAAACTAACTTGAGATTTTTTGTCATTAAAGTTGTTGCCATTTAACGTTTAAATTACAACAACTGTCATGCTATCTATCAATCTATCTATGCTGTTCTGTTCGTTGACATTTAGAATAATTATCTCCAGTCTAAAGGTGAGAGATAAGATAAGTTATCCTCTTTCCTATAAATGTTTTAAAAAACAACTGAGCATATATGTAGTCAGACTATTAAAATAGAAATTACTAAAAGAAAAACCTCTTAAAAGTAACAATACATCGAAACACGTTTATTCAAATATGAGTGAAGTTTAAAAAAAAAATGAACATATGCAACATTATGTGTCCAGGTCCAAAGATTATCTCTGAGCAGATGCACAGTGGAGAGCAAATACTTGGCAAAAACCTCTCCGTAAAGGTAAGGGATTATTATAAAAGTAAATAACATCCCCTTGAACTAGTTTTTCCTGTAGCGATCGACTGATCTTTTCTTATCCTAATTGTTTGTTTTCATAAAGACTGGACCCTTTATTCTAAATTCGCCGCCTTTGAACACCTACAACCAGCAGCTGTGGCTCACCTGTGTGATGCAGGCGGAGCACAGTAGTGGTAAGAACCGAAAAAAAAAAACATAGGAGGTTTTAACAACATCCTGATTTACACACGTGTGTTACTGCAGTTGGAGACTTCATACAGCCGTTCGAGATTTATGTCGAGCTAAAAGGAGTGTTGCAGGATGCCAGTGTGATGCACATCAACGCTATTCAGCAGAAGTCCCGGAAGCTACACTGTGTAGAAGTAAGTGTGTGTCACCATCTAACTGATACCGTCATGGTCTTGAGTCGCTCATGTCTCCACGTCCCTATAGAAATGCGACGAGGTCATCGTACTGCACCTGGGATACCTGAACTACACCCAGTATCAGGTCAAGATCACCTTCAAAGGACTTGAAAACATTTCAAGTGAATTTAAAGTCAACTTTTTAGTAGGTTTCACTCACAAATATTGATCTAGTTTACATTTTTCCAGTCTCAACTTATTATTTTTTTGCTTTTTTCCTCTGCAGTGGAAAACCTTTAATCCAACCTTTTCTCAAGTGGAAATCTGGTTCCGGTTTGTGTTCGTGGTCTTGACCTTCATAGTGACGGTAAGGTTTAGTTGTGTATCTTCATTTAGAAGATATTTTATTTAAACTATGAACTATTGAAGAACCTTGTTAAATGTAACAAAATCAGGGTGATAGTATAGTTTACGTGCATAAAACCTGAATTAAAATTCCCAAGTATTGTTCACATCAACAAATGTAGCTCATTGATTATATATAATTTGGCATTATGCTTGTATAATGGATACAAAAATAGATTTTATTAGAAAAGAATCAGAGAGACATCTGTCTTATAACACCAATATTGTGTTTTTGTTTCCCTTGCATTTTAGTGTTACGTATTTTATTTTTATGTTATTTAATAATTCTTGTTGCATATTAAACACAGGTTGTGGAACTCACTCGTGTTAATCAATCAGTATGTCTGAGCAAGTACAGCACAGAGAGTGATCAATAATTTAGTCATTCTAACTTTTAACATTATCAGAAAATAATTTAAAAACAGGTTTTGAGTGATTTAGGCAAACAAACATATAATCACAAAAGCTCCTTTTTATATTTTTATTTTAACATAGTTTATTGACTTGATGGAATTGAACTTGAATTACCATTAAGTGATGTCAATTAGTCTGTGTTCATTGATTAAGTCATTTATCTTTGAAATGTGTTATTGCTTCTTCTCCAGTGTCTGTTTGCTCACTCTCTGAGAAAGTTTTCCATGAGAGACTGGGGTATTGAACAAAAGTGGATGTCCATCCTGCTCCCACTGCTTCTATTATACAACGGTGATATTTCATTCTCATCTGTACTTTGTTTGGGCTCAGAGCGACACCATCTGTACTCCTATAATTTGTTACATAAGTGAGACAAGCTTTGAGAAGATGATCCACAAGTAGTTAAAACATTTTTTTTTTTTACATGAACCTGCTGTGGAAAGTTTATTGTTTATGTATTTTTAAATTTTGATTCTTTTCATGCTATTTTTGGATTTGACTTAATATTTGGACTCAATTTGCTACAAGAATATCAGGATATATATCATATTTTTTATATTCTATATCAGGATATGACTTTTAGTCCTAGAGTTGTTTAGTCTGAAATTAAGATGAACTATTCCTGACAATCATTGGATCTATGAAACGTATATTAATACTGATACTACTGTTTTTTTGTGTAAAACATTCCTAATTCTTATCATGTTTCATCTTCCAGATCCGTTTTTCCCGCTGTCCTTCCTGGTGAACAGTTGGTTTCCAGGCACATTGGATGCTTTCTTCCAGTCTCTATTCCTGTGTGCCCTGCTGCTCTTCTGGCTGTGCGTCTACCACGGCATCAGAGTTCAGGTGCAACTCCTTCCTATCTTCCTTTTAGACTTCTGAGCGGAGGTTTTTCAAATCTTCATGTTCACAGGGGGAGAGGAGGTTCATGACGTTCTACCTGCCAAAGATGATAATCGTGGGGCTCCTATGGCTCTCTGCAGTCACGCTCGGCATCTGGCAGACGTAAGTGTGGGAACCAGCAACAGCTGGAGTCATTTCTTCAAATGTAACCTTATTTGTTGTTTCATTAGAGTCAACGAACTTCAAGACCCTACGTACCAGTATAAAGTGGACATCGCAAACTTTCAGGTGAGGTAACGTTGATTAATTGTAAAGGAATGTTTCACGAAAAGATCACTAAATCCTAATCTAATGCAAGTTACCTTTTGTAATTTTTTTTAAAGTGTAATACAATGAATGTATGTTTCATTAAAATAATTTGAATACAAATTAAAACAAAATACTATTGACATATAAATAAAGTTGCATTTTCCCTTATAGTAAAAATTGCAAATATACTAGAGTAAGTACTTCTATAAAAAAGTAACCGAGAGGTCATGGGGGCAGTAACTAGTAATTAGGAGTTCAAAAGTGTTTGTCTATGAGGTTAATCTAGTAAAAGTAAAAAAATGAAAATGGTACTCATGAAAAATGAACTGAGTAAAAATGTAATCAACTAAAATAGTGGCATGAAAAAGTACTCTGATACAAAAGTAATTTAGAAAGAATATACTAAACAAAATAATAATGCAATAAGTACTAAGACAAAAAATGTATTAAATAAAAAGCTAAAGGTTACTCTGATTTAAAAGTAATCCAGTAAGAATACTCGAGTATAAAAAGTACTAAATTGTTTAAGTAAGAATAATCAAATGCAAAGCTAATTTGATATATATTGAATCAAGTGAAAATACTGGAATACAAAAGGTACTCTTATCCAAAAGGTATTGTTTAAAAATACTTCAGTACAAAATTAACTTGATCAACGTCTCTTCATCTTACTGTATAGATTGTGTTGCATCATATCACGTGTTGAAGAAGAAAGGTGGGATAATGTTCTCATTGACAACTGCAGGGCATGAAGGTGTTTTTCTTCGTGGTGGTCGCCCTCTACATCCTCTACCTGATCTTCCTGGTGGTCAGAGCCTGCTCAGAGCTGAAGAACATGCCGTACTCAGGTACCACATTACTCGCAACCTCACCTGTGACTTCCAGCTTTCATCTCCTGCTCCGCTTCTTTCCAGATCTAAGGCTCAAGTTTCTGACGGCCCTGACGTTGGTGGTCCTCGTGATAAGGTGCAGCTCACACCAACGCTTCATGAACAAGTCGTAACACGTTGCTAAATCTCTGCTCTCCATGTTCTAGCGTGGTCATCCTCTACCTGAGGTTCGGTGCCAAGGCTCTCCAAGACAACTTTGTGGCGGAACTATCGACTCATTACCAAAATTATATCCTTTGAAATGTCATGTTTTTTAACAGTTTTCAACTCCAAGTCCAGGAAGTTTCATTAGAGAATCATCAAGCCTTATTCAAAATAATAATTATGAATAATTGAATGATCAGCTTTAGAAGTACAGAATTAACATTGTTAGAGTAGAAGGAATACATGTGGAAAAAGCAAAGATTTCCTTTGTTTTGTGGGCTTTCCATGAAACTGCAGTTACACTGTTCTAAAACTAGGGGGAGCCAGAAACAACAATTTGTTTTTTCATATCTTGTGTATTGAAAAAATAGCGTTATTTAACTCCATCAATATTAATTTGCTTCCTCTTCTAAATATCTTGCTTGTCTGGAAATGTTCTGAAAGCATCTCACAAACGATCGACCCTTAACTCCACCAAACCAGCTGAATTCTTGTCATTTTACGGTCTTCTAAACTTTTACTTGTACACGTTAGCGTTTGTGTACTCGCCCTCCAAGAACGCCCTCTACGGTGAGACACGTGCAGCCTGATCCTCGCACCAGAGTTTCATTCTAAATCTTTACTTCATTCTCAGACTCTCAGCTGAAGGACAACCCTGCGTTCTCGATGCTCAACGACTCTGACGACGAAGTGATTTATGGGTACAGATGAAGTTTTTTGGTACTTTCATGTCGCTTTAAAATGGTTGATTTAAATGTCTTTCTTTCTTTCGTTCAAAGGAGCGATTATGAAGAAATGCCTTTGCACAACGGAAGAGCCACGAAAACCACCACCCAGTACAGAGATGACAGTGACAGCGACTAACTCTTCTGCATGGTCACCGTCGGATGGTTCTGTGAAACGGAACCTATTTTTAGAAGGACCTTTGTCTCCTGAATGTACTGTACTTTCACCAAATATGGAGGCAATCATCTCTTCAGTCTCGTCGTCGGGATGAAATCAAGTTTTATAAATACGTTGGCTTCATGTTCCTTTCTACCAGCATTCTTTTTATTTTAAGGGCAGTGCAAATTATAATATTTGGTATGTGCAGCAGTAGTGTGTGTACAGTTTTTTTTATTCATTTAATGACCAGACATTTGTGGCCAAAGGAGTAGACCGAGTTCGTATTTGGGGTTCCTGATTAATTTGTGTCAAAGCGGTGTGAAGGAAACCGCAGATGAACATGCACTTGAGATGTATTTATTCGATTATACTACTGAAGGATTCACTTGAATTCCAGCAGAGTTGCCACTTGTTTACTATGGTTTGCCTTTATTTAAGTGTAAAGTTTCAACTCATTGGCTCCAGTCAGCCAAGACCTGTCAGTCTTCTACAGATATCATGGTGCCTTGTCTTTGCAATTCTCTTTCTGCATTCTGAACTGTCCCTGTAAATATTGAAACCTCGGAACAGGGAATGTGTTCGGGGTGACTGATGTTGGTTGTCATGTGCTGCTTTTAAAGACCATTTCATATATAAATAAATCACTCCTCAAATAGTTGTGACAATCATGCGTTTCACTGACCAGAATCCGACTGACACACTAATTCTTAACACTTGTGTTGTCGGCTCATACAAATATAACAAATATGCTTTACTAAAAAGTGTGTATTGAGAATAATCTGGCAATACGATACATTGTGCTACTGTATGAACAAGGGTATATTTGTAGTATTGTCGAGTACTTGACTCTGGTGTCTCCCTCTGTGTTTGATGATCTACTGACTCCTTCAAGAAACATCTTAAGACATTTTTATTTGTGCAGACTTTTCCCTGATTCTCTGGAACTAAAGTATAAAGTTTTAACTGTGTATTGTTTTTGATTGTTAAAGCTTTGTGACCCTGGTCTAGAAAGGCGCTTTAGAAATAACCGTTACTTTCTTAATTGTTGCTTTTGCTGTGGAGGGCATAATGACTGCTGCCATCTAGCGGCCGGAATATTAAATGCAACACAAAAATGAACAAACGGATTGAATATTTAAATGTTAGTTGTAAATATAAAGTGTGATTAGTTGACTTTAAACACACATTTTAATGAAATATAAACCATAAGAGAACTATGAAAAAAAAAGACTTGAAAGCCAAAAAAAAAAAAAGCGGCACAGTGCCGTCGAATATCGATACAGTATGGTGAAAATAAAATGTATGCATCACTGTATCAATGTTCCCCATCACTTCTACTTTTAAAGCGTCAAATTGCTAATCCAAACACAGTGACTATACAGTACATGGACTTGTTCTCCCATCTGACGGCACAACTTCCTGTGGATGAAGACAACACTGTGAATAACAATCTTAAAATTACAGAACAAATCTTTAAACATTCTAAGCTCTTACCATCCGTCGTGTTGTCCCAGAAGCACGAACTCGCCGTCTGCAGACCCGCCCCAGTCTTCTGCATGACCACACAAGTAGCTGAGGCGCAAGAGAAACACCAGGTCAGTCCGTGTACATGTAAACATGTGTGTTCCTCCGGCAGGTACCGATGTATTTGAAGGGTTTCCCCAGTTTGCTGAGTTGACTGAGACACTGCTGCACGATGCTGGTGCTCCACAGGTTGACTCTGCTGTGATGGTAGACGTTCTCTCCGATCGTTGCTTCCACAGACTGACAACACACACAAAAACGTGCACAGAATTTTATATTCATTTTTTAAACTGTGCTTCATCGTTTCAACAACTTCCGGTTAGCAACCGTATCGTTGGCAACCAAACAACCAACAGTTTTAGCTCGATGATGAAGCTTAGCTTTATGATCAAGTACAATGTTTTTTTGTTTTTTTAAAAATGCATACTTACTTCTTTAATAATCTGGCTAACTTTTTCCACGACGAAAGCGGTCTGCGAGGAGACAAAACAAACATACGCGTTAACAAACACTCTTCTCTTGTGTGTTATTTTTGTAAATGAATATACAAAACATTATTTATCGTGTAGAAAAACGAGTTTTAAATGACAAATGTCAACTTATATCGTTACCTCCTCCTCCTCCGTGTCGTAGTCTTCCATGTTTGCGTAGAAGCAGCTAGCAGACTAATGGGGACTGCTTCCTTTTATTAACAAAATAAGAGCATTTGTAAAGCAAGGAACCGGAAGTCCCCCCATCTTTTCTTTTCACCTTCACAGGTATACCAGTATGAAGGACGATAAATTATGTATAAATACATGTATAAATGCGTTACAAAATGTATAAATAAAAGTTAAAATGTAGAAACGACAATATTTATTTTGACATATTGATATTTATCCACACATTTATTGATGCATTCATTTATGCATTTACTTTTGCATTTATTGATGCATTTATTCAACGCCTGAGGGGAGGACTGTGAGGCCCGCTTCATACTTGACAACATCCCCCTGGCCCCCTCTGGTTCTTTTTTAAAGGGTTTTCCTCAGTTTCTTACCCACAAATGGAGCGCCTCGATCTCGCCTCCTGCTGGGAGAACATGCCGCCCAGCCTGGTTCTTTTTCCACTGGGTTTTTTAAGTTTCTTACCACAAATAGACCCCCTTAAGCCCGCCACCTAGTGGGCAACTTCCCGCCCAGGCTGGTTCTTTTCCCACCGTTTTTTTTTAAATTTTATTTTATTTTTACCCAGAAATGGAGCCTCTCAAGCCCGCCACCTGCTGGTAACATGCCGCCCAGCCTGGTCCACTTCCTGGCCTTTCTTTCGTTTTTCATTATCTCCATCTGTCCAGAGTGGCTCGTACTAATAATAAATTTATAATGAATGCATTCATACAAATGTGCACACATACAATGAACAAATGTAATAGTCAAATTACATATAAAGCTTCTATTGGAACGTAAGGTCTAGAAAAATAAAAGACAATTTCGCGATAAACCAGCACTGAACATTCAAAGTTTTCCATCTTTAATACCTCCAGGTGTTAAGGAGTTTCACATAAATTATGATACTTACAAGTATTCTGACAGAAACCTTTGATAAACAGTGAAAGGATGTCCTCTCTTACTACAGAACATTCTCTAAACCCTACATTTCAGTCCATGTTTTTGTCTGAAAATTCTAAATTTAACCTTTATTTGTCCTTAACAGTGGACGTGAGCGTGGAGTTCGATGACAACTCGTTGTTTCCTGTTGTTTTCTTCTGTAGGTGGAAGAATTTGAAACAGTGTTTGGAAACTATTCATCAATGGAAAGAGTTTCACTGAGACTCGACTTACCACGATGATCTTCCACAGTTCAGCTCGTACCTGGAGATGCAGAAAAACAACAACTTAAAAACTGAATTACCATTTTTTGGTTTTGACAAGAGTGCAATGTTAAATATATTTTTTAAGGTTTTAAGAATATTACATTTAGAAGGAGTCAGGAGTTATGCCCATCAATCGTATTCTTTGCCTCATCTGGCATGTATTTACAAGAATAGAAAGTATTGCGGTGTGTTTTCTTACTTTACTGGTGTAAATATTGTGTATATATAGCGACTGGCTAAATGCTACAAAATTACGACTTATATTCGCATAGACTACTAAGATTAAAATCGTAATATTAGGAATTTCAATCTTAAGATATCAACAAAAAATATGTTTCTTTCTCTATACATCGTCATACAATTTGGTGGGAGACCTGGCAGTTTTTTTTACACTACAATCAGGTACATGAGTGAAAATGAAAGCAGTGATTATCCGGATGAGTTTCTGTTTATATGGCGTGCTAATGTTTAAAATCTGGCACAAACAGTCTTAAATATAAATAAAATATAGACTTGTTTAATTTCTTTCTGAACAATTTCTCATGTCGAGGCTTCAATCCAAGATGGATGTTACAGGCGAGCAGTATGGAGTTATTTGGATGTTTTTAACTATGTTTTTGGAGGAAGTGCATCCAGTTGCTACATTAAAATGACCAAACATTTTGGTCTATAACTCTTAAAATTACTCTGAAAATAATCCCAACCCATAGTCGACTTGAGGGTGAGTAGAAAATGAGTTTGAATTTTGAGTGAACTATAATTAAATAATGAAATCTCACCTACCTTTTGCTCTAAAACACACCCAGTTACTAAGATAAACACGCCCTGGAAAAAAAGGAAAGATTAGTTAAGATTGTGATGTATAAAGGTTTGCTGTTTTTTTTAATCTTGTCGGATCCTTGTGTTACTCATTTGTTAAAGGTGGAAAGTAGTATTTATATTCAATTTTAATAAATCTTCTAAACTGATTAAATATCTTCGATCCAATTTAATTTGGAAATTTAAGGTTGTGATTTTTCGTCTTTCTGAAATGATCATGACAAATAAAAAGTCAGGAAAATGTCAATGTAAAGAACCAATAAAATGATTGATAATCGAAATATTGAGAGCACCTGAAAAGAGTTGAGGATCGTGAAACTGTAGTTCGCGAACATGAAAAAAAAACTGTCTTCGTCCAGCAGCATCAGGAAAAACCCGATGACCCAGGTGACTCCGAAGACTGGCGTGAGAACTAACATGACTTTAAGGATTCCTTTGGCCGTCTCCTTATCATCCGACTTGCTGCCCTTAGGGGTGGACGTCTTCACCAGGGTCACGATGACGACCACCAGGGAGAAGAGGTTTGTCAGAATGATGGTTGCCACTGGGATGAAGAAAGCGTGCACAGATCCCTTCAGGAGTTCTTCAAAGACGAGCCAGCAGGTGTCGCTGTTGTAGTAGGGCATGTCCGTGTATTCATAGTAAACGTAGCTGGTTCCCACTATGATGATTGGACAAAAATATCCTGCAAAGCTGGAGAGGAACATAAAGACTCGTTTTCTCAGTGGGTGGAAGACGAAAATGAGCTGATGGACGAGAAGGACGCTCAGGCAGAGCATCCAGCTGAACATGGCCAAGAAGAAGAGGTGTTTGCAGATGGTGAAGATCAAGCACCAGCTGTCGCTCAGATCTTCAGGAGCCGTGGACGCTAGGAAACTGCAGTCGGCCAGCAGGAGGAAGGTGGCGATGTTGACCATGGCGGTGTGACGGAAGTGCGACAGAGGTGTCTTGATGACGGCAGACCAGACCAGGTACTCCACGAAGAGGAATATGATCAGGCAGGCGACGGACAAACTCAAACCCACTACTGTTATCACGTCCAGCTCTTCGGTAGAAATGTCACTCTTGGCCATGAGGACGGAGAACGAGGTCAGGTGGTTGCACTGGCAGGTGGTGAAGGAGGCACTGTGACTCTCCAAGACGCAGCCGACGCTTGACCATCCGTCCTCCGTCGTGTTCCAGAAGACACACATTGGTTTCCGTGATTTGCTGCTCTCTGTCGGGAACTGCAGGTTGACTTGAAGAGACACGTGGTCGTTGTTCTCTTCCAGGGTGGCTGATATCAGAAGGCTGTTCTTCACTGAGCCGTTAATGTTGTTCCTCAGTTTATCCATCAGGTTTTTCACAACAACAGTTTTGAAGGTGCCAGACGTCGAGTTCAAACCGGTGCTGGTGTGAAACGCGGAGGTGTTGCAGTCCTTGCTGTAGCAGTATGCAATGTCAAGGTTTTCCGTCTTGTAGCCATTAGTCTTGTTGACCTTGACATTTTTCACCAGGTCTTCCATTGAATGAAGAAACATCGAAGACATACGATGCACCATGGTTGAGTTGATCCGACTCCATGTCTGGTTGACCATATTGCTCGCAGCTTCTGCGAAGTACTACAAGAAACAATTAAAGTTGACAGTTATTTAAAAAAAAATAAGGGCCTCATTGTCAGAAAGTTAAACATGTTATTTATAAGTATCGTATTTTCCGTACTATAAGACGCAGCCTTTAATTTTTTCAAAAAACGATAGTGCGCCTAATATATGAACGTTACCAGGTGGTGACTTGTTTCTTTCATGACTCTGTGCCGACTTAGTCGACATACCGTGGGAGAAATTACGTCATTGCGTCATCATGGGGTGGGATTTACGACACACGTCACCTCATGACGGATGTCTATGGAGTGATATTACTGTCACCTGTTTGAGCGAGTGTGTCTTGGTTGTTGTACACTAAAAATAACTCTGCTTCCAGTCAACCAGTCATACACATGCGCTCAACCAGTCATACACGTGCGCTCTAGCCGTCATACACGCGCTCAACTTCACTGCTGCTTACTCAACATTTGTCTGCTCACAACACCATTCTCACACGCTGCTGCTTGAAGCCTTTTAAACATCATTTGAACATCGTTACCGTGGGAGTGAGCGGAGTTGTCAGAACGCTTAATAAAGTTTGACTTTATCTGACTGTTTTGTTGACATTCCCTTTAGCACTGCTTTATCTTGTGGATGCACAACACAACCGCAGTCAAACGTTTGACTGTATCTTTTATTCTATGCGCCTTATAATCCGATGCGCCCTATTTATGAAAACAGTTCTAAAATAGGCCATTCATTGAAGGTGCGCCTTATAATCGGATGCGCCTAATAGTGCGGAAAATACGGTATTTATCAATTATGACTTTACAAATTATGGGATTGACGATGCTTGGCTCCACTGACCAAGAAAGCAACCTCAAGAAAACTTCTATAAAGCAATTTAATGTTTTGCGTTGTAAATCTCCTCGCGTCAAAAGAAAAAAAAAAAAAGTTAGTTTCAAGGATTAATCACAGTTTAAAACAAACAAAAACTCTCTCTGTCATTGTTATTACTCTTCTTGTTTTAAAAAGATGACAAAAATGTTAAAATACACAATAGATCTAGTGAATCTTAAGAGAATCTTACCGGCAGCAGAGTCTCTTCAAATTCAATACTCTCAGATGCTTTTGACATGACTTCAAGAATTTTGACAGATGTGTCAATGTCCGCAAGTCCGTCACTTGAGTTTGAAAAATTGGAGTTATTCTTTAGAATTTCAAAGATTTCGTTGGCTTTTTCCTTAGTTGTGCCCATCCCGGTCGAAAAGATCTACGAGAGATTAAACGGGTTCATTTAGAAAAGCACAGAGACGGATCATACCTCTGCCAAGGAGCTCCAATCACATGGGATCATGAAAACACGAAAACGACTTCCATGACTGAGGAATGTGCTGACCATTCTTAGGAAGGTTCACTGTCTATGTGAACTAGTTTAAGGTTCAGTATACCAACTTAAAATTTTAAAATGAACTATTTCAGTTCATAGTTCATCATTGAAGTTGTTCAAAATACGTAATAGTAAACACTGCACCCACCTCAGACGCAAAATGAAGTTTGTTCAACTCTTTGCTGACACATTGGGAGTAGACTGGCATCCATGTGGTGCCGCTACAAGTGCGTGACTTGTACCCGACTCTTCCCGGCGGGCATGAGTCATTAAACACAGTGTCTCCTGTTGGGGTTTTGGGCCAAACCGCACTTTCAAGTGTTTCTTCTCCGCAAAATAAGCTGCCCTCTAAAAGCAAATATAGGAGGCAAATGTGAATATGATATTTTCACCGTTCATCAAACATGTACATGTCAAGAAAAACATCTGTAGTACCATTAATAACCGGAATAGTTTTGTTTTGAGTTTTTTCTTTCTTGTCAGCGTTTCTGAAAGAGAGACTGACCACGTGTGGTGTCGAAGTTTTCTTACAACTGATGGGAACCTTAAAGATGTACAGAAACGAGCCGTCAGACACTGAAAAGAACAGAAAATGAAGGATTATTTAGGCACGTTGTGAGTTTTTAATAATTGCGTCTTACACTTGTTGGTGATGTAGTTCATCTTGTTTTCCATGTAGCTCCACCACACAACATATGTTTCGTTGGTTCTTTCAATGGTGGCCGTGACATCCACAGTGATAAAGTCATCGCCCCCTTTATCTGAGCAGTCCACGGTCAGTGGGTTAAATTTCATTGAGACCGTGTCTGGTAGTAGGGATACCGACAACGTCTTTAAGGCGATGTGTCGCACAGAGCCTTTTTCAAAAGCACACTCGTAAGTTCCTGCAAAAAAAAAACATCACTTGAGTTTGTTTTTTTCTGTCAGTGAATTTCTTCAGGGGCGCAGTGGTTAGTTAGCCTGATCACCTCACAGCAAGCAGGTTGCAAGTTCACTTTCTGGGAGGCAACTTGTAATCTTACAAATTATCCGTAAATATGTTTATGTGTGAATGGTTCTATATCTTTGTGTTCCCTGCAACAGACTGGCATCCTGTCCAGGGTGTCCCCGCCTCTCGCCCGCTGAAGATGAATGAATACATTTCTTTATGTGGTGACCCTGCTCTCGAAAAGCGCTATATAAATAAATATTACTTACTTACTTACTTACTTACTTATTCTGACGCAAAAGGTGGTGCAGATGTTCTCAAATGTTCTTCAATTTAAGTCAAATTTTTATTTCAATAAATCAAACTCCTCTGGTTCAAAATGTTTTCGAATGGCAGTTGACTTTGATGCACATATCACAGTCCATGGATTTTTAAAAAGCTGCTCAAAATGATGGGATGAAGGATTGTTTCGCACGTGACTGGAAGGTTTTTTTGACTGTTTTTAGTCGCTTGGTTATTACCAGGGTGTGGAGAAATATGGCAAAAATGTTCTAGGAAAAACTTGAAATCTTTGAAAATGGAATTTACTCTAAAACAAACTTTAATTTAAATATGTGGTAAACCAAAGCCGTACAAACTTTCAGGTACTATAGATAGATAGATGGATGGATGGATGTATGTATGTATGTATGTATGTATGTATGTATGGATGGATGGATGGATGGATGGATGGATGGATGGATGGATGGATGGATGGATGGATGGATGGATGTATGTATGTATGTATGTATGTATGTATGTATGTATGGATGGATGGATGGATGGATGGATGGATGGATGGATGGATGGATGGATGGATGGATGGATGGATGGATGGATGGATTTCCATCTCACAGCAACACAGACGATAGATTAATAAAAAGAAGAACAAAGTGCAATAAAAAGAACAAAGTGCAAGATTACACAATCTAAGTATAAAGAACATAGATCAACGAAAAATAACAGAAAGAAAGGATACAAAAATTACATGGAATACATCATCTTAGAATACTCAGAATTAAACAAGCTAATAGCACAAGGAATGAATGAGTCCCTGAGTCTATTAGTGTTGCATCATGGGAGGAGCATTCGTTCACTCCATCTGCTTCTCTGCTCACTGATGACAGTGTTCAGATCGCGTCATGCTTTTGTGTGTCAAATTCCCAAACCTGTGAGCTTTACTTTTATCTCAAATCAACGGACTGTTGCACTTGCCTGCCCAAAGGTCAGTCATCTGCATGATTGTGATGAGGACACAAGACTGGCCAGACCCACACTTGTAGTCCAGCTTGACCATAGTGCCGTTCGTCAGCTCGTAGTTCTCGCCCCATCTGCTGATGGTCCACTTCGAGGATTCTGTGGCCCCGTTATAAAAACATTTCAACTTTGGTTGAGACAAGTACTCAACTTTACTTGCGGGGACACGCATGGAGACCAAGCCTGTGCGAAAGAAAATGACCTTTTAAAGTTAATGTCTTTGTGGCTGATTGACTGGATTCAAAGCTCAAAGCTAATATCATTATTTGAATTTAAATGAAGTACTAGTTCAACAAAACATCCTCTTTTTTCTAGTATAGAAAGAGCAGACTGGTCAACCACCTAATAAGTCAGAATTTAAAGAACAACTGACCTTTAGTGGTGACCTTCAGTACGGCTTCCAGACTGGATTCCAAGGAAGAGATGATCTCCTGAAGTCTACCAGTCGAACACCTGACACTGACTTCTGCTTTAAAGTCAGCAATAGTACCACTTACTCTAAAATCCAGAAGAAGAGATAAAACAAAGCGTCAGTCAAAGGAGAACAAAATAAATATTTTGTTGATAATTGAGAAAAGGAAAGTGTTTTTCTCATAATCATTGACTGGAATTTATGGGCGTGCAAACCCTGAGCTGTCAATCATCGCCTCACCTCTGACCAACAACGTCGAGGTAGTCAAAGCCGTTCAAAACTTCAAAGGCTTCCAGGAGCTTTTAAAAAAAGAAACAAATCCTTAAAAAATGTTTTGAGGACCGAACAAAAAGTTGGAAGTTACCTGTGTTGTTTTCAGATCATTCCAAGTTGTCGTGTTTAGCATCACTTCTCCACTGATCCAAACTAAGCCAAGACAGATGTGATCATTTATTCTTTCTGAGAACAACTCAATCCGAACAAAGGAACGCCTCAAAAATATCTAACAAATTAATTTCCGAAATGATCACAATTTGATTTCAGAAAATACATCTTAATTTATATTTGCTCAACAAGCTTTTCAATATCTGCTGTCTGTGACACAGTAAGCTGAAAAAGACTGTTATTTAGTTGGTGATTAAATATATATTTAATATTTTAATTATTTTATAGTAACTACATACATTTATTGAATTACATTTATAGTCAAAAAACAAAAACAAAATACTATGAACAATATAAATGAAAAAAGTGTATAAGATATAATTCTAAATTAAACGTTTTTAAAAGCCTATAAAGAATGAGCATGATCGAACATTATGTATATGTAAGTCACTGTTCCTCCTCTTGCGCCTCCTCTTGCGCCTCCTCTTGCGCCTCCTCTTGCGCCTCCTCTTGCTCCTCCTCTTGCGCCTCCTCTTGCGCCTCCTCTTGCGCCTCCTCTTGCGCCTCCTCTTGCTCCTCCTCTTGCGCCTCCTCTTGCTCCTCCGGTCTGATGTCATCCCTGATTCCTGATCGTTTCCACCTGTTCCTCCCTCATTTGTTAAATAGTCTTCCTTTGGGCACAGCCATTGTTCTCGACTACGCCAAGTTTACATGTTCGTATTTATTTTTTCTTGATCCTCCTAAGTGAGTGATTTTAATTATTTTTATTTAATTTAATTTTTTATTTATATTAAAAAGTGCGACCTTAATATCTCTACGATTTGTTTGACTGGATGAGAGATGTTTCGTTGTAATTTATTAAGCTTTGAAACTGGGGCTTTGATTGTGGTTCTCAAGTGAAGGTGGGCTCGGCTTGCTTACCCGGCTGTCCAGGAAAGGTATAACATGCGCACACCATACCTGTGTTTCGGGTGACCGTATTCCGAGTCTCAAAAAGAGGACAAAGCTCGGATGTTCAGTAAAATGTCAAGTCACATTGCATAGAAGAATTTTCTTGCTTTATTTCTAAGGCTTCAGCCACGGCCTGACAATGCATGTATGTATGTATGTTTGTGTGTGTGTCGTGTTCATCACTGTAGCGTGACACTCATTACCTTTATCCTTTGGGATGCAAAGCGGGTGGATGTTCATCACATTTTCTTCACATGGTGTTTCACGGCAACAGTTTTCACTGTAGCACACGTCGTTACTCCAAATATACCCCGAGCTACAACCGCAGAGGTAATCTTTACCCGATATTTGGCATTCTGCAGTCACAAACAAATCGATGACACGCGATATTAAAGACAAAATCACACATATTAACATCAGTTCTCTTAAAAGAGATTTTAAAAAGTATGAAACGGTGATGCCAAAAAAAACGTTCTTTAAATGTTATTGACGCTTGAATGATGGAATTAAATTACCAGGCTGGTATGAAGACAGGAAATGGATTGAAACAGTAATATTTATATAAACAAAATGCTAAATGCAATAAAAGAACAAGGACATAAATAAATGCATAACATTTAAATTTTTGTTAGGTTAACACTTTTCTTCAGTTATGCTCTTCATGGCTACTAGGTAACTTCACTGCTAGCGACAATGCTAGCTATATTTCTCTTTGAAACCCAGCGCTTTACTGCCATAACATGAATTTATTTGCTTACTTGGTTCATACAGTTCACCTTTAAGTCTTAAGAATTTTCTGTAAACTGTTGTGTTCACTGAAACATGCATTTACTTGTGCCTGTTAGCATTAGCATGAAAATGTTACTATTATCTAGTGATGGTCTGATGATCTGAGTCTAGTAGATGGTGGTCTCTGCACTATTAATATATATATTTTTTGGTTTTCAACATGTGTTCTGATGAATCGCCACATTATTTTTAAGACAACGACGCCACCTACTGACCTCTAAACAACATGGCACTGCTTCATGAAGCTTCATCAGAACATCACGACTATTATCATGCTAGTTGATGCCCGAACTATTACTGGTATACTGGTTGGGCCATTTTGTGCATCTGACATTTGACAAGCTGAACTCATTTCTTTATTTGAGGTGAGAAAGGGGAAAGACTAACCTGCGATCACTGTACTACTTCTCAGTTCAACCCAGTGGACGACTCCGCTACTATCATTCACTTGGAAAGTAGACAAATCCAGCAAAGATGCAATTCTGAAGGTGTCCAGGGTCGTGTTGCTTTCCACCAGAAGTTCTGCAGTGTACCATTTTTCTACAAAATGAAGAATTGAATTGAGATGCGCCGAACTCTTTTCTCTTCTGCCTCACAAAATATTACATATGCTCTCAAGAGTATTGTTCTGTCGAGTACGCACCGTTTGCGAGAACCTGCAAAAACAATGCAGTGCAAAAATCAACCACTGCTTGAAAGTACACTTTTCAGTTTTTGCATCGTGTTCTGACATTCATCGGTCGTGTCGTACCTGGTAGATGAAAACGGCTCCAAGGAGAAACTGGAAAGCTCTTTGCTGCCTCATGGTCCTGCAGGACGGGATCATGTGAGTGTTCACTGTTGAATATTATACAGGCATATATGTTTTGTTTTTTTGAATAACAAAACTGCAGTATTTAGGCTATTGAATATGTTGATGGATGAGCTTGTTTTTCTTTTAATATATATTCCAAAGAAAGCATTAATAAATTAAATACTTGCAAATGCTTGACAGAAAATGATGGATTAGTAATATCTTTGACAACTTGTCATTATGAGCACTTCAAACATGGTTCAAAGGGAAACCAAGCTACACAGGGTTTTTCTGACTGATAAAGTAGAAAAATATATAAATATTTTTTTAAACCAAGAAAGAAAGTCCCGACGTTTGCCTCGTCTCATCTAGATTATGCTATGGAGGCTGTTTATCACTTTTTATTTGTCAGTCAGACTATAAGTCATCTAAGTAACTTTAGTATTTTACTCATGTTTTCTAGTCTCAAAGGCTTATTTCCTTCTCATCACTTCCGAGCTTTTTCCACAGATTTACTGGCACGGCTGAACCACGAATCACGAAAGTTAATAATAATAAAAAATGAATTCCTAGGGCTATTAAATTGTACAATTCTGAGTTCGGGGGAGGAGTGGAGTAAAAGTATAATGATGTTCTGTTAATCTTCGTATCCTTTGTCTTTGTTATTTTTTCTTTGATCTATGGTCTTTATCTTTAGACTTGGATTGTATCATCTTGTTCTTTCTCTTTATTTCTCTTTTGTTCTTGTTCTTATTTTATTTTGATAATTTTTTTATGAAAAATTGCTGTATTTGCTGTGGCTAATTTGGGAAAAAAAAGATCAATAAAGTTCTACCTAACCTAATCGGCAACTTGTGTTTCCAGCCACGATGCAAAATTGAGGCTTCATTTTCTTCTCTCATGACTAATTTTTAAATTTTCTTTTAAAATGTCATCAACATCAATAATTCACGTCTATTGTTAAAAAAATAAACGTCAAAACTACTTTGAAGATGGAATTATTGGGATGTTTTTGTGTTGCTTTATATCATAGTATAATCTCAACAATTAAGCAATGATTGAGAAAAAAAATCTATATATTGTAGTATAAATTTTGTTTTAAATAAAGTTGAAAAATCAGGATTAACAAAACTTAAAATACGTATTTAAAGTTGATTACTTTAGGACGAAAGGAGCCCTTTTCTCACATGTGTAAACCTTATATTTAAATAAAGAACAGTAACAGTCATTATTTAAAGTAACTAGATCAAAATATTTTACCTTGAATTTTGGCTGCAGAGACTCACTAAGAAGCAGCTGGAGCCACCATGAGAGACGGGACTGTAGTCCTTATTCACAAGGTGTACGTCCCATGGAGGCGTGATGGCCTCTAAGGGGGCTCGCTGATTTGCATTGATGCCATTTCCAGCCCCAATGAGCAGACATGGATTTCCATGAACATTTGTCTGACAAATCAACTCTTCTCCTTCAGGAGGTCACCGTCGTCAAGATGCTTGGACCTCAGGACGACAACAGATCAATGTCAAGAACAAAAAACTGATTATTCAACTTTTAAATTTTGTTTATATTTAGTGTCACACTTGCCTGCCGTGTTCTATTCCTCATACAAGGGACATCAATAGTGTCACAAATATGAGTCAACTTTTCAGTTGACCTCAAAACTGAGCATTGAATCTGTACTGAACATTCAAAGAAACCTTAATAAGAAATCTATGATGAGAAAAAGTGTTTTTATTTTGTTTTTTAATTTTTTAATATAATTTAATTAAGAAAAAAACGTTAATTCCTTAAAAAAAACATTTAACAAACATTTGTTTAGTGACCCTTAAGATGGTCTGAAGCTTCGTGAAGTAGTGTCATTATTTTCAGAGTCCACTAGATGGCGGTCTCTGCACTATTTTCTCTTGTTTTGAACAACTGCTCAAATGAAACATCACATCATTTTTAAACTGATGGCGCCACCTACTGACCTCTAAACAACATGACACTCTTTCATGAAGCTTCAAGACATCACGAATGAATCTGTTTTTCTTTTCTCTTATATAGTTTGATTTATGACCATGTTATAATTTGAGAAGAATAAAGAGCAGTTTATTGAATCTATATTCCTATTAAACCACGGATTACTACGTATGATTTTGAAAAAACACTAACTAGATAACTTTAAGTTAATAATATGCCAACATTTAAAAAGGTAAGTAAGTCATTTTTATTTATATAGCCCTTTTTCTATTATCAAACCCCTTTCACAAGAATTATGAAATAATGCAAACGAAAGTATTGTTTTAAAAATGTATTATTAATGATTCTTAACTAATTCATATTGCTTTTCATTTAGAATAATTGTTGTCAGATGATCTTTCTGGGTCACGATATAAACGTGCACTGTGTTCTGCACATCTCTTCATGCTGTTCAAGGCCACATATAATTCCGTAGTCTCAAACAGTAGTTTATGATAATAACAAAATAATCAGTTTATCTTCGGGACAGCCTTTTAGAAAGAGTTGATTCTGGCGACCTCGCGTGTCGGAAGAGTGTAACTGCAATGCCGTAAATTCTCCTTTGCCAAATGCAGTTCAGATATAAAGTATAAAGGCGATTGTTGTCACTTTTTCTCATTTTTGTTGTATTGCTTGTTGCTTTACAATGCACTTACTTGATCATTTCTATCTAGAATACAAAATAAACTCTTCACTGCCAGGGTTTGAATACCGATGTGCGCCATCGCTCTTATAACTGATTTGATTGGCAAAGTAAACCAAAGCTACTTCTAACTTTGCATTAGTGTTGGTGACATTTCTTTGTTTGCAAATGATGCTGCGTCTTCTTGCCAAACAGAGGACAAAGATGCTTGAAATAACAAATGCATATAATGTGATAATGGTTTTATTCATCAAAGCTTCTTCAGATTAATAAATAAATGACTTTTATTTTTCAACCACAATCATAGTAATACATTTATTGTGTGAATACATTCATTCATTTCACATCGCATCACTTATTTTTTTTTTTAAATGTCTTGACATTTTATTCTATGTTAATCTTTGTATCCTTTGTCTTTATTTGTCTTTGATCTACGTTCTTTATCTTTAGACTTAGATTGTGTCATCTTGTACTTTCGTTTTATTTCTCTTGGTTCTTGTTCTTTTATTTTTATGAATAATCGTCTGTATTGCTCTGTCTAATTCAAAAATCAATAAAGTTCTACCTAACCTAACTATAAATATATAATATAAATATATAATATCACACAGATACATTCACATTTGTCTATAGCCTATATTATTCTATCTTGTGTACCTGTATATAAGATAGAATATACACATAGATGCATTCAGTCTTTGGAGGGAAAAGAAGGCTCATTTTTAGAGGTAGTTGCCCATTAATGTAAAAGTGCGGTTGTGGATTCCTCAGATGTTGCTCGCCGAATTAGACGTATACACATTGTAGCCTGTTGAGAAACAGAAAAGCAAGTCAGCCTTTAAAACCTCTTCCTCTATCCAGTTCATGTTCATACCTCTCCCGCCTCTCCTCAATCTGTCCAAGAATCCACTGGAAGATGTTCCAGAGGTGGTGTTCTAAATGAACAGTAAGAATTAGAAAATAAATAAATAAATAAATAAAGAATGAAACTCTATCCAGGACAGGAACAGATCTTACCCTTGTGCTGTTTGTTGAAGTTCTTGAAACAAGTTCCTTTCGGACCTTAAAGAAAAAAGAAAGAAATGAATGAATTGTGTCATCAAGCTGTTTACCAGTAATACCTGCTCTTCTCAATTTGATATTATGGCTAAAGCTATGTTGTTAAAGTTAGATATTATGTTTTTTTTAGTTATTAAACTAGCTGTGCCACATATAGCATGTTTCTCTTCATGGCTGGTATTTGTAAACGATCCCTTGCTAACAGCGCTAGCATAATTTGCAAAAATAACAATACATATTTTGGCAACTAATTTGTTGTCTTTTTTTACGGTAAATAAATACATAAAAACCGCAAAAGAAAACATAAAAATAGATATTTCTAAAATATCCTTATTTTTTACACGAGCCAAAAAAGGTATTCAAGGAAAGTTTAGAAATATTAATAGCATAATCGACTGTTTAAATAACTTGTTTTGTAAAAAATAGAATTATAATACAAAAGAAAAGTACTTGAGTTTTGTGTTCGACCTCAAGGGGGCAGTATTGAAGTTCAAACCACTCTCCCCGTCGTTTTCGAGTGGTGAAACATTTGTTAAAGTTTTTTTTTTGTAATGTATTAGAATAATCAAAAATTTACTTGCTAGAATAATGAATAAAATGTGAATTTTTATTTTTTCTTAATTTAAAACAATTGTGAATTGATTCATTTTTGGCTCCAATCTGTCAATACGACTCAAACTCGACCTCCAACCCAAGATACAAGTCCGTTCACATACATTACTGCGAAAGGTAAACTCTTCCACCTCTTTTGTAAATTAATAAATACATCTTTCTGTGGTTAAAGTGCTCCTGTTGTTATTTTGTATCATCAATAATTTTCCATTAGCATTATACTCAAGACTAAGTAACTTGAATTGATCAGGAATAAAGAAGGAAATCATCTAGGATGGGGATTTTAACCTCTGGGTCAAGATAACAGACCTCCACCACTGCATAGGTATTTATGGAAGACGGGGAGGTCTTTCATCTTGACCTCAAACACAGGCCTTCGGGTCACCTTGACCCAGAGACAACACAAGGGTTAAAGCCAAGGGGAGTATATTAGTCAAACCTACCTTTTTGTCCCACAACGTCCCAAACACGAGAATGAAGAAGCCCTGGCAGTAAAGGATTGCGGTGGTTAGAACACGACAGTCAAAGAATGAAAGACAAAGTCAGGTCGTACCTGCAGTGAATTGAAGAAAGCGAACGATATGTGGAGGCCTCTGTTGTTGGGCGCCACCATGGTTCCCACGCCGAGACTCCAAGTCAATCCGAAGAAAGGCGAGAGGATCGCCACAGTTCTGACTATGACGGCGATATCACTCTGTTGCTGACTGCGAGCGTTACCCAACTCCTGCCGTCGCCCCATCAGCATTTTGATCAGGACGTATATCAGGATCACCAGGTTTATAGCCACGATGGTCAGCGCGGGAACCACGAAGGCCAGTAAAGCCTTGGACTGGTAAAAGTTCAACCAGCACAAGGTAGGCCCGGCGAGGTACTGCTGGTCCGGTGCGGTCACCGCTATGGTGATGACCGCGATGAGGAGCGGCGCTCCGTAGCCGAGGGAGAAGCCGACGGCCACCTTTGAACGCTTGGACGAGCCGGTGTTGAAGACGGAGACCATGCTCTTCAGCAGCAGGATGCCGAAGAGCAGCATCCAGAAAAACAAAGCCAGGTAGAAGAAATGTATAAAGAAGGTAACTGCACTGCAGGTTCCTTCACTTGTCACCTCGGCATCCGACACAGCGCCCCCTATGATGAACCAAATGTCCGCGACAAGAAGCGAAACGGCGATGTTAACGATGCAGATGTGACGCAAATACGCCAGGTCCTTCAACTTCATCCTCCTCCACGTGTACGCCTCGATGATCAGGCATATCAGCAAGCAAGCGATGGATATGCCGACGCCAATGTAGGTCATGATTGCCAGAAAAAGGTCTTCGGGAGCTTCCGGCGACATCAACATCGAGAAGGTGGTCAAGTGGTTGCACGTACAAGTGACGGTGTCGTTGACGGCGCTGACCAACTGGCAGCCCTCGCCGTCCCACCCTCCCAGTCCTTCGTATAGGCTGAAGTTCCAGAAGACGCACTGCGGGTGTCCTAAGCTGGCGTTCCTCACGTCATACGTTAAGGACACGTTGTCGACGTCGCCGCTCGACTGCACGATGACAACGTTGCCATTGATGACGGTTAAGGAGGAATTCTCCTCGTCTCTGGGCGGGAGGGCATTTTCCATCGAAAAAAACGTTATGACCGTGAGGTCGTTGGTTTGTCCGCTGGAGTCCTGAACGTCAACTTCCACCGACGAATTGTACTCGGAGCTAAAGGTGTTGGCGAAGTTTGTTCTTTGGAGGAAAATGTTTTTGGTTGAAATGTTAAAGGAGCCACTGATCAGGCCAGTGGAGATCCTCTCTATGGAGAACAAGAAAACTGAGCTTGTGCTTTCATTGCTTGGCTTCACAATTTCTCTTGTCTTAGACAAGACTGCTTTTCTATTCAGGTTATCCCAGGAACGCTCGGTTTTGTCACTGGTAAGGACACTTGCGGTCCTGAGAAAATCCTGAAGGAAAGAGAGAAGAGTTCACACAAATGTCTCGTGGATCTGTCAGAGGTTCACTCACTGTGAAAGATGCTGCGTTAAGCGAGATTGCCGGCGACATGAGGTTTGCTATATTGTTGAAGATAAAAACAGTGGCGTTGAGGTTGTTTGGTGATTCAGCCACGTCATTTTCCAGTTCCTCAATGTTCTCCCTGACTACCTCTAAGAAGGCTGGCAGAGTGTGGTTGTTCAAATGCTGTGAAACAGACAAAAAGACGAGTGAACTGGCTGCATTCATTGAGACCCAAGCTTCAGTCCAGTAGTGGTGAAAAAAACCCAAAAATGAAGATACGCGCACTAACTATAAATTATATTTGTACAGGAAGTAGGTTTTGCAAATAATAAAATAAAACGATTGCATTTACAGTGTATTTTGATGCAATATTTAAAGTAGTAATTAAAATACTGATAGGATGTTTCTGTTCATTTGGCAGTTGCTTTAGAACTATTTTGCTGATATTCCTCCAATTGTGTTTTCACTAAAAATTTATTTTTAACTTTGTGTCCTTAAAGAGCAACTAATGTGTTGATGTAAGTGTCTATTACAGGGGTGCTCACACTTTTTCGGTTTGCGAGCTACTTTTATAATAATAATAATTATAATAATTGTTAAGTTCAAAAGATCTACCTTCATAAAATTTGCTCAACGTAAGTAAGAACATACTTCACTCAGATGACTTGCACTGAATGGAGTGAATGATGATCAGTCATGATGGAAGGATGTGTGGATTTAATCATCTTCATATAAAAACTGACTTACATAAATAACTAGATTCAAATAGTGCAGTCCGTGAGGAGCATATTTCCTCATAAGAAGATACTTTTCCTCTGAGAGTAACTTCCAAAAATGTCCATGAGATCCATGAGACCTGGTCTTAAGTGTCAGCCTGTCGTGTTAAATCTCATCCTCCACTGCAGACAAGTTCAGACTCATATGTACTAAGAATTGCATTGATTTCCTACTAAAAATGGTAATTTGAACCCAAATGGTGCACAAAAAAGATTCATGTGTAAGAATCTGTGCTTGACACGAATTCAAGTCCTTTTCCTTTGTTCATCAAAATCAACAAATAATTCAGACGGGTTCATCCCTTTCCATGCCTCCATTTTAACATGTCAATCATATTCAAATGAAGCACAAGACTTAAATTTCTCCATTTCTGTGATCATGAAAAAACAAAAACAAATGAAAACATGAATTCAAACTAACATTTTATATTTGTTAATTTTAAACATGTCTGATATGAATCACACAAGTGGATTATTTAAATTTTAGAACATCTTCAGATGAAGTTTAGAGAATAAAACTGTTAACCAGTAACTTCACATCATCATCGATTTGTCTGATCGTCTCTGACGTCATTAGAATGTGTGTCTCACCTGCACCTGTTTAACGTGTTTGGGTTTAAGCGTATTCTTATTATATTCGTGAGATAAAGGTAATTTACAAATGGTCATCATGTGATGGTGTATTAATGCAAGTGTGATTTAAGGACGCGATCACAAACGGAAAACCAGCATTTGTTGCGCTTTCATTGAAACCTGCAGCTTAACTTTGATGGACCTGACGTCATGTTTCTGTGACTCTCGTAGAGAAGAACCTGAAGCGATCAAACGCGCATTATTTTGTTCGATATATTATTTTAAAAAAACAAGCTTATAATTCTATATCGTTTTTCTGAACTGCGTAAAATGACTGTCGCACGTTTTGCTCTTTTTATTCTCGATTCATATGAACTTTGCCGAGCGTTCAGTGGAAGAGGCTGAAGCTCTGATTAGCTGCTGTGCATGTCAATCAAATTGTCAACCAATCGGCGCAATAACCATTTGATTGACATGCACAGCAGCTAATCAGAGCTCTCTTTACTATTTTCTTATATCATATTTTATTAAATCACGCGATCGACTCGCAACAGCTTCCGATCGCGATCGACATATTGCCCACCCCTGGTCTATTATATAGATCTTGAACCTCTATTGTACTCATCAGTATGTGTCTGTTTGTACAAAACTCTCTTCTCATTATAAGATAATGTGCTTGAGCCCCGCCCACTGAAAACACTTATCTGGAGATAAAATCTTGTTTACCATAACCACACCCACTCCGCTGTGACTGGTCAAGCATCAAGATGTGTAAGTGTGTGTCAACAAACGCTTGACCTCCAAGGGACTCGTTGTATAAACAAAGCGGTGCGTGATTACAGCTGGCTGTCATAATAGAGTCTTGTAACCTCTCTTTTGCTGAGAATTCAGACGGGGGGGACTTTATATAGTAATTACTTCATCATCATGATAAGGGGCTTACTGCATTTTTTTAAACGAAGACTTTTTGAAGTGAGTCAGTAGAGTGTGCCTAAAATGTCAGTGTGAAAAAAAGCAATACAATAAGGTATAAGATATATAATAAGGTCTGGAGGTTCCAATGGTTGACCTTGATCTTCAGCTTGACTGATGCCTTAGAAAACCAAAACGTTTTTTTTTATCCCACATAAAACATTTGGAAAAATAGTTGTTTAGTGAACCTTTTTGTCCCTTGTGTAACATTTCCTGGTGAAAGGTTTTCTACTCGAGAAATGATGATAAAGATCATTGATCTTTCAATCATGGCAAAGATAAATCTTTTGTTATGCACTTCTGATAATCATAAAAGATTGAGATCAAGATGCAGTTTTACCGAAAAAAACAGTTCCTTGTATGTGCTGGAACAAGTTTGAAGATCAAAAACAAATCAGTGAGCATGTGGTCGGTTTTTTTCCTATTAAGTCTGACATGTTGATGTTCCTGTTATAACACATGCTCGCGAGTTCATTGTGATCTTGTCGCAGACAAAATTGTTGTTTGACACTTTGTGCTTTTCTCTTTTAAATAAAATACTTTCACTGTTGAAATATTCCTTCATCTGTTGTGTGGCTTTATATTGTGTCTGTGTGTGTTTGTTAATCATACTTTTTGTTTTCGTTTTTTTGCTTGAAGTGCGTTTCAATGGTTGAAATTTGAATAACAAACAAAAAGTACCTTCAAGCATAAGTTATTTTTATAGACAACAGATAAACATACCTGATGCATGAGGCCTTTTTAATGTGACAGGAATAATGAACGCAGGGACGTGATGTCACATTGTTTTACCGCATAGTTTCTTGTCATTCCTTTCTATATTGTTAGCGGAATAAAGTCTATCCAATTATTGGGCTAGAGACAGGGAACACCCTGGACAAGGATACCAGTCCTAGGGCACACAAAGACATACAACCCAGCACATACAAGCTCATACCTACCGACAATATCCTCAACTTCCCAATCAACCGCTGTATGTTTTATGGACTGTGGGAGGAAACCGGAGTGCCTGGAGTAAACCCACTCAACGACGCTAAACACTGTGCCACTGTGTATCCGTCATTTATACCATATTGTTTTTATTTTAGTTGCTTACATGGAACAGATGTCAAGAAATAACGACATCAAATATGATGAAAAATGGTAGTTACTGTTTACAAAAACTAAGTAATTTATATTTATATAGCGCTTTTCCAGACCAGGGTCACAAAGCGCTTAAACAATCAAAACAATACTCAATAAAATATATACTTTAAAGGTCAAGATAACACCAAGAACAACACAGGAGAAAATCAAGGAAAAGTCTGCACAAATAAAAGTGTCTTAAGATGTTTCTTGAAGGAGTCAGTAGATCATCAAGTGCAAAGAAAGAGGAAGATCGTTCCAAAGCTTAGATTCTACCTCTGGTGTTCTTTACTACACAACTTTGACCTGATAGGACTTCTTTCAACATCCAACTTTCTGTAGCTTTACCAACATGCAACTGGATTGAGTAACATAGAGTAAGTATCCACAAACATTTGGAATCTCACCTTGGACTGCTCAAGCAGCTCCAGGATCACCTTCAGGACGCAGGTGTCGCTTCGATTCCCCCATCGACCATTGCTATTACAAATTGCCGTTTTCTCTCCCTCCTCGTCTTCTTCACAAGAGGCTCGGCCCTCGTCGTTCAGCAAACCATTTCCGAACTCATCATCGACGCATGTAAAACCTGCGCGCGAAGCTCAGTTTAGACCTTTTGTTTCATTCAAGTATCGGCAAACAGGACGACGACTCACTTGCATCTGTGACTTTCATGGTTATATCTGCTTTGTATTGTGGATACGATGCCACCTCACAAGTGAATGTGTTTATTGGTGTGGAACAGTCCATACGATACGGGCGGTCGATCTCCTGGGCTTCTGTGAAACAGACATTAACAAACAGTGAGTGCGGCCACTTTGGCAAAACTTGTACATTTTATTATTATTATCTTGACTATTTAACGGGCATGATGCAACCGTGACGGTAGTTATAATAAAGAACTTGAGAGTAATATCCAGTAATAATACAAGAATAATTTTATAGTTCTATTTATTATATATTTTCATATTCCTGTTGTGTTGAGGTAAAATCTGACTCATTTGAAAAAACTCATTGTATTTTACCTCTATCACTGAAACATAGATGTACAAAGAGTCACTTAGTGAGAATATACTTGCAGTCAGGGGAGGTGAAAAAAGAAAAAGAAGAATGAATTTGAGTGTTTTGCGTTCAAGCAAAAATCCCAGGTGAGGCACTGGAGAGCTGTGCCTCATATCTGAGGATCCAATAGAAACTGGATCACATGGCCACATGTCCGCATATCGCTAATATGAACTAACAGAGATATTTTCTATCTGACTCTCTACAGCCTGTGGAATGTCTTGAACGTATTTTTGTGATAATTGCTCCTGGTGATTGTACAATAAAGTGAAGACAAAAGTCAGCAGGTGAGGCACAGCAGTACCTCTGATGATATGACATTCAACTTGTGATGGTAAATAACAGTGTCTTATTGAAAAAATATGAGAATATTGTTTATTTAAGTAATTGAAACGAAGAATAAACGTCATTTTTCTTAGCATGAACCTAGATTTTGAAGGGTTGTGTGTTCAAGCGTTATTAAATTAAGGGGAAACTGAAACACTTTACACACATATATTGATATTTATATATTCACACTAGAGGCAAGATCGGTGATATCATCACTTACTTTAAATAAAGAGGAAACAGAAATGCATCCCAGCTTTGTTTTGGACTTACCTGTCTCGTTTAAGTTCTTGAACCTCACTTTGTACGGCTCCTGAACCGAGCACCTGAGTCGCACATCACGGTCTCCGTCCTCACAGTTGACTTGCCCGTTGATAGGAACCACTTTGACCAGAGGTTCTGGTTTGAAGTTAAATGGTTCGTTGAATCTCTCACGGAAAATAATATTATCCGTAGATTTCAGTCGACATTCGTATAATCCTAGAACAACAAGGAAATGGAATCAAAAATGAGAGAAACTATTTCAAAAATCATGTAGTTGCTCACCGTTGTCTGTCAGAAACATTTTCAATATTTTGAGTTTGGCGACTCCATCCTCTATGGTAAACCTGTGTTGATCATCTTCTCGTATTACTGTGTTGTCAACCCTCCACTCAGCAGTCCAGTTAGTAAAATCAGGAGGGCCGCATGAAAGTGTAACTTCCTTCCCGAAGAAGACCTCGGCTGGTTCGGAAACTAAAGTATTTTCACCTTTAAATGAAGAACAAAAACCATAAACATAAATAGATTCATGTTCATTAAAATAGGGAAACTTACTGTCAACTATCACATTGTAGACACTCCTGATCTCTCCAAGTAATCCAGATGTATCGACTTCAGTACCACTTGGAAAAGTGGCTTTCACTGTGTAGTCTACGATTGTGCTCCCGGAGCTGCATCAAAGCACAACAAATATATCCTCATTATTGACTCACCAAAGTTTCTCTTTTTCAAATAAGTCTCTCACCTGAACTGCAGGGATGTCACTTCGGAATCTGGGAAACTTGCTTCAAATGATCCTCTGATCTATTTTGGGACAAAGAAAGTTGGTTGTGGTTCCACGGTTTCTGGTTGAACAGCTGGTGAAGACTTACAATTCCGATGATGTTTCTGTAGAGTGGACTGGTGGGGACGTTGAAGGATTCTTGGAACGGTAAGTCTATGGTGAACGTGGAGGTGAAGTCTGTGCAGGAGGGGAAAAGGAAATGTATTGTTATTGTTAAAATGTTATTGTATGTGTACAACTAAGATTTCCCCAATGTGGGAAGAATAAAGGTATCAAATAATCCATTTAAAATCCACATACTGCTTTCTGTCGGTGTCGTTTCCACTTTTTTTGTAATCTTTGATTCCGTTGGAGTCATTGCACTCGGTGTTGTCGGGTTTGTTGTCTTCTCACTCGTTGTTGGTGCCATTGTGGTGACTGTGGGAAGAAACAATCATGCTGCTTATATCGACAACATACGCCTGGAGCACATCAGTGTTTGTCCGTGTGAAGCTAGAGTTATTTGTACACATATACCTGACAGTCAGTAATTGTAAGCTAAATCTTGACAATGAAAAAAGTATTTCGAATAAAAGTATTGTGAATAGTTTGGGTCAACAACAACAAAACAAATATACAGGAAGTAAGTTCTTTTTTTTTCCCCTCCTCAAACATTTTAATAATTTTTGAATGATTCAAATCAACTTCCTTATTGTCTGTTACGACAAACACGTCTTTGAACAGCTTCACCTTTATGTCTATTTTTGGCGTTTGTTTTTAAGCCTATATAAGTTGTTTTTTTTGACATGTCTGTGTTGTTTTCTTGTGTGTAATGATGTATTGTTACCTGTTCTGTTTGTCAGCTGGCAGTATTCACCGTCAGTTGGGATGCCACTGATACATCCACACCTGCCACTGATGGAAGCGTCACAAGCCCCATAGCTCACGCAGGTCTCACTGGAGAAAGAATAACCCTCCTCGCATCTGCACTGGGTTCCGTTTTTATTCGGTAAACACTCTGCCGTGACGGACAGTTGATGCCAAAGGTTAAGAAGAGAAATGCAAGAGTGAAACATGACACAAAAAAATAGCCAAACCTGTTGTGGCGCTAAGGGATGTTATCTGCAAAGTGTCGTTGTTCACATTAATAGTAAAGTTATTTAATAACCTCAAAACACTTTGGATAGAAACTGAAGATTCCACAATGATGTCGATCACAAACTCTCTAGTGGCTGGAAAACAAGACAACATGTTAAAAAGGTATTGACATCTTTTGAATAGATGAAAACTTACTGGCTCTCCTCACTTTTTCATGACCTTGAAATTGCTGGGCATCAAGACTTTCCTGTATAAAAACGTGTGTTTAATATTCCTCATATATGTCCTGGAAATATTTAGATGTGTTCTGTGACAGTTTTTCATTTATCCTTCTAAAAAGCATGATTCAAAAGTAATAAAACCAGGAATGTGAGTTTGCAAAGTTGAATCTTTAGCTTCTTCCTTGGAAGATTTTTTACCCATTTAATTCCACTATCTATGTTTTAATGATTAACATTTTTTAATTTTCTGATTATATTTTTTCACTATTTGTGCTGAACTATTATGGACTAATTTTTCTAATTTCCTTTTACATTCTTTTGAATGTTTTATAATTTAGTTTACCATCCAGTTATTAAAGAAAAAATCTCTGAAGAATATATTCCATAAAGGATTGAATTTCATACAGATTTAAATGATTTAATCTTGACCATGCGAGTAATGAACCGGTTTAAAATATAATATAAGAATCTGTGCTGAATACCATTATATCGTAATTCTATTGTACAAAAGGATGCATCATCAAGATCTCTTTCATAATTTCCTCATACATTTGAATTATTATATGGAATTTACTTCAGGTTTTTGCAAAAAAAAAAATGGAATGTGTGTGTTAAAGCTTACCTGTTGCAGCAGAAGCAGAACAAGAACAGCGTACGGCAACTTCAGTACGGCCATCACAGCTGCATAACTAGATCTGTGCACAATTTAAAAAGGGGGAGACAATTTAAATGTAGAAAAAAAGGGATTTCAAAACTATGCAGTCGATCGCTTAGTGAGGAAAATAATATGTAAAAAAGGCAATTTATTTGTAAATATCCATCAATTAACATTGATGCAGCACAACAACCTGCAATATAAATCTGATTTTTTTTTAGATTAAGTTTCCTATAGAACCCTGAATTAAAATTAAAACATTTGTTTGCTATTGATAGTGGGAAACGAGCACAAGGCATCATGCAAACTTCACAAATGAAAAAATCATTAAAATAGAGGAGTATATATATTTGGACTATAGATGCACAAAAAAGCTTATTTTTCCTACAAAGATCCGTCAGGAATAATCGAAACATACGTATCTGCTAAAAACAAGTGAGAGTTGTTGTACCTGAGATTGCACTTCTGGCTCAGACAAAGTAGACTCCACTGCATGAAATCATGTTCGAGAATGACTCTGGCCGATCATTTCACGTTTAAATAGGAAAGTACGCGGCGCTGTCGACTGGAATGTTTTGAGTCACGCTCCTGTTTGACGAGTTGAATCTCCAGTTCCTGGCAGAGTCTAATAATGTATTCAAATGAACCACAGACACAAAGAGGTATTTATGCACAAGGAGAACTTCTGCAGCTTCGCATCCTCGTCCACAACAAACTTATTCTCCTGTTTTAGATTTATGTCCGACCACAGGTTTAATGACCTCTTAATGACTTTTCCAACCCCTTGTTTTTATGTCTTGGTGTGGACTACCTAAAAGTATGGCCGATTCTTTAACTATTTTATTATTAATTATTATTATTAATATTTATTATGTCTTATTATTATCCTTGTATTGCTCTTCCACCACTGGATCTTAACTCACTTTTCTTCTTTGTTTTTGGGACTTTCCCAAGCAGCTCAGTTCTCACATTTTGCACCTCCTTCCTAGTCACTCCAATCTCCTTCATGTCGTCTTCTTCATCCTGTCTATCTCATTTCCTGGCATAATACTTACTAGAATACCAAAATATGGAGTATGTGTCTCTTCAGGTCTTTGTTGAGAACAATTAAGATTATTCTGTTCATCAATCAATCATTTTTAGAAACCTACTTCCATTGGGAATGTATAAATGAAGACATATCTTTTTTCAATAAGTTAGCTAATTTAAGATTTACCACACATTTCTCACCTTTATTAATAACATACCAAAAACATATCTATATATGTATTTAAATGTAAAATCTAAATCTGAATCAGGACAAGATGACGGTTGCAATGTGACTTCAGTTTGTGTCTTTAGTTCAGGGATAGGCATGTCTAACAAGTTGAAAAATGACATTCAATTATAATCTGATGGAACGACAATGGAGAGGCAGAAACCTGGAGCAGAACCAGACTTCTGCTGGAAGGGAGAAGACATTCACGGAGGATTGAGAGAAAAGGGAAAGAAAAAGGTAGAGAACATTGAAGAGCAAAGACAGCAAGGTCATGAGACCCTGAACATACACGATGGATGGATTAAAGCAAAAATCTAAAAGTTTTATATTCACCCTATGATGATTTTTACTGATAAGAAAAACATTGTGTGGAGTGTTGGAAACTATGTTTTTGCTGGTGGATAAAAATGTAATGAAAAAATAAATTGATGGTGATTCACAGCTGTATCTCGCTTGTTTCCCTAGTGCTTTAAACCTAGTATTATTTTACACATCTGTTCGTCTTATACCTGAAAACAAATGTGTTTGTGGTATCCCTTGTGTGGTCTCTTGGTCAAGGTGAACGGCCTCCCTGGCTTCCGCAAATACATATGCAGAGGTGGAGGTCATTCACATTGACCTGGAGACCACACAAGAGATTGCATAAACATTTGTTTTCAGGCCACCGGGTCACCTTGACCCTGAGATTACGCAAGAGTTTGGCAGCACCTTTGAGAGACGACCAATATTTTTTAAATTCATTGGTTAATGGATCCTGGTGTGAAGATGGTTTTAAGCAACAAATTTAAATCTTAAGTCTATTTCACTGTAATTTCTGCTTAGCACGAACAGATACTTCACACCCGCAGGAACTTTTTTTATTTTAAATGCAGTCATTGAAGTGTGACAATCTGGTCATTTGATCTGTTCGAGCAGGAATTTCTAGATTATGTCTTAAATCCAGTGACAATTTTCTCTGACAGGCGACTTCACCTCAAAGCAAATTACTTACTTACTTACATTAAGAACCACTTTGTCTTACAGTACAACTTGCACTTTAGCCATTCTGGCTCAACAGTAACTCAAACACTAGCTACACATATCTAACAACATTTCTGTTTGATTTCTCCTTCCTCATGAACAAAATAAAATATTGATCTCAACCTAAATTATCCAAGAAAAGCGGACTCTATCTCAAAGTTTAGTTTTGAATACAGAACATTTCTCAATAGTTACTATTGTCTATGGTGATCATTTCAACAAAAGGTCAGTATAATAAGGGGTAATTTGAGGTAGACTTCTGATGCGCAGACTGCAGCGGAGGAATGTTTTCTGCCTCAGTGACGACTACTTTAAATGAAAAAGATCCTATGTCTGTTTTTTTTCTGTCTGGGACGGCTTGTGGTTTTTTGGTTGAGTGTTCATGTTACAATGTTCTATTCATGTGTAAAGATGATTCAAGTCTAGCTCGGTTTCATACGTTAAAGATGAGATTCATGACACAAGCAACAAAATGTGAAAACCCTATCTAACTTTAATCTGAGTAATAGTTTTTAGAAGGGTTAATACTAATGACAGTCTGATGAAGCTTCATGAAGCAGTGTCATTATTTTCAGAGTCCACCGGGTGGCGGTCTCTGCACTATTTTACTTTGTTTTAACAACTGTCCTAATGAAACATCACATCAATTTTAAATGATGTTGTTCAGAGGTCAGTAGCTGGCGCCAGCAGTTTAGTTTCATCAGAACACATGTTTAAAACGAAGGAAAATAGTGCAGAGACCGCCATCTAGTGGGCTCTGAAATAACATGGCAAGAGCAAGAATTGAGACGCACTTATGCACTAACTTTGAGTACGCAAGTATGCGATTTGAGACACAGCACAAGAAAAACCTCTCGCACCCACGGCCTGTCTCATATTTCTTTTCAAAGATGTCAATGTACTCAATAAACTTATAGCGAAAAAATAAATACCTAGAAAAGTGTACCAACATTAGCATATCTGTGAATATAATATCAACAACACAAAAGTAGGTAAATGGGTTAAGTTAGCTCTTTCATCGGCATGAGACATTCAGCTCACATAAGCCTAACATCAGTGTTTCTTTTGTTCTGTTGGGCAGGCGGACAGCAGAATACTTGACCCATATTAAAAGTGAGTAAACACCTGCCGTGCAAGACGTAGCCATGTTTTGGGCTTGTTATTTAACCTCAAACGAGCTTTAAGGTACAAAATATACTTTATTTGTTTGACTATTTTTCATTTGTCAAGGCCTCATTTCTTGCTTCTTGGGTCCTCACCTTGTTTTCTAATTGTGTGTTTTTTAGGGAAGTATCTCCAGGTGATGAAACCTTCAACACAAATATTCCCTGTACTTTCAGAAGGCTCTAATGATCCCAATCCTTTCTCGGTGATTAACCCTTGTTTACCCAACAAGGCGCCACACTTGGGATCATTCAACAACATCTTACATGCTTTGTTGTGTTTGTTTCGATGTCGTCAAAGCAAAGCCCAGGCTGGATAGGTGAGAAGAGGATGGTGCAAATGGGTGTGATCGTTGTCGATGTGCGTCATCGCAGCGAGAGGAAGCTCAGGGACTAATAAACACTTTGATTCTTCTCACCTCTAATGGCCCGTTCACAGTACCACAGGGTCGCTAAAAACAACAAATGATGAAACTCACGCTCACGTGTGATGACACACTAACGTCATGATCTTAAAGTAACTTCACCTGCTTCTGTTAATGTTGCTTTTGTTCTAAAATGTTATTAAAAATGCAATATTTAATCGATGATTCTAAGTTATTTCTATATGTATATGTATATGTATTGTATATGCTAATCAGATGAGAAGCATCCGTTCTCATTTCACTTCTACTAAATTTTTTTTTTCTTTAAATGGGTTTTTGTTGAACTTAATGGGAATTTCAAGGCGGCCTTCCATTTAATGATAAAAAGAGAACGTTATTTTATAACATGTACATTTCGGCAGCTCAGATTGTATTCTCACATCATTTTCTATTTCAGGTTTGGGCTGTAGAGAGTATGTTTATTTAACTTCAACAATTTAGCCTAAATGACCTCCAGATTTGCGAGGATAATATGGAGAAGGTTTCCTGTTGCAGAGAGTTTTGCTAATGGTCTCCGTGAAGGATCCTGGTTTCATGATAAGCGTCATAGTCTTATCCTTTTTTGGAAATCTTTATTAAGAGAAAACGCTTTTTTTTCTCAAGAAAAAAATCTATTGATGCTATGTGGTAGTGATGGTCTGGTGAAGCTTCATGAAGCAGTGTCATGTTGTTTAGAGGTCAGTAGGGGGCGCGGTCAGTTTAAAAAAGATGTTATGGTTCATTAGAAAAGTTGTTCAAAACAAAAGGAAAATAGTGCAGAGACCGCCATCTAGTGGACTCTGAGAATAATGACACTGCGTCATGAAGCTTCATCAGACCGTCGCTACTATGTCGCTCACCCAACAATGGCCCAAATACGTTTTCATAGTTTGATTCATTCTGAAAAAGAACATAAATAAATCCCAGGTATTTTCACTTCTGTTTGGGACGATTAGATGTAAGTGTCTCTGTACTACTAATAAGGTACAGTGGTATGAAAAAGTTTGGGCACCCCTGTACATTTTCATGATTTACCTTTATAAGTCATTGGTTGTCTGGATAAAAAATCCAGTTAAATATATCTTATAGGAGACAAACACAGTGATATTTGAGAAGTGAAATAAAGTTTATATGATTTACAGAAAGTGTGCAAGAATTATTTAAACACAATTAGGCATGTGCATAATTTTAGGCACCCTTATATCTTATTGATTTTAATACCTTTAGCACTAATTATTGGAACTCAAATTTGGTTTGGTAACCTCAGTGACCCTTGACCTCCATACACAGGTGAGTCCAATCATGAGAAAGGGTATTTAAGGAGGCCAATAGTATTTTTAGTGCGTTTGTGCGTCTCAATTCTTTCAAACACGCCCACAAAACTGAGCATGGTTCGATGGACACTAACCACCCGAAACAGCCGCCATCTTAATGACGTTTTAAACGTAAGTTACGTCATATATATATGCATATATATGCATATACTTACAGGTGTATTTTCAGCAGCAGTAGAAGGATGACACGTGTGTCTTAGGTGCTGATACCAGCTTAAATATCTCGCGAATATTTCGATTCTCATATTTTTTCTTTATTTCTTTTTCCAAACTTGCAAAACGTGCTGCCAGCAGGTGTCGATAGCGTTGAAACAGCTGCTTGAAACATCGTTAAATAGAAGTAGAAGAAGAAGCTGTCATGTGATTTCCGGTTAGTGTGTAGCAGCAGTGTTTGATTTGAGACATACTGTCTGTGGAGAATTTGTGTACTAGTTAGTACGTACACTAAACTGATGCATACTAACTTCTAGTATACTAAGAGTAGTATGCGATTTGAGACACAGCACAATTGTAAGTGTTTCTCCTCTTTGCATCTTCTCTGAAGAGTGGCAACATGGGAGCCTCAAAACAACTCTCAAATGACCTGAAAACAATGATTGTTCAACATCATGGTTTAGGGGAAGGATATAGAAAGCTATCTCAGAGATTTAAGCTCTCAGTTTCAACTGTGAGGAACATTGTGAAGAAATGGAAGACCACAGGCACAGTTCAAGTTAAGGCCCGGAGTGGCAGACTAAGGAAAATCTCAGATAAACAGAGGCGCAGGATGGTGAGAACAGTCACTGTCAACCCACAGACCAGCTGCAAAGACCTGCAACATCAACTTGCTGCAGATGGTGTCACTGTGTATCGTTCAACTACTCAGCACACTTTACACAAGGAGATGCTTTATGGAAGAGTAATGCGGAAAAAAGGCTTTTCTCTGCACACACCACAAACAGGGTCGCTTGAGGTATGGAGACCACGTCCAAGAATCAGTACCAAAGTTGAAGTTGTGCCGGGGCTGGATCTTTCAACAAGACAATGATCCTAAACACTGCTCAAAATCTACTAAGGCGTTCATGCAGAGGAACAAGTGTAACGTTTTGGAATGGCCATCTCAGTCCCCAGACCTGAATATTATAAACATTTATGGTGTGATTTAAAGCGGGCGGTCCATGATCGGAAACCATCAAACCTGACTGAACTGGAGAGGATCTGTAAAGAAGAATGGTCGAAAATACCTTCCACCAGAATCCAGACCCTAATTGGAAGCTATAGGATGCGTTTAGAGGCTGTTATTTCTAAAGAAGGAGGATGCACAAAATATTGAGTAATTTTACTTTTGTGATGCCTAAATTTATGCACATGCCTAATTTTGTTTAAATAATTCTTGCACACTTTCAAATATCACTGTGTTTGTCTCCTATAAGATATATTTAAATGGATTTTTTTAATCCAAACAACCAATCATTTATAAAGGAAAATCATGAAAATGTACAGGGGTGCCCAAACTTTTTCATACCACTGTATTTGTATTTGAGAAAAACAGAGATTGCCGACAATATTAGTATTCCATTATTCAATTTAACAACAATAGACAGTCTTGTTATCAGCTCTTAAATGCATGAGGTGTGTCTGTGTGCTGTTCAATGTAGGAATGTGAGTACAATAGAACCAACACAAAAGTATCAAGACATGCCCTATGATTCCAGTCACAAATACCTCATCGATGACATACAACCCGCGGCGATCTGGTCGTTCTCGGTGGGCGGAGCATTGTTTTAATTGAGGTGTGTATTATACTTTATTAAGTCGTTGTACTCCCTGTTTGCTTTCATAGAAAATATTCCGGTGGCTGAAGAGTCAATGTGGCGTCTGCCTCTTTCACATTAGTGTAGAATGAAGACAAACATAAGCAGGTGCTCAGAGTTCTTGTTTACTTCGGTAATTCAAGAAAATATTGTTGAGTGGGGCCCGGCAGCCTGTGGTCCTGCCAAACTGTCAAAGGATTTTTAACCCTTGTGTTGTGTCTGGGTCAAGGTGAACGATCTCCCTGGCTTCCATAAATACATATGCAGTGATGGAGGTCGTTCACCTTGACCCCGGAGACAACACAAGGGATACCACAAACACATTTGTTTTCAACCTCCGCCAGGGCCCGGGGCTTAACAATCAAACCAGGAAGTGAGACTCGAGGCCAAGAAAAAGACAGGACATGAAAAAAAAGTTTCAAAATGTAGAATAAAAATGGTTCGTTCAAGTGTTGTGGATTAAATAATGTATGATTGAATATCATTGTTCAGTTTGACCAACCATGTGTAACACAATACGTATTCTGGTTATTCACAAAAAAATTCTGTTTGGGGGTAAAATATTTAATGAAGCTCTCGAAACAACTCATTTTATCCCTCATCTTTAACCCTTGTGTTATCTCAGGGTCCAGGTGAACCACCAGAGCACATGTATTTTATTATCTTGACCCAGAGACAATGCAAGGGATACAACAAACACATTTGTCTTCGAGCCTAGATAACACAAGGTGAGGTGACATTTAGCACAACGATTCATTAAATCCTTATATTAATCAAATTATTTTAGGTTTTAATCTAAGTTATGGGAAACTCCAAAGTAAATTATTGGATGTATTTTATTTTCGGTAAACCTAAAATGGAATGAAATGTGTCGTAACTGTATATCGTCTCAACAAAATATATATCAACCGGGTCACGATTATGCTACTTCAAATTCAAACTTCACTCATTTCCTACTCACCCTCATGTCTACTAAGGTTGGTATTATTTTAAGAGTAATCTGTTCTTTTTAAGAGTTATAGACAAAAAAGATCATTTTAATAAAGTGACTGCAGGGGACGAACTTCCTCCAAAAAGACACTAAAAAACATCCATATACGTGATATAAACTGGAAGTATTTCCGAAAGTACTCCGGTAAGTCAGTCTACTGTCTACGCTGGAAGCACTTCTGTTATTCACTTTTGGAGTACTTAGTAGTTAATATCGCTTATTATTCTTTAACTATCTGCAACAAACGAGCCTAAAATACAGCTTTTTTTTAAAAAAATATCAGGACATTTTTCCTCGTCAAGCCTTCAATACAAGACGGCATTAGAGACGAGTAGTATGGAGATATATGGATGTTTTAATCATATTTTTGGAGGACGTTCGTCCACTGGGTGCTCAGTTGCTACATTAAAATGAAAAAACTTTTTTTTTACAATAACTGTAAAAAGGAACAGATTACCATGAAAATAATAATAATAATAACTCTTTGTCCACACGAGGGCGAGTAGAAAATTAGTGTATTTTAAAAGTTGGGTGAACTTTAATGTTGATCTTATTTTTGTTTTTCATATGAATCACAAAAGCAAAAATGAAAAAAAAAATGGAATTTTAAGGTGGACCAAGGTTGAGTGATAACTAGTAACTAGAGTAACTAATCCTGATTGGATGACGTCAATGAATAATGATGAGGTGTCGGTGTATAAGAAGAAGCTCGTCCAGCACGGACACTTCAGTTGCTCTATGCTTCGTAGAAAGACTCATGGAAAGCCTCAACAGGACTCGGACACATCCCTGTTCCAGTTTTGGGGATATTCCCACTCGTGCTGTGGTCTGTTATCTGTTCTACTTCTCCCTCTCTCTGTTAGCCATCGTCACCGTTGGAGGGAACCTGCTGGTGTTGGTGTCCGTCTCCTACTTCAGGAAGCTGCACACCCCGACCAACTCCCTGCTTCTGTCTCTGGCCGTGTGCGACTTGCTCGTGGGCGCCGTCGTCTTCCCTCTCTCCATGAGATTCCCAGAAAGTACCTGTCGCCGTTTTTACAACTCTTTTTGCAAAGCCCGGGGGATATTCGACTTAACTCTGTGCATTTGTTCTATCCTTCACCTCTGCGGCATTTCCGTGGACAGATATTTAGCGGTGTGTCACCCCCTGACCTACAGAAATAAGATAAACATTCACGTGGTCGGAGGGATGATTCTTCTCTTCTGGTCTGTCCCGGCAGGGATCGGATCCCTTTTTTTATTAGCAGAATCTCAGCTCGTCATGAGTTTGGAGGCGAACATCGCAGGACTGATCTTCTCCTTTTACCTGCCTTTCCTGATCATCATCGTCATCTACCTGAAGATCTTCCTCGTGGCCGACAGGCAGGCACGCAACATTCAAAAGTTGACCAGCGTCAAGAGGTCCGCCAGCAACCGGCTGGAGCGGAGGTCCACCAGAACCCTGGCCATCGTCATGGGAGTGTTCCTGTTGTGCTGGCTGCCGTTCTTCCTCTGCACCACCGTGCGGGTCTTCAGCAACGTCGTCCTGCCCATGTTGATGGTGGAGACGCTGAACTGGCTGGCGCTGTGCAACTCCATGCTGAACCCCTTCATCTACGCCTTCTTCTACAGCTGGTTCAGAGTCGCCGTGAAGATCATCGCCTCGGGTCAATTATTTCGCCAGGATATGAAAAACTCACCGTTAATGAATCATGTGACGTAACTCCTCTGTGGGAAGAAGGCGCGATCGATTCAGTTTTAAAACACAACACAACATGAAATGATGAACACAATTTTATAGATATGAGACAAAACTTTTTCACTTTTACTTATCATGTCCTCATTTTATTTAGGATTTCCCCAGGAAATGTAAGATATTGACATTTTTATTGAAACCTATTTAGTTAATATATACTGTGTATAGACAGACAGGTAGATATAGATGGATAGATCGACTCTTTTTTCACACATACATACAATTTTAGGTAATTTTTTAACCATAATTTGTTTAATAAATTAAATTGTGTAAATAATTAGACACTGAATTTGTTTCCCTGGATTCTGTTGATATTTCTGGGTTCAAGTGATGTAGTTGATTTTGTTCAATAATCTGTAAAATAAAGAAACATTTTACCATCATTATTTAGAATCATACTGCGATAAATGTTGTTTATTATTATTTGTGTTTATTGACGTTGCCTTTCTTTGTTTTAATACAACTGTAATGCTCCTCTATATAAATAAAGTATTCATGAATAGACAGAATAAAGTATTTGTTTCCTTTTTTCTTCCATCCTTGTTGTATTTGATAAATCTTTTATGTGACAAATTTGAATCAGATCTGGTCCAGATCTTTTAAGTTTTAACATTCTATCAAACCAGTGTCTTGTATCGTGTAGTAAAAGCAAAACATCGACATATTTGAGTAAATCAAAAATAACAGTAAAATAAACTATATAAATAAATAAATAAATATGGTCACTAGATATAATAACATCAAACTTGTGAATTTAGCCGAAAACATAAAGGAATAGAATAATATATAAATGAAAAACATGTCCTATATTAATGTAGTAAAACTGTAGATTATAAAAATACACATATATAAAAAATACATTCCAAATTATTTAATGTAGACATTATAACATATGAATAACAAAACTATGGTGGGAAAATAAACAATTAAAGTCTCCTACTGATGATAATATGAATTAAGTGATAAATACTACAGTTAACACTAATATACAGTATATATAAAAAAAACTGTTGTACTTTAATATTAAACTGATGGATAATCACAATATTATAGCAACAGATCCAACACAAGAAGCCATCATTGCATAAACATGTATTGACACAGTGCAGTGAATAACATGATGTCATCACACACACACACACACACACACACACACACACACACACACTCGTCACGTGACCTCGGACACGTCGACTGCTACATAAGTGTGTCGAGCCACGAGCCGCCCTCAGAATCAACTTGGTCGCACAAGTGAGCAAAATGTAGTGAACGCATCTCTCAAATCGACTGTTGTTATTATTCACTGTTATTTATTTTGATTTCAGCTGAGCAGACCCTGTGAATGGATCGTGTATCAGTCGTGCAGAACTGGACCAGCGGCTGCAGCGACTGCGTCTCCCCGCTGACCGCCGTCTCCTACTTTCTGTTGGTGGCCAGCGTGTGCATCTCCGTCTGCACCATGTGCGGCAGCCTCCTCGTCATCTGCTCCATCGTCTACTTCAAGCAGCTCCACACGCCCAGCAACTTCATCATCCTCTCCCTGGCCGTGGCCGACCTGCTGATCGGAGCCGTGGTGATCCCGCTCAGCACCGCCTTGCACGTGGGCACGTCCTGGCACCACAGGGATTCCATGTGCTTCGCCAGAGGGGTCTTCGACATCCTCCTGTGCGCGTCCTCCATCCTCAACCTGTGCTTCGTCTCCGTGGACAGGTACTACTCGGTGTGTCAGCCGCTCAAATACAGCCAGAAGATGAACTCGCGGTTCACGGCCACCATCATCGTCCTGATCTGGACCACCTCCTCCCTCGTAGGGGTGACCCTCATCGTCATGAACTTGATCACCAGTCAGTCTCGTCAATGCATCGTGGTTCTCATCGACGGTTTCTCGTTCGCCGCCGCGCTCTTGGTGTTCTTCCTGCCTTCTACCGCCATCTCCATCGTTTACATGATGATCCTGGTGGTGGCTCGGAAACACTCGCGCAGCATCAGCAACAAGGTGGACCAGAAGGCGACCATAACTCTTGCGGTCGTCATGGGCGTCTTCTTCGTTTCCTGGTGTCCTTTATTTTTCAGCGTCGCCTTGAGCGTGAGGAGCGAGTACAGGGTATCTGAGGAGGCCATGCTGGCCTTCAAGTGGCTGGGCTGGTCCAACTCCATGCTGAATCCTCTGGTGTACGCTTTCTTTTACACGTGGTTCAGAACGGCCGCCAGGATGATTTTGTGTCGTGAAATCTGCCGCGAGGATCGTTCTTATGCCAACATTTTCTAACACCTCGACGCCATCAAAGAGGCACTAGTTTTCTTATTTCTATATGTTTTTAGACTGTGTGCCGTCAGAATTTTCTGTTTGGTAATGTAGAAATATTAGTGATGTTCTGTGTCACATTTTTCTGAATCATCCGTTCAGCACTGGGGTTGAGGGGGCAGCACCCAGAGCAGAGAAGTTCTTTCTCCACAGGATCCTCCTGCAGCTCTTCTGGGTGAACAGCCAGATGGTCCCAAGACAACCATTATTCTTAGTCAATCTAAAACAGACGCGGGGGGGGGGGGGGGGGCGCATGTAGAAAATGTTTTTGATAGTGACAGATGACAATTTCGCTTTGTATTTATTATTGTTATCTTTTATCATTTTATCCTTTTATCTTCATCCTTTTGCTCAATAGTTTGCTCAAAATAAATAGTAAATAATAATAACATAGTTTCTAAGTTTGTATTAATGAATGTATTAAGTTCTTTGTTAATGCCATTCATCCTTTTTTTCTTCGTCCTTTTGCTTAATATTTTGCTTCAATTATTAAAGAAAGATGTTATTTATTTTATAGCATTTTTAAAATTATTTTACATTATACCGTTTGGCATAGTTAGGTTTATTTTATGCTTTCTTTTTTTCCTTTTATTTTTTTGGTACTTTTCCCTTCACTTTAAGCCACTAACCAAAGTTTTTAAAACGAATAAAGACCAAAGATTTAGAGGAGCTGACCCTCATCATGGCTGCTTCACATTCGAATGCAGATCTTCCATCTTGCAACACCCTGTGAACCACCTATCTCCTAGGATACCCTCAATAAATCTCTTCTTAAAGTCCCTAAAACACCTGTGAAGTGTGACCATGTAAATCATCTCATTTATCATTGTATTCCTGGTCTTCTCTATGCTTACAAATATTGTATTATTACAAAAATAAAGACTATTTTAAAGACAAAATTCAAAATGATTCAGGTGGTTGTGATAAAAACACAACAATTGAAAAAAATACATGTATTCAAAACAAATACATTCAGGTGATTGAACACAAGAGTCATTTCAAGTATTACTGGCTAAAACAAATTAAGAAACAATGTAGTGCAAATCTCAAATAAGTTATTCAACAAATCCTGTATGTCTTTAAAGTTTGGCTCTGTTTTCATTCAACACCATTAGAAAGTATTTCCTAATTCAAATATGTCAAATGCTCAAAGACGTGTGGTTTACAGGTGAAAAAAATAAAGTGGCTGAAACAGGAATCCCTCGGTGGAGAGGCTTCAGATGTTCGCAATAGACTCTGTTCCCACGTTGCTGCTCGTGTTCGCTGCTTCCGACACTCTATATATATCTGAGGAGGACAAAAGTACATGTCATGATGGAGATGATGTGAAGTCAGCAGCATATATGTCGACCTACATCTTCTCCCACGCAGTCTGTTGAATAACTGGCTCAAAGTTCCATGACCAGAACTCTGAAATAAGTGAAAGAAAGAAGAAGATAAAGACATTTAAAGTCACGTTTTAAAAAGGTTACTTACCTTGGCTTGATCAGAGCCTTGGCCTGATGATGGCGTTTGCCTGGCAAGTCTTGAGCGAATCTAAAGACACAAATTAATTTGAAGATTAGGGTTTTTTCTGTAATTCTGTCTGGATTTATTCCCTTCAATAACTTCTAACTGCTGCTGCTTCCATGCTGTGCTCCTCACCATTAGGGGGCAGCACCCCGAGATAACAACACCTGTCCTGGATCATGTCTCCTCTTGAATCAGAGGTTCTACTCTCAGTCCTCCTCTGTGGTACCCCTGAACAAATCTTACTGGGGAGGCTGAGGGCTATGTGCACTCCTTGGGTACAATCAGATTGTTTAGTTTTCAGCTCCTAGAATCCACTTGTTTTTCAATCACATTCATGGAACCATGATTTTTAATTCACTTTGATTCGATATCAAGCTGTGTTTTTATTTCTTAAGCCTTGTGTCATCTATGGGTCAAGGTGACCCGGGGGCATGCAAACAAATGTGTTTGTGGTATCCCTTGTTTTGACCTGAGCTTGACCCAGAGATAACACAAGGGTTAAAAGCTGCTGGAGTTGACTGTATCCTCTTGTCCTCCGTCTTTGCCGGGATCTCGCCGCATTTCAATTCACATTTAGTTTCGGAGGACGTCATGACTAATGCCATCTAGAGGCCGATTGTTTAACTGCCACACAAAAAATTAACAGTTTTAATAAGATAACTAAAAAATTGTAATATTTTATAAATATATATATATATCTATCTATTATACACACATTGTTTAACTATACAAACACACATCATACACATAAATGTATGATGAATATGATTTGTAAGCCAAAACATAATAAATAATCGTAACAGTACAAGTATCGATATGGTATCATGGAAAATAATACTGCGATTGTGGCCATATCGATACTTTTACCCCTTATTTTTTTGAATGAAAGTCACTCTCACTAATATTATCTTTGATGCTCGAAATGCTGTGTTTTTTATTTAGAGATTTTTAACCCCTTGTGTCATCTCAGGGTCAAGGTGACCCGAAGCCACTGTATGTTTTTATCCCTTGTGTTGTCTCTGGGTGAAGATGAACGACTTCCACCCCTGCTTCTGTATTTATGGAAGCCAGGGAGGTCATAGAAACATTTTTTAAAAGCATTTTCAACTCCACTATACTCACCCTTGAGTCGAGAAGGGTTCCAAACACGAGAATAAAAAATCCCTGAAGGAAAAGCACACGATTAGTCAGTAAATTGTACAAATTGGTCGATTTGATTAGCATTCCAACTAGGTACCTGAAGTGAGTTGAAGAAAGCGAAAGCGATATGGATTCCTTTGTTGGTCGGGGACACCATCGTTCCGACTCCTAAAGACCACGTGAGTCCGAACAAAGGTGTCAAAATGATGACACATCTCGCTACGACGAATAACGCATGCTTTTCATCTCCTTGAGCCGTTTCTCCCAGACCTCTTCTGAGCATCTTAAACAAAACTACGATGATGATCAGGATGTTGACGAGGACCACGGTGAGGGCCGGGACCACCAACGCCAGCAAGGCTTTCGTCTCAGTCCAGTTCAGCCAGCAGGCGCTCTCCTTCCGGATGTATCCGTGCACCGGAGCCGTCACCGCGACGGTAATGGCGGCGATGAGGAGAGGACAACCGTAGCCGAGGGTGAAGCCGATGCCGAGCATGGTGGACTTGGACATGTGGGAGAAAACCATGACGGTCCTATAGAAGAGGAGCAGCCCGGACACAAGCATCCAGAAGAAAAGTGCAAGGTAGGAAAAGTGCATGAAAAAGGTCGCGGTGCTGCATGGACCGAGCGGGACTTCCAGGTCCTCTCTTGGATTCTCGAGCGCGTTTTTGGCGACAGCAGACGCGATGATGAAGCAGATGTTGGCGGTCAAAAGAGACACGGCCGTGTTGACGATGGAGACGTGTCGCATGTAAGAAGTGCTGTTCCGGGTGACGGCCTTCCAAACGTAAGCTTCAATGACGAGACATATCAGGAGACTGGCCATGGAGATCCCGACTCCGATGTAGGTGATGAGATCGAGAAGCTCCCTGATGGACTCGGGGATGTCGGGGGACATGAGGATTGAGAAGGACGTGAGATGATTGCAGGTACAGGTCACCGTGTTGTTTATATCGGACACAAAAGAGCAACCCTTGTCGTCCCATGATCCGAGACCCCCAAAGGTCAAGAAGTTCCAGAACACGCACTGTGGGTTCAGCGACAGAGAGTCGTTGAGCTTCTGGTAGCTGAGCACCACGTTGTTGATGGTCTCGTTCAGGTTGAGCAGGATCACGGCAGCATTGACGGAGTCAGAGACGGTCGTGTTGGCGGCGTTGAACATGTTTGGGACAGAACTGGTGTTCCTGACCGGCATGATGTTGCTGAAGGTCGACAACATCATGGTGGTGATGGAGGCGTTCTGGATATCGGAACCTGTGATGTTTACGGTGACAGTGGAGTTGAGGTCTGCAAAGAAGGCGTTACTGAAGAGGGTCCGTTCGAGTATTATCTTCTCCGTCGAGATGGTGAACTCCCCGACTAACTGGTCGGCAAGGACCTCCAGTGAACCCAGCAGAGCCGAACTTGCGTTAAGTGTCGCGTTCTCATTCAGAACCACCCAGGACTGTATCGCCTCATCGCTAACAAGGACTTCAACAGTTTCCAGAACTTCCTGAGGAGGAAAACATCAAAGGATCATCAATCTGGATCCATCCACACAATCCCACTCAATAAGCCTCCTACCTGCATGGCAATTTCACTGACAGATGTCGAGACGTTAGCAATGTTGCCCAATATTTCAACGATTGCTGCCACAGTTGCTGTGGAGTTTGAGACTTCAGTTTTGTCATTATTCACGGCATTGTTGAGATTTGTAATCAGCTGTGGGACTTCCTCTTCGACCAGGTCCTGCACGTGTCATAAAAACAATTTATTCGTTTAGAGTTTTGATACATTTTAATTCCTGGAGGTCTTTGACTGTGTTAGTCGTGTCATTTTTACCACCTCGTCACACATTTAAGGCATAAAGCATTGATTGATTTTGAACTTGAAATTTTTCCCTTCAAAGCTCTTTTGTTTAATTGTAGAATTACAAAATTTAGATTCTTGAGAACTCGAAATTCTGATTTCTCACTAAGCTAGCAAGAACACAAATGCATTTCACAGTTGAAAAGATGTGTTTTTGCCGCTTCAATCCGTGCTACAGGGTGGCTTAAAGGCCAAATCGAGATATTAAAAAGCGAAATTCATTTAAAAATATTGTAGCTTGTTTGTTTGAGACTTTGCATCTAACAACAGTTAAAGAAACAGTGTCTTTTGTAATAGCCAGAACGTTTAACTTTTACATGAATGAAAAAGTATGTTTTCAACATACAGTTGAAGGTACATTTGTTTGTAATAAAATAAAGATAAGAAGAAAAGCTTCCTAAAATACTTCAATTTAAAGTTTTGATATCAGAACAGAAAACTTTTTGCTGGTGTTGTTAATGCAACACAGGAATTTGTACAGAAAGTAGATATTAAATAATTGGAATGGAATTGAAATAGATGAATACAACAAAATAAAACAAGATACATTAAAATGACATAAAATTAAATAATTAATCATTCGGTTCTTACGTCAATTGTTAAGTTAAATCTCAAACCAAGTCGCGAACTACATTTCCCAGAATTCCCTTGCAAAAGCAAAATGGCTGCCTGTCACCCGATCAGTCGTGCTGTGTCTCAAATCGCATACTAGCGTACTAAAAGTTAGTATTTTTAGTGCGTTAGTGCTTCTCAATTCTTAGTATGCGAAATTTAGTGCGCCATGCATACTAAAGTGGCGTACTAACACGCCCACAAAACTGAGTATGGTTCGATGGACACTAACCACCCTAAACGTCTGCCATCTTAGTGACGTTTTAAACGGAAGTTACGTCATATATAGATGCATATATATGCATATACTTACAGGTGTATTTTCAGCAGCAGTAGAAGGATGACACGTCTTCGCTGCTGATATCAGCTTAAATATCTCGCGAATATTTAGATTCTCATATTTTTTCTTTATTTATTTTTCCAAACTTGCAATACGTGCTACCAGCAGGTGGCGATAGCGTTCAAACAGCTGGTTGAAACATCGTTAAATAGAAGTAGAAGAAGAAGCTGTCATGTGATCTCCAGTTAGTGTGTAGCAGCAGTGTTTGATTTGAGACATACTGTCTGTGGAGAATTTGCGTACTAGTTAGTACGTACACTAAACTGATGCATACTAACTTCTAGTATACTAAGAGTAGTATGCGATTTGAGACACAGCACAGGTTCACTCAGATTCACTCGCCAAAAGTCGGTGAGGAATTTGTTCATTATTAGCGTTCACTCTGTTTGAGGTTGTAGTTGATATGTTTATGATTAACTTGATTCTGGAATGAATGGGGTCAACATTTCCTTTGGGGTCTCAAAGTTGTGAAATTGTTCCTGTCCATGAGTCCCATGATACACAGTTACATCTCAATTGATTGACTTTGTTTTTTGCTTCTGGAATTATTTTTGACGTAACTTTAAACACATTTTCTTGGGCTAAATTTTAAAACGTAGCATCGTTTGTGGTCTGGTCCAGTCATTTACCTCCGAGTCGATGAGAATGTCTTTGATTTCTGTGAGGATGCAGCTGTCCTCCACAATCCTCCACTCCCCGGTGCTCTCGCAGACGGCAGTTTTCCTTCCCTGCTGACCTTCATCACAGCCGATCTCTGATACGTCATTCACTTGTCCGCTGCCAAACTGGTTATTATTGCATGTGTACGCTGTTGGAAAGAAGAGAGGACATCTAATAACTGCATGAACAGTATGGTTGGGTAGAAATATTCCTCTTACCTGTCAAAAAAATGCTCAACGTCGTCGTAGCTTCGTAACCAGTCGGATCATCTACGCGGCATGTGAACCTCAGTGTCTCTGGCTGAATGCATGTTTGCATCAGATAATCATGACTGACACAGTAGCTCCTTCCTTCCGTTGAGGCCGCTGTTGACGTACAACGCTGTCATATGTTCCTTCATAACCAGCAGACTTTAATTCTCACTCACTGAAGTCGATGCTGTCTGTGCCTTGGAACCATTTCACTCTGTAATTCGACTGCACGCAGCAAACGAGTCGTGTCTTGGAACTGACTTCACACTTGACATTTATTTGACTCTGCAGTCGAACCACAGGAGCTTGTTGGATGTTGTCTGCGTTCACGAGTCCTTGTTGAGCGAAAGACAAAACCTTTCCGTGGAGAGTACAGGTGTAGAGGCCTGTAGGTTAGATATGAGGATAGTTATACATTAAGTTCTTCCTCCTACAAACCATAAGAACTCTTGCATCGAACACAATAGTGTTATTTGATCATAAGACTGACCAGATGAGGAGACAATTTTGTCTCTAAACTGAAAGAACGGCACACAAATGTATTTGTCTTTCTCTATTATTCTTGTTTTACTTTGCTGTAAGATTGCAAATACAGCTTAAATATTAATTAGAAAAAAATAGGAATTCTTGAAATAAGACTTGTTTACTTAAAATAAAAATGCCTAACAAGATTTCTTTTTAAGTCTTAAGTCCAAATTTCCTAATTGAGGCTTTTTAAACATGCTTGATTTTAATATTGTTCAAAATAGAAACAGGAGTGAAAAACATTGAAATGAGAAATAAAAACAATTATTTTATTTCGAAAAAGAAAAAAAATCTAATCTGTTGACTTAGTAAGAAGAAGCAAGAAAAAATATTGTAAAGAATCTTTCCCCTTAAGTTTAAAGTACATTTGCTCCTCATTTGTAAAACATGGAGATGAACATTTTCTTTTGATGCTTTGATTGATTTTCTTATTTTTTTCAAAAGTTTTGAATCGGGTATAAAAAAGAAAAATGAAAAAAAAAAAAAACTTAAATTCACTTTACGTGTTGTTTTCTTATTCAGCTCAGTACTTGGAGCTCAGTACTTTTGTGGAAATCCTCGCGTCGTCTACTCACCGACATCCGCGAGAATGACATTCGTGACTGTCAGCACAGACATGCCGTTTCCAGATGTCACTCGATATCTTCCAGTCTCTGCGATGTCCCGATTGTTGAACCGCCAGGTAGAACTTGAAATGGGACCCACGTCCAGGTTGGCCGGAGGCGGCCCACAATTCAGAGTCAGGGTTCTCCCGGTGTAGGTAAGAATGGGAATCCTGATCGGTGTTGAACCTTTAAAGGAATATCATCACAGCAACCGTTTCATTCTGTTTATACCGAAAATGGATTATATTAGTTGCTTCGTTTCTCTCACTGTTGTATTCTGCGCTGACGTTGCCAATGATGGCGGCGATTGTCTCCATCGCTTCAGGTAGATCTTTATTAGCTTTCTCCATTTCTTCTGCGTTCACTTGTGTTGCCTTGACGACGAAGTCGGCGATGATGCTTCCTTCTCTGTGCAAATAAAATCCCGACTTATTGTCCTGCTCGACGATATCTTCTCTTACCTCCACAAACTGACCTGAGACGTGTGACGGACACGTCGACGAAGCCTTGAATCCTTCCATAATTAACCACTAGCTGTGGAAGAGGTTCATCAAACTGTTGCATCCACTGAAGCTATTGAAGTGTCGTTATTTATTTTAAACTCACCACAGATTTTATTTCTGAGACCAAAGCTTTGTGGCCCTCACTGGATGGATCGTTCAGGTCAGGGGTGAAGCTTTTGTCCAACTCCATTGTCATTTGCACTTCGAAAACTACTTGAACAGAAAAGTTCAATTAAAGATAATCCTGTTCTTTCTTTGTTTTCTTCCTTAATTATTTTATTCTGTACCTGCATCATAAAACATGCCTGTGTTGTGTTTACAATACTTGCAATAAAAGTTCCTGACTCTGATTCAAAGTTGTTTTGTTCAAACAAGTGGTGGTAAAATCCAAAGTAGATTTGTTTTTGTACAAACTGGTTTCTGCTGAAGCAGCATTGGAATGAACATGCTCGGTAATTGGAACTTCCAGTAACGTGTGACTCAGAGGCTGTTAAATGTAAGACGCTGATGTAACCAAACATGTCTTCAGTTTCTCTTACGTCATCACTTTTAACAGACCGGGAATTTCGCTTAGGCTTTCACCTCCATCCCTGCCGCGTCTCGTCTTTCAATCTGCTTTGTTTCCTCTGTAACTTGACACCTGATCTGTCGTCAATCATGACACCGTGTCTAAACGGGTTCTTTCCAGGGTGTCCCCCACTCTCGTCATCAGTACCTGGGACGGCTGCGGTGGACGCCGGGGGATGAGGAGACGCTTCCAGGGTCGTCACCGTTGTGGGTGGCGCTGTGGCCGTCGCTCCAACTGGTGGAGTCGTGACATGATCGGTCGTTGACTCAGTGATGACACTAGTGGTGAGGCTCGGTACTGAAAATAAACAAGACGTTTTCAAATGATTTCGATTGACCTCTCGTTGCATTGAGCTGGTCAACTTTTTAAGAACAAAAGATTAAAAGGAACTTTTATTTTTCAGCTCATTTTGACTTTTACACAAAAAAAACAAAGTTATCAGAAGCCAGCAGTGAATGATACGCACATGAAACGGTTGAAGTAGAAATTGTCGTCATCTCAATCAGTGGGGATGTTTCTAAAAGAAATTAAAACATGAACAGTGATTTAATTGTTAAAATACAAATGAATAAACATTGAGTAAATGTCGTTTCTGAAGTGCGTTTACTGACTTCTGAGGGTTGTGGGAGAATCTGACGCACTTGTAGTTACTGTGAAATTGAAATGGATCGAGTCAGATCATCAACATTTAGAAATGTTATACGCAAGGTTATTTTTATTTTATTGATAATGTATCGATTATGAACTTTATTTTGGCTTGCAAATCAGATTTTATGAATTCCCATAGTTATTTTAATAATGTGTGGAAAATACATATTTACATATACATTATAAAAATAATTCCATATTTTTTCAATAATATAATATCCAACAGATTCATTTTTGTGTGGCAATGAAAAATAAAAGTTCCGGTCACTAGATGGCAGCAGTCATTACATTCTCCACACCTAAATGAACATTAAAATCAAGCTAGATCCCGGCGATGACTGAGGACGAGAGGATGCAGCCAATCTCCAGCAGCTTTTAAAGCTGATGTGTGACCATATCTTGGTTTCAAAACTCATGAAACTAGTTACGACTTTTGCTGTAAATTCTGCAACAGTCGAAGGAAGTACTCGGACAATACTACATATATATATATACCTGTTCCTAGTGATGGTCCGATGAAGCTTCATGAAACAGTGTCATGTTGTTTAGAGGTCAGTAGGTGGCGCCATTAGTTTTAAACTGATGTAAAGTTTCATCAGAACAGATGTTTAAAACAAAATTAAATAGTGAAGAGACCGCCATCTAGTGGACTCTGAAAACAATGACACTTCTCCATGAAGCTTCATCAGACCATCACTACCCGTTCCTATAGTATTGCAATATATTGTGATATTTAGAATTGTTCATCTGAATCGTGATACATATGGTATCGCCAGAGTTCCTTGGATGTGGTGAGTGGACATCATACATGTGAATTCGTTGATAACGTCAAGTTTTCAATGAATCATGAATTATGAAAATTGATTATTTGTTTATTCAAATGTTTCATCAAAAATCACTCACTTGTTGTCGGTATTGTTGTTGAGGAAGCTGCTGTCGACAGAGTGTCCGTTGGAGTAACAGATGATCCAGCTGTAATGAATCACAAGGTTCAGCAGATTTCCAACGATCTCTCCAAGTCTGAACTCACTTGTTTCAGCAGAGGTTGTTGCTGCAGTAGCTGTAGTCTTATCTGGAGATGGTGCTGAGATGAGAAACAGAGAAATTAAAAGTTTCCATGTATAGTATAAAGACCAAGAAGGAGAAAAATCTGCTACAGAATATATTCATCTTTAAACTAAAAAATATATATATTAAAAAATAAATTAAACCTATCTGGCATATCTTAAATAAATGAAATTCCTCCTATCTGGTATCATTGTCTGCTGTTGTAGCCGAATCTAGAAATAAACTTTTAAATAGCGCCCTCTGTCGAAATAACACCAGTACGACAGGACTTAAAAGCGAGTGAAGTTTTCGATGGACCCGCAGATGTAGAATCTAAAAAAATCAATTTAACATGAAGTCATTCCAGTGAATTTCACTCTTGGAAAATAACTGTCAATCGAAAATTGTGTTTAGAACTGAGAACAAATGTTCAAAAAGTTTAACTTCGAATTATCCTCGAACATCAAAATTCTACTTCTTAAGCATATATTATAATTATTTTTGTTTCTAAAAATTAAATGCACTTTTTTTTACCTTACAGTCATGATTTATGATCACCTGCACATTTTGAACAACACCTTCATGTCTTGCTTTTTTACGTCCCAAACATATACATTGTTAAGAAAAAAAGTTATTTAAACTGTTGTGTAAAGTAAGCAACTTTTATATTAATAATACACTTATACACTTATAACTTAAACAATGGCTAGCTGCTGACTTTATGACGTTAAATTCACCACCTATAACACTTTGTCTCAGGATACACTTTAAGGATAACAATCTAAATGTTTAAATCTTCAATTAAATGACAAACCTATAGACTCTTAACAACATTTTCATGCCAGTTAGTCACTGAATGTTTTGAAATGAAGTTGTACATTTGTTTGTATCTGGTCTGTTATGGGGTGGATATGAATACATCTCTCTTTTAAAAAATGACACCAGGGTCACAATAAAAGGGCATAAAATAACTTGTGAAAACTGTTGTTGATTCATGCGCAAGTATATACTGAATTTCTTAAATCTTAGTATACATATACTGATCTTTAAATGGCGACGCAGTTTCAAGGAATTGATTGTGAAGCCTCCAAACAGCCTGAAAAGCGTGAATAAAATCCTTAAAATCATTTTGAAGATGGTGAGACATTTTTTTTTTTTTTAGAATACTAGAAGGGCCTTAAATCGGAAATTTATTTGGTAACGCACGAGGATCGACAGAAACGAACATGAACAAGGATATATAAAGATGAAAATATGTTTAAATATAAATAAAATAAATGTGTTTAGTGTGAAAAATACGTAACTTGGATGCTTGCGGGACAAACAAATGAGTCTCATATTCTACGTAAACAACAGAGGGAGCTGAAGAGTTTGAAGTTTGTTGCTAGCTGTTTGTTGCTAGTTTGTTGCTAGTTTTTTTTCTAGTTTGTTGCTAGTTTTTTTCTAGTTTGTTGCTAGCTGTTTGTTGCTAGTTTGTTTCTAGTTTATTGCTAGTTTGTTGCTAGCTGTTTGTTGCTATCTGTTTGTTGCTAGTTTGTTGCTATCTGTTTGTTGCTAGCTGTTTGTTGCCATCTGTTTGTTGCTAGTTTGTTGCTAGCTGTTTTTTGCTAGTTTGTTGCTAGCTGTTTGTTGCCATCTCTTTGTTGCTAGTTTGTTGCTAGCTGTTTGTTGCTAGTTTGTTGCTATCTGTTTGTTGCCAGGTGTTTGTTGCTAGTTTGTTGCTAGCTGTTTGTTGCTAGTTTGTTGCTAGCTGTTTGTTGCTAGTTTGTTGATATCTGTTCGTTGCTAGTTTGTTGCCAGCTGTTTTTTGCTAACTGTTTGTTGCTAGTATGCTGCTAGCTGTTTGTTGCTAGCTGTTTGTTGCTAGATGTTTGTTGCTAACTGTTTGTTGCTAACTGTTTGTTGCTAGCTGTTTGTTGCTAACTGTTTGTTGCTAACTGTTTGTTTCTAGTTTGTTGTTAACTGTTTGTTGCTAGAGTGAAACTGCTTCATCACATGAAGAGTATCAATGTGTAACTGAAACGCTCTCCCAATCGCACCATTAAATAAATGAATTTTTATTTTTATTATATTTTAGTGATAGCATTTACGTTAGCACCTACATGTTTCTCTGGTTGTTAGCATCGTTGAGGTGCTGCTGTAGGATGGTGATGAATCTGGAAACAAAGAAGAAATTAAGAAAGTACTGACACAATTTTGATTTTTTTTTCACTTGGTGTTTTGTATGTCACTCTAGTACTTACTTGTTACAGTTGCCGTTTGTGTTCGTATTGTGGACACAGATGTTGTTTTAGCTGCTGTGAGATAAAAATTACTTTCTTCAAGTCGTTTTTTCATGAATGACCTTTTGTAACTGAACCTTACTTGTCATATTCGGTAGTGTCGTAGCAACAGTGCTGTAATCCAGTGTTGTATCTGGAAACATTGATACAATGATACGACATTTAGACACAAAGATTTAAAAAAAATGAATCATCAGAAGTAATTTGTAACTAATGTTGCTGCAGGTTTTGTTATGACTGTGATCATTAAATATATGATTAATCGTTGATCATTTTAAAATATATTCGAGCATATATTTCTAATACTTGAACATTTTAACATGTTAAAATCACCTGGTTCTGCAGTGGAGTCCATAGTTGTGTGGACTGGTGGATGGAGACAAAAATATGATGGTTTATATAAGATATTACATTATGAAACATATTAAGTTTAATGATCTGTAGTTCACATACTTGTTGACAATGTTGTTGGAGCTGTTGTGCTAACAGCTGTTGATGTGATAGAATCTTAAGAAAGAAACATTTGTTGGTGAAAGATAATAAAGACAATTGGTTTATATAAGATATTATATTATGAAACATATTAAGTTTAATGATATGTATTTCACATACTTGTTGACAATGTTGTTGGAGCTGTTGTGCTAACAGCTGTTGATGGGATAGAATCTTAAGAAAGAAACATTTGTTGGTGAAAGATAATAAAGACAATTGGTTTATATAAGATATTATATTATGAAACATATTAAGTTTAATGATCTGTAGTTCACATACTTGTTGACAATGTTGTTGGAGCTGTTGTGCTAACAGCTGTTGATGGGATAGAATCTTAAGAAGGAACATTTGTTGGTGAATGATAATAAAGACAATTGGTTTATATAAGATATTATATTATGAAACATATTAAGTTTAATGATATGTAGTTCACATACTTGTTGACAATGTTGTTGGAGCTGTTGTGCTAACAGCTGTTGATGGGATAGAATCTTAAGAAAGAAACATTTGTTGGTGAAAGATAATAAAGACAATTGGTTTATATAAGATATTATATTATGAAACATATTAAGTTTAATGATCTTTAGTTCACATACTTGTTGACAATGTTGTTGGAGCTGTTGTGCTAACAGCTGTTGATGGGATAGAATCTTAAGAAAGAAACATTTGTTGGTGAAAGATAATAAAGACAATTGGTTTATATAAGATATTATATTATGAAACATATTAAGTTTAATGATCTGTAGTTCACATACTTGTTGACAATGTTGTTGGAGCTGTTGTGCTAACAACTGTTGATGGGATAGAATCTTAAGAAAGAAACATTTGTTGGTGAAAGATAATAAAGACAATTGGTTTATATAAGATATTATATTATGAAACATATTAAGTTTAATGATCTGTAGTTCACATACTTGTTGACAATGTTGTTGGAGCTGTTGTGCTAACAGCTGTTGATGGGATGGAATCTGATAAAAAAAGAGCACATAAAAGATGATAAATGACCAGTTTGTGGTGGTGATGAATGTTAGAGCTAGAAAAACAACAAATATTACTTCTTTAAAAGTATTTTTAATCAACATTCAAACCATAATCTTGAATTAAAATAGGGGGTGAACTAAAAAACACCTTTTAATATTTGGTCACAACAGTCTGAATCTATATGATCTATTAATCTTAAAAATGGTATAACAAAACAAACATTTAATTAAATGGAAACAAACACATTTTACAATGTTAAAAAAGATATAAATAGGTAGTAGGTGGTTGTGTTGATTGTTGGGCCTAGAAAATAGTGTATATTATTGTTTAACCTGTTTTTATTTTATTCAAATTAAAACAAACTAATAATCTAAAGTTAAAAAAAAATAGGGATTACTCTAAACAAGACAACAGATGACTGGTATAAATCCTCACAGCAGGTAGAAAAATGTGAATAAAAGAGAGAAAATGTTTCGCTCACTTGTCACAGATGTTGTCAAAGGTGTTGTTTCTGCAGTTGAGTATGTGGTGGTGTTGAATGATAGAACTAGAAAAACAACAAATGTTACTTCTTTACCTGTATATGTCAAAATCATGAATCTATATTATCTTTACATATAAAATACTACAACAAAACAAACATTGAATTAAATGGAAACAAACACATTTTATGATGATAAAAAGAAATCTATAAATATTACCTGGCTCTGCAGTGGAGTCCATAGTTGTGTTGACTGGTGGATGGAGAAAGAACATATGGTGGTTTATATCAGATGTAATACGATAATATATATTTGTGTTGAAAATCGATGGACAAACTATAATTGAAAATGCACTAAACAATACATGGAAGAGCATGATCTGTACGTACTTGTTGATTCTGTTGTTGGAGATGTTGTGCTGACACCTGTTGACGTGAAATCTGAAGAAAAAAAGTATATACCTTTAACATGGAGTTTGTGGTATTAACTACTGGACCTATTATATCAAATGTTTTCCAATAGTTTTTATCGAAACTATCAAACCATTATTGAGTGTATCATTGATAAATCATGTCATATAACAACAGTCATTTGTAACTAATGTTGCTTCAGGTGTTGTTACACGAGCATGATTAGTAGTGTCTGTGATCAATAAATACTTGACATTGATCATTTTAAAATAATCTATTCCAAATATTTATAATACTTTTGTATGTGTATATTACCTGGCTCTGCAGTGCAGTCCATAGTTGTATTGATTGGTGAAAAGAAAGAAAGACGATATACAGTATATGTGGTTTATATAAGATATATAATGAATTATATTTAGTTTAATAAAAAGATAAATGTTTTTAATGTTCGCAGACATTAATTATTTTACCTATATTGGTCAAAATGCTCTATATAAAATTATCTATAGATGTTAAATATTTCAACAAAACAAACATTGAATTAAATGGAAACAAACACATTTTACAAGGTTAAAAAAGCTATAAATATCACCTGGCTCTGCAGTGGAGTCCATAGTTGTGTTGGCTGGTGGATAGAGAAAGAAATTATGATGGTTTATATAAGATATTATTTGATGAATTATATTTAGTTTAATGATCTGTAGTTGACATACTTGTTGATACTGTTGTTGGAGCTGTTGTGCTAACAGCTGTTGATGGGATGGAATCTGAAGAAAAAGAGTTGATGGATAAAGATAATAAAGAAAATTGTTTTTTATAAGATATTATATGATGAAATATGTTGGGATGATAAAAAATATACATGTTAATGTTAAAGTTAGTTAGTTAGTTTCTGCAGTTGAGTATGTGGTGGTGTTGAATGTTAGAGCTAGAAAAACAAAAAATATTACTTCTTTAAAAGTATTTTTAAACAACATTTAAACCATAATCGTGAATTAAAATAAGGGGTAAACTAAAAAACACCTCTACAAAACTATAACTTAGTAGGGTAAATGTTTGGTTAACAGTCTGAATCTATATTATCTATTAATCTAAAATGGTATAACAAAACAAACATTTAATTAAATGGAAACAAACAATGATAAAAAACTATAAATATTACCTGGCTCTGCAGTTGAGTAGGTGGTTGTGTTGAATGTTGGGCCTAGAAAATAGTACAGATGATTTCTTAACCTGTTGTTGTTTGATTTTAAATAAATAAATAATCTAAAGTTAAAAAGAGGGATTACTCTAAACAAGACAACAGAAAACAAACGACTCGTATAAATCCTCACAGCAGGTAGAAAAATGTGAACAAAAGAGAAAATGTTTCGCTCACTTGTCACAGATGTTGTCAAAGGTGTTGTTTCTGCAGTTGAGTATGTGGTGGAGTTTAATGTTACAACTAGAAAAACAACAAATGTGACTTCTTTACCCGTATATGTCAAAATCATAAATCTATTTTATCTTCACATATAAAATACTACAACAATGCAAACGTTGAATTAAATGGAAATAAACACATTTCATGATGATAAAAATAAATCTATAAATATTACCTGGCTCTGCAGTGGAGAGTATAGTTGTGTTGACTGGTGGATGGAGGAAGAACATATGGTGGTTTATATCAGATGTAATACGATAATATATATTTGTGTTGAAAATCAATGGACGAACATATTGGAAAATGCACTAAACAATACATGGAAGAGTGTGATCTGTACGTACTTGTTGATTCTGTTGTTGGAGATGTTGTGCTGACACCTGTTGACGTGAAATCTGAAGAAAAAAAGTATATACCTTTAACATGGAGTTTGTGGTATTAACTACTGGACCTATTATAACAAATGTTTTCCAATAGTTTTTATCCAAACTATCAAACCATTATTGAGTATAACATTGATAAATCGTTTACGATGATAAAAAGAAATCTATAAATATTACCTGGCTCTGCAGTGGAGTCCATAGTTGTGTTGACTGGTGGATGGAGGAAGAACATATGGTGGTTTATATCAGATGTAATACGATAATATATATTTGTGTTGAAAATCGATGGACAAACATAATTTAAAATGCACTAAACAATACATGGAAGAGCATGATCTGTACGTACTTGTTGATTCTGTTGTTGGAGATGTTGTGCTGACACCTGTTGACGTGAAATCTGAAGAAAAAAAGTATATACCTTTAACATGGAGTTTGTGGTATTAACTACTGGACCTATTATATCAAATGATTTCCAATAGTTTTTATCCAAACTATCAAACCATTATTGAGTGTATCATTGATAAATCATGTCATATAACAACAGTCATTTGTAACTAATGTTGCTTCAGGTGTTGTTACACGAGCATGATTAGTAGTGTCTGTGATCAATAAATACTTGACATTGATCATTTTAAAATAATCTATTCCAAATATTTATAATACTTTTGTATGTGTATATTACCTGGCTCTGCAGTGCAGTCCATAGTTGTATTGATTGGTGAAAAGAAAGAAAGACGATATACAGTATATGTGGTTTATATAAGATATATAATGAATTATATTTAGTTTAATAAAAAGATAAATGTTTTTAATGTTCGCAGACATTAATTATTTTACCTATATTGGTCAAAATGCTCTATATAAAATTATCTATAGATGTTAAATATTTCAACAAAACAAACATTGAATTAAATGGAAACAAACACATTTTACAAGGTTAAAAAAGCTATAAATATCACCTGGCTCTGCAGTGGAGTCCATAGTTGTGTTGGCTGGTGGATAGAGAAAGAAATTATGATGGTTTATATAAGATATTATTTGATGAATTATATTTAGTTTAATGATCTGTAGTTGACATACTTGTTGATACTGTTGTTGGAGCTGTTGTGCTAACAGCTGTTGATGGGATGGAATCTGAAGAAAAAGAGTTGATGGATAAAGATAATAAAGAAAATTGTTTTTTATAAGATATTATATGATGAAATATGTTGGGATGATAAAAAATATACATGTTAATGTTAAAGTTAGTTAGTTAGTTTCTGCAGTTGAGTATGTGGTGGTGTTGAATGTTAGAGCTAGAAAAACAAAAAATATTACTTCTTTAAAAGTATTTTTAAACAACATTTAAACCATAATCGTGAATTAAAATAAGGGGTAAACTAAAAAACACCTCTACAAAACTATAACTTAGTAGGGTAAATGTTTGGTTAACAGTCTGAATCTATATTATCTATTAATCTAAAATGGTATAACAAAACAAACATTTAATTAAATGGAAACAAACAATGATAAAAAACTATAAATATTACCTGGCTCTGCAGTTGAGTAGGTGGTTGTGTTGAATGTTGGGCCTAGAAAATAGTACAGATGATTTCTTAACCTGTTGTTGTTTGATTTTAAATAAATAAATAATCTAAAGTTAAAAAGAGGGATTACTCTAAACAAGACAACAGAAAACAAACGACTCGTATAAATCCTCACAGCAGGTAGAAAAATGTGAACAAAAGAGAAAATGTTTCGCTCACTTGTCACAGATGTTGTCAAAGGTGTTGTTTCTGCAGTTGAGTATGTGGTGGAGTTTAATGTTACAACTAGAAAAACAACAAATGTGACTTCTTTACCCGTATATGTCAAAATCATAAATCTATTTTATCTTCACATATAAAATACTACAACAATGCAAACGTTGAATTAAATGGAAATAAACACATTTCATGATGATAAAAATAAATCTATAAATATTACCTGGCTCTGCAGTGGAGAGTATAGTTGTGTTGACTGGTGGATGGAGGAAGAACATATGGTGGTTTATATCAGATGTAATACGATAATATATATTTGTGTTGAAAATCAATGGACGAACATATTGGAAAATGCACTAAACAATACATGGAAGAGTGTGATCTGTACGTACTTGTTGATTCTGTTGTTGGAGATGTTGTGCTGACACCTGTTGACGTGAAATCTGAAGAAAAAAAGTATATACCTTTAACATGGAGTTTGTGGTATTAACTACTGGACCTATTATATCAAATGTTTTCCAATAGTTTTTATCCAAACTATCAAACCATTATTGAGTATAACATTGATAAATCGTTTACGATGATAAAAAGAAATCTATAAATATTACCTGGCTCTGCAGTGGAGTCCATAGTTGTGTTGACTGGTGGATGGAGGAAGAACATATGGTGGTTTATATCAGATGTAATACGATAATATATATTTGTGTTGAAAATCGATGGACAAACATAATTTAAAATGCACTAAACAATACATGGAAGAGCATGATCTGTACGTACTTGTTGATTCTGTTGTTGGAGATGTTGTGCTGACACCTGTTGACGTGAAATCTGAAGAAAAAAAGTATATACCTTTAACATGGAGTTTGTGGTATTAACTACTGGACCTATTATATCAAATGATTTCCAATAGTTTTTATCCAAACTATCAAACCATTATTGAGTGTATCATTGATAAATCATGTCATATAACAACAGTCATTTGTAACTAATGTTGCTTCAGGTGTTGTTACACGAGCATGATTATTAGTGTCTGTGATCAATAAATACTTGACATTGATCATTTTAAAATAATCTATTCCAAATATTTATAATACTTTTGTATGTGTATATTACCTGGCTCTGCAGTGCAGTCCATAGTTGTATTGATTGGTGAAAAGAAATAAAGACGATATACAGTATATGTGGTTTATATAAGATATATAATGAATTATATTTAGTTTAATAAAAAGATAAATGTTTTTAATGTTCGCAGACATTAATTATTTTACCTATATTGGTCAAAATGCTCTATATAAAATTATCTATAGATGTTAAATATTTCAACAAAACAAACATTGAATTAAATGGAAACAAACACATTTTACAAGGTTAAAAAAGCTATAAATATCACCTGGCTCTGCAGTGGAGTCCATAGTTGTGTTGTCTGGTGGATAGAGAAAGAAATTATGATGGTTTATATAAGATATTATTTGATGAATTATATTTAGTTTAATGATCTGTAGTTGACATACTTGTTGATACTGTTGTTGGAGCTGTTGTGCTAACAGCTGTTGATGGGATGGAATCTGAAGAAAAAGAGTTGATGGATAAAGATAATAAAGAAAATTGTTTTTTATAAGATGTTATATGATGAAATATGTTGGGATGATAAAAAATATACATGTTAATGTTAAAGTTAGTTAGTTAGTTTCTGCAGTTGAGTATGTGGTGGTGTTGAATGTTAGAGCTAGAAAAACAAAAAATATTACTTCTTTAAAAGTATTTTTAAACAACATTTAAACCATAATCGTGAATTAAAATAAGGGGTAAACTAAAAAACACCTCTACAAAACTATAACTTAGTAGGGTAAATGTTTGGTTAACAGTCTGAATCTATATTATCTATTAATCTAAAATGGTATAACAAAACAAACATTTAATTAAATGGAAACAAACAATGATAAAAACTATAAATATTACCTGGCTCTGCAGTTGAGTAGGTGGTTGTGTTGAATGTTGGGCCTAGAAAATAGTACAGATGATTTCTTAACCTGTTGTTGTTTGATTTTAAATAAATAAATAATCTAAAGTTAAAAAGAGGGATTACTCTAAACAAGACAACAGAAAACAAACGACTCGTATAAATCCTCACAGCAGGTAGAAAAATGTGAACAAAAGAGAAAATGTTTCGCTCACTTGTCACAGATGTTGTCAAAGGTGTTGTTTCTGCAGTTGAGTATGTGGTGGAGTTTAATGTTACAACTAGAAAAACAACAAATGTGAGTTCTTTACCCGTATATGTCAAAATCATAAATCTATTTTATCTTCACATATAAAATACTACAACAATGCAAACGTTGAATTAAATGGAAATAAACACATTTCATGATGATAAAAATAAATCTATAAATATTACCTGGCTCTGCAGTGGAGAGTATAGTTGTGTTGACTGGTGGATGGAGGAAGAACATATGGTGGTTTATATCAGATGTAATACGATAATATATATTTGTGTTGGAAATCAAAGGACGAACATATTGGAAAATGCACTAAACAATACATGGAAGAGTGTGATCTGTACGTACTTGTTGATTCTGTTGTTGAAGATGTTGTGCTGACACCTGTTGACGTGAAATCTGAAGAAAAAAAGTATATACCTTTAACATGGAGTTTGTGGTATTAACTACTGGACCTATTATATCAAATGTTTTCCAATAGTTTTTATCCAAACTATCAAACCATTATTGAGTATAACATTGATAAATCGTTTACGATGATAAAAAGAAATCTATAAATATTACCTGGCTCTGCAGTGGAGTCCATAGTTGTGTTGACTGGTTGATGGAGAAAGAAATATGATGGTTTATATAAGTTGATACATGTTAAATTAGGTAAACTATAATGTTCAAAAACAAAAAATGCAAAAAAAAGGTGATAAATTACCTGTTTCTGCAGTTGAGTATGTGGTGGTGTTGAATGTTAGAGCTAGAAAAACAAGAGATATTACTTAATTAAAAGTATATTTAATCAACATTTAAACCATCATCTTGAATTAAAATAGGGTTTAAACTAAAAAACACCTCTACAAAACTAATTAGGATTAACATTTGGTTAACAGTCTGATTCTATATTATCTATTAATCTAAAATAACAAAACATTGAATTAAATGGAAACAAACATGTTTTTACAAGGACAAAAAAGCCATAAATATCACCTGGCTCTGCAGTTGAGTAGGTGGTTGTGTTGTATGTTGGGCCTAGAAAACAGTACAGATGGTTTTTCACCTGTTCTCATTTCATTCAAATTAAAACAAACTAATAATCTAAAGTTAAAAAAGAGGGATTACTCTAAACAAGACAACAGAAAACAAATGACTGGTATAAATCCTCACAGCGGGTAGAAAAATGTGAAAAGAGTGAAAATGTAGAGCTCACTTGTCACAGATGTTGTCAAAGGTGTTGTTGTGTTCACATCAACTGTTGTGTTCATTTCTGTGATAGAATTACCTACAGAGGTCCAACATAACAGAAGAGTTCATTCACTTTTCAGCATCATCACTACTCTGTATCGCTCTGAAGAGAGAGCTGAGCCAGAAGGCAGAGCCCTTAATCTTCTGGCTTTTTTGCTTTGATTGATTTCCTTGTGACCATATTTCATACAAGTGTTAAAAATCGATGGACAAACATAATTGAAAATGCACTAAACAATACATGGAAGAGTGTGATCTGTACGTACTTGTTGATACTGTTGTTGGAGATGTTGTGCTGAAGCCTGTTGACGTGTTAAAATCTGAAGAAAAAAGTATATATTTTTAAATTTTTTATGATATTAACTATTGGACATTATACAGTACATCACTTTTTTTATCACATAAATTAAACCATTATTGAGTGTAACATTGATAAATCATGTCATATAACGACAGTAATTTGTAACTAATGTTGCTGCAGGTTTTGTTGCATGATTTGTAGCGACTGTGATGAATAAATACATGATTAATTATTGATCATTTAAAAATAATGTAATCTAAATATTTATAATACTTTTGTATGTTTATATTACCTGGCTCTGCAGTGGAGTCCATGGTTGTGTTGACTGGTGAAAAGAAATAAATATAAATGATGGTTTATATAAGATATATAATGAATTATATTTAGTTTAATAAAAATATAAACGTGTTAATGCTAAAAAGATTGGAACTGACCAGTTTCTGTGGTTGAGTATGTGCTGGTGTTCAATGTTAGAGCTGGAGAAACAACAGACATTACCCGATCATGAATCTATATTATCTTTACATATAAAATATTTCAACAACACAAACATTGAATTAAATAGAAACAAACACATTTTATGATGATAAAACAATTCTATAAAAATCACCTGGCTCTGCAGTTGAGTTCAAAGTTGTGTTGTCTGGTGGATGGAGAAAGACAATATGTTAGTTGATAAAAAAATACATTATACCATGAAATATATTTAGTTTAATGATATGTAGTTCACATACTTGTTGACAATGTTGTTGGAGCTGTTGTGCTAACAGCTGTTGATGGGATAGAATCTTAAGAAAGAAACAGTTGTTGGTGAAAGATAATAAAGACAATTTGTTTATATAAGATATTATATGATGAAATATAATAAGCTGATAAAAAATTACATATTAATGTTAAATAACGTTAACTATATTGTTCAAAAAAATGGATGGATGGATGGATGGATGGATGGATGGATGGATAAAAAAATAATCAGTTATCAGTTGTTGTTTTTTACACCAATCCATTTTTTTAAATATACTTATAACATTAAAGAGAAGGTTTTCAGAGAAATGGTGGATAAAAGTACAACTTAATAATCCACCCTCAGGTACCAGTTTAATGGGTTTTCTTGGCATTCGTCTTCGTAACAACACAAGATGCGCAACCCCTTAAATACCAAATATCTACGTACAGATTTAATTAATTGATTTTTTTATTATTAGCCAATTTCCTTTGCACGATTTAACTACCTTCTTCCCAATTAGGTCGCAAAGAGTTTTAACTTACCAGTTTCTTCAGTAGACGACATGGTTGTGTTGGCTGTTGGACCTTAAATAAATGTATAGATTATTTTCACACAGAATAAGGAAGTTGTATATAAAAAATGTTGTTCTTCTTAAATTCTCATGTCATGTCAATGTGTTTTCAATAATAACAAAGAATCATTTGCGTGACTCACTTGTTGACGGAGCAACTGTTGTTGTGGGACACACTGGGAAATCTGCAGAGTGTCAAACACAAGCGTTGATGAGCAGTAGTCAGCACCTTTGATAGAACATTATATAGTCCACAATAACGTTATCACCATCTATATTACTTCCCTTAGGTTTACATCTCAAAACACAAAGCTCTACTCGGTTCATCTGGAGATGTTAGGAAACAAAGTTAAGGTCAGATGGTTTTGACTTGAGGACATACATGGATGGACGTAAGACACACCAGGAAACAGAAGGAGAAAAATGATGTTTATGGATACAGTGGATGTGAAGAGGGAAGTTGTGACTATAGATTAATTTGTAATGTGACTTTGTGGTGAGAGGAACCAGCTGAACACCTCAAAGACCAAGGAGCTGGTCTTGGACGTTGGGAGGTCCAGGACAAAGTTTGAGTTTGGGGGCAGGAGGGGAGTGAAGGGATGATGTTACTCTTTGTGTAAAATTTGTTAATCTTTTATTTGCGTTATTTCCTTTGATCCATGCTCTTTATATTTGCACTTTGTCATCCCTTGCTCTTTGTTCCTTTTTATTTGCACTTTGTTCTTGTTCTTGTTTTTATGAAACCATCATCTACTGTGAACTGGAAACCCAATTTCCCGAAGGAGATCTCCAGAGGGGTTAATAAAGTCAATATATCCTAGATATTTAGATAGATGGATAAACGAATAACCAGGTTTCAAAGTCCGAGCCCAATATATGAAAAGAGTTACATGGAGTCAGCAGTATCATTGACACACCTTGTATCCAACAGGGACTTACTCTGATCTCCAGTGGGTCGACAGTATTGTCCATCAGTAGGAATGGATTCGAGGCAACCGCACGTGTCATTCGTGAAGTCATCACACGCCCCATATTTTAGACACTGGTCACATGGCCAACGGAAGTCCTTCTCACATCTGCACTGGACCTGTGTGTCGTTGTGGCTGCACACTTTGGAAGAAGTGACGAATCGAACCAGATTAAGGTGATGTGAAGGTGGTAAACATGAAAATGGTGCAGAGACCGCCATCTAGTGGGCTCTGAAAACGATGACACTGCTTCATGAAGCTTCATCACTAGTGCATGTTCTCACCTGTCGTCACATCAGCAGCTGTGATGTTCACTACGGGGCTGATTCGAAGTGGAAAAGTGAGAAGTCTGAGGCTGTTTCTCAGCTGCTCCACATCAGCATTCAACACGTCCATGATGATCTCGTACTCGAAAATCTCTGTAGGAACAACCATAAGAAACCTCATTGACCCACATTGTCTAGAACTATGTCAGAGTCAAGGAAGTGCAGCGTCACCTGTCCTCGGCTGACAGTATTGCCCGGGAGAAGGAAGACTGCTGATACAACCGCACTCGTCATCAATGATGTCATCGCAGGCGCCGTACGTTCTACAAAGATGGCCGGACCAGTAAAACCCAGCCTCGCATCGACACTCAAGTCCTGTTCCATTCAGACTGCAAACTGGTGCAAAGATAGAAAGTTGTTTTGTTGATCTCCAGATATAGGGCAGGAAAGAAAATAGTGTCTTTATTGTCGGTTATTATACCGTTAAACCGTTTTATGGATAAATGGGATCAAGGTCAACTTCTAGCCAATATATTATTTCCTTGTTCCTTGATTCTCACCTGTGGCGATTTCAATGCTCGTAAGATTGGCAGTCGGACTCAAAGTGAGAGAGAAGTTGCCGTCATTAATCAGATTCCTCAGCTGGTCGATCGTCGCCACGTCCGTCACGCTCATCTCCACTTCCACTTCATAGTCGGCACGAGTCAGCAGGTCTAGAGGAGGAATCGAGTCTCACTTGCTTTTATGGGCTAGCGATGCGCTACGAGCTACTCACCTGCTACCGGCAGACACACACTACCGTCGACCGGGATGGCATTGATGCACCGACACACACTTGAGTTTTCATGACAGGCTCCGTAAGTGACGCAGCTGCTGCGAGGCCAAGCAAACCCTTCCTGACATCTACACTGGAAACCAGTGCCGGCGGGAACGCACACTGTCAACAGAGAGATCGACTCGACAAATGTCAATCATGCAGTTTTAGAAGATGAGATTGATGGTTTTTATTGAACATTCTTCAAGTGTTCAAGTGTTTTGGATAATGTAGGTGGTTGTATATCTTGTCCTGGGTCATGAAACAGTGTCATGTTGTTTAGAGGTCAGTAGGTGGCGCCATCAGTTTAAAAATGATCTGATGTTTCATTATAATTCATTCATAATACAAAGGAAAATAGTGCAGAGGCCGCCATCTAGTGGACTCTGAAAATAATGACACTGCTTCATGAAGTTTCATCAGACCATCACTACAGGACTCGGGGTAGAAAAGCAGTAGCTGGGAAACTCTCCAGTGCCCTCTTGGATCATGACATCAATGGAATGAAATGAAAAACGTACCGGCAGTGATGTCGAGGTCGGTCATCTTCGTGTTATTACTGAGTCGTAGAGGCAGACTCGAAGTGTTAACCAAGGACAGAATCTTCTCCACAACTTCCTGATCAGTGGTGTTTACCACAATCTCAACGAGATACTTCTGCTGGTCATCCGGGGCTGAACACAAAAGACATTCCAACAACCGTAGCTACCGACCGACCACTAACACACCAACCATCTCTTCGGACCCTCGCTTGAGGCGCATCATCTTCCAAAACCTGCGTTGAACGATAAAAGACGTAGTGAAAGTGATGTCATGTCTTCTTCATTTTTTTAATTCAGTGTTTCACTCAGAGACCTGTATTTACATCTCAGTAATGTAAACAAGGCAGACATACCGGCGAGACTGAGCTGGGAAGTTCACAAACAATCCTTGTTTCCAAAATATGAAGGGTCACAAGAAGAGCAACGACGATCAAGCCATTCTTAAATATGGCCATTACTGTTAAAACAAGAGCAAAGACGAAGGAAAATTAAGTTATGTTTACTCAAGTATTCTAGCTCACAGGTTGAATTTAGTGTCTGAAGCTTCCAAAATCAAAATATATATATTCTAACATGTTTAATAAATTGAATAACATTAAACATCTGCTAACTGTATTGAAGGTTTTCAAATAAATGTATACTCAGGCAGTTATTTTTGATGTTTTTATCCAGTATTTTAGTTTACAATTGGTTTTAACTTATATAACGTCAAGTTCATTGTGTTTTTATGTTGTTGTTTATTTGATTGCCCATAATGCGTGATCTTATAAATGTACAATATGCTTTTGAGAATAAATATAATGTATTGTAAATACATTATTTCCGCAGTATACTTGCTCTAGCAGGACAAACTACGGCGTGACAGAATTAATGTGCGGAGGAAAACAATAAACAAGGTGATAATTCAACAAAAGCTGGATGCCTACCTGGTTAAACAACAAGGAGAGAAAAACAATAGTTTGATATTGTTTAACCCTTGTGTTTTCACAGGGTCAAGGTGACCCGGTGGCCAGAAAACAAACGTATTTGAGTTATCCCTTGTGTTTTCTCTGTCTGAGATCGTTCACCTTGACCCAGAGACAACACAGTTAAGAACATGCTCAATGCAAATTCATGGTAATAAAAGCAGATGGCCCAGACTTGTCAATGGATTTATCTTTAAATCTTTCTTTACCATGTCTCTGTGTCATTATCTAATGTTACAACGTGTACACCTGCAGCCTATACACAGGCTTATATATTTACATTTCTCCTTTTGAAATATGGGTGTGTTCTGTATTCCTGATTTAAAAATATTGTATGAACACAAACGATTCAAACCTTTAGTGTGTTTTCCTTCTCAATGACGTCTGTGAAAATGTAGGCCAGTGGTTCCTCATCATGCTGTTGACTGGCGATGGACTGAATCTAGAGTTGCAACAGACGACACACAGACTAGTTGTAACAGACGGTTGTAAACTAATAAAAAAACAACATTTTAACACTAATTAAACATGATGACAACCAGAGAATTCCATGAAGGCTTTTGATTGAGCATACTTTTATGATATTGATATAAAAGACTTTACTTTATTTAAGAATTTACCACAATACTACAGAATCACATTTCTTTACTTTTTTCTATTTCATGAATTAATGAAAAGTTGAAGAGGATTTAGTCACTTTTTATAACGTTAACAAGTATGTCATACCAATGTCAACTCCAAAATATGATATATGACTTCCAGGGGATTCCATTAAGTGTTTATATATACATTTATATATATATACTTTGAATATATAATTCACTCTAGGAATTATTACATTTAAATTGTACATTGATAAAGGTCATTCTCTGTTGTTTTTTCTTCTAATTTTGCTCACCTAAAAAGCTTTATTCCCTTTTCATCTAAATGATGAATAGAAATTAAGATAGAAAACTACATGGATTATTAAGTTTCATGTTAACAACGCCATCGAAGCTGTAGCTAATAATGAGAAACAACAAATAAATTAAGTAGTGCCAATTTGAACTAAGTTATCTTCCACGTATTAATCATTAACTAAAATAAAAGGATACAGAAAATAATACTTGGCTTTCAGTTGAGAACAATAGTTAAAAATCAAGTAGTGTAAAGTGTGTTGGACACAAAATCAGCGCTCAAACGAATCACTTACCGTTGCTCTGTTTTGTGTAAATCCGCTATGACCAGTCTTTAGGTTCACACCTGACAAGTGAAGGCAGTAGAGGAGAAGCTGCCAGACCTGTAAAAATGAATTGTGGGAACAGGACACACACAGGCTTCCTGAAACATGGTAAGGGAGACACACACACACACACACACACACACACACACACACACACACACACACACCTACACACACCCAGACAGAGGGGGAGACACACAGTCGTGCTCACACATTTGTTGACTCGGACACAAAAGGATTAATCATTTTCTCATTCTCAGGTTTCCTTCTGTGAAGTTAAATAGACTTTGTGTTTTTAATGACTTCATTTAAGGTCAAATATTTTCTAATCCATGAATCAGTGACTAGATATTAAACAATAGATTAAGAGTTAATGGTGTAGTGCTTTAAAACTGAGGATTTTTTAGAATTTCTGCATGAGTAAACGTCTCACTCCAAAACCAAGTTTTTTTTTTAATAAAAAAAAAAGTTATTCTGGTTTTACTTGTACATCCTTGAAGCAACTTTTATTAAAACCCTTTTTTTAATTCTGTTCTCAATTTTCTATACAGCTTTGATTTCCATTATATTTTACTTTTGTTCTTTTTATGTATTTTTCTACACCAAAAATGTTTCGTTCTTCCTTGAAAACTTAAACTGAAATATCCCAGTTCTCGCTAAAACACAGAAATTGAAGCCTTTAACTTTGATTCTTTTCACGTTCAAGAGGGAAAATGGGATTAAAAATATACCGAAAACATTTTCAAACAGAATTTAAGAGGCTGTCGCGCATGCACGTTGTTTTAAAGTTGTCAGTCTGGACTCCGCTAATGTGTTACGGCCTGAGGGTTTTAACACCTATAATTGGTCACTGTGATTGACAGCGTGGGATTAACTGCTACAAAACACCGAAAAGTCTTAGCGAATAAATGACTTTACTTCAAGTACCATTCATTTACATTTAGATTTTATTGACAAAACGTGTTTTTTCTCTCGATCGGGAAAAACAACAGCAACACACAATCAGGTGTTGACGGTGGTTAAAGTATCTTTGAAAAAAAAAAAAGCAAGATGAGCATTTAAAAAGTGCAAACCAACAACAAGAAGATGAAGGTAGAAGCAGAAACTTGAGTCTGGAAACTTCAGGTGTGTCAGGACTTCACATGTTGACTGAAACTGGTCCACGGTTGCATCTCGTTCTGACTCATCACCAGGAAGCTGGTCTCACACGTCACTAATGTCAACATTTTCTTTCAATGATTAGAAGGAGGTAAGTAAGTAAAGATTGTTTCTAAAGCGCCTTTCTAGACCACGGTCACAAACCGCTTTAACAATGAAAAACAATCTCAGATCAGTGATGTAAGGAGGAGTCTGACCATGAATAGATCTGAAAGTAAGAACCAGAATTTTAAAGTTGATCCTGAAAGAAACTGGAAGCCAGTGAAGAGTTTTAAGGATCAGAGAAATGTGAGTTCTTCTACTAGAGCGAGTCAGTATTTTCGCTGCAGAGTTTTGTATTAACTGCAGACGACACAGCTGCTTCTTGTTAAGACATGAAAACAAACTGTTGCCAAAGTTCAGGCGAGAAGAAACAAACGCATGGATTATAAGATCCAGATCGTGTTGTGACAACATTTTACCAAGTTTAGAGATTTTTCTCAGTTGAAGGAAACAGTTTCTGGTCAGTTTTCTGCAGTGCTGAACTAGAGACATGTCTTTATAAAATACAACACCCAGGTCTCTCAGGCTCAGTTTGACAGACTGACCTAAGTCACTTAAGTACTGACTCAACCCTGGAACCTTATCATCAGGAGCAATCACCAGAGTTTCAGTTTTTAGGACTATGAGGAAGAAAAGATAAACAGATCCCAGCAACTCAACAATGATTCACAGAGCAATCACTTTCTCCAGAATCTTTGAATTTAAGACAAGATTAGATGCCTATAGTTTGGATGGAAGGTGATATATAGTGCCATTTTAATCATGTGTTTACTTTCAATTTAATGTTGCCTAAAATCATGGGTTAATTAAAAGAAAGTATTTTAGTTTGCATTTTCTACAAATACTTTGCTTTAAAAATACATCTTTTTCATCTTTACAAAAATGTCACTACATTTTTAACATTATTTATTTTTGTTTTCCAGCCACCAGAGAGTTTGTGATCGACATCATTGTGGAATCTTCATATGCTATCCAAAGTGTTTTGAGGTTATTAAATAACTTTACTATTAATGTGACCAAATAACATCCGTTAGCACCACAACAGGTTTGGCTATTTTTTTGTGTCATGTTTCACTCTTGCATTTCTCTTCTTAACCTTTGGCATCAACTGTCCGTCACGGCAGAGTGTTTACCGAATCAAAACGGAACCCAGTGCAGATGCGAGGAGGGTTATTCTTTCTCCAGTGAGACCTTCCATCAGTGGCAGGTGTGGATGTATCAGTGGCATCCCAACTGACGGTGAATACTGCCAGCTGACAAACAGAACAGGTAACGATACATCAATTACACACAAGAAAACAACTTATATAGGCTTAAAAACACACGCCACAATTAGACATAAAGGTGAAGTTGCCAGTTTCACTGCTGTGTTCTTCTGTGAAATGACAATTAAAGAAAGTCTAAAGTCTAAAGAATTATTGTAACGGACAATAAGGAAGTTGATTTGAATCATTCAAAAATGATTAAAATGTTTAAGGAGGGTAAAAAAAAGAAGAACTTACTTCCTGTATATTTGTTTTGTTGTTGTTTTCCCAAACTATTCACAATACTTTAAATCGAAATACTTCATTTTTCATTGTCAAGATTTAGCTTACAATTACTGACTGTCAGGTATATGTGTACAAATAACTCTAGCTTCTCACAGACAAACACTGATGTGCTCCAGGCGTATGTTGTCGATATAAGCAGCATAATTGTTTCTTTCCACAGTCACCACAATGGCACCAAACTCTACAACAAAGCTGGATACAACAAAAAAGTGGAAACTACACCAACAGGCAGAAGTATGTCCATTTTTTTCCACATTAAGGAATTCTTTGGTGTTAGGCCTGTACATACTCAATTACATTCAATTCTGACTTTTTAGACCAGGGCCACAAAGCACTATCACAATCAAAAACAACACACAGTTAAAATATATACTTTAAAAGATCAAACACATATGAAAAACACAGGAGTCCCAGAAAATCAGGTAAAAGTCTGCACTAATAAGAATGTCTTAAGATTTTTCTTGAAGGAGTCAGTAGATCATCAAACACAGAGATCGTTCCAAAGCTTAGGAGCAACAGCCTGGAAGGATTTCTCTTCTCTGGTCCGGAAGTGTGTTCAGGAACCATCAGTAGATTCTGATCCACAGACCTCAGAGCCCGAACTGGGACGTAAGTCTGGATCAGATCAGTGATGTAAGGAGGAGCCTGACCATGAATAGATCTGAAAGTAAGAACCAGAATTTTAAAGTTGATCCTGAAAGAAACTGGAAGCCAGTGAAGAGTTTTAAGGATCGGAGAAATGTGAGTTCTTCTACTAGAGCGAGTCAGTATTTTCGCTGCAGAGTTTTGTATTAACTGCAGACGACACAGCTGCTTCTTGTTAAGACATGAAAACAAACTGTTGCCAAAGTTCAGGCGAGAAGAAACAAACACATGGATTATAAGATCCAGATCGTGTTGTGACAACATTTTACCAAGTTTAGAGATTTTTCTCAGTTGAAGGAAACAGTTTCTGGTCAGTTTTCTGCAGTGCTGAACTAGAGACATGTCTTTATAAAATACAACACCCAGGTCTCTCAGGCTCAGTTTGACAGACTGACCTAAGTCACCCAAGTACTGACTCAACCCTGGAACCTTATCATCAGGAGCAATCACCAGAGTTTCAGTTTTTAGGACTATGAGGAAGAAAAGATAAACAGATCCCAGCAACTCAACAATGATTCACAGAGCAATCACTTTCTCCAGAATCTTTGAATTTAAGACAAGATTAGATGCCTATAGTTTGGATGGAAGGTGATATATAGTGCCATTTTAATCATGTGTTTACTTTCAATTTAATGTTGCCTAAAATCATGGGTTAATTAAAAGAAAGTATTTTAGTTTGCATTTTCTACAAATACTTTGCTTTAAAAATACATCTTTTTCATCTTTACAAAAATGTCACTACATTTTTAACATTATTTATTTTTGTTTTCCAGCCACCAGAGAGTTTGTGATCGACATCATTGTGGAATCTTCATATGCTATCCAAAGTGTTTTGAGGTTATTAAATAACTTTACTATTAATGTGACCAAATAACATCCGTTAGCACCACAACAGGTTTGGCTATTTTTTTGTGTCATGTTTCACTCTTGCATTTCTCTTCTTAACCTTTGGCATCAACTGTCCGTCACGGCAGAGTGTTTACCGAATCAAAACGGAACCCAGTGCAGATGCGAGGAGGGTTATTCTTTCTCCAGTGAGACCTTCCATCAGTGGCAGGTGTGGATGTATCAGTGGCATCCCAACTGACGGTGAATACTGCCAGCTGACAAACAGAACAGGTAACGATACATCAATTACACACAAGAAAACAACTTATATAGGCTTAAAAACACACGCCACAATTAGACATAAAGGTGAAGTTGCCAGTTTCACTGCTGTGTTCTTCTGTGAAATGACAATTAAAGAAAGTCTAAAGTCTAAAGAATTATTGTAACGGACAATAAGGAAGTTGATTTGAATCATTCAAAAATGATTAAAATGTTTAAGGAGGGTAAAAAAAAGAAGAACTTACTTCCTGTATATTTGTTTTGTTGTTGTTTTCCCAAACTATTCACAATACTTTAAATCGAAATACTTCATTTTTCATTGTCAAGATTTAGCTTACAATTACTGACTGTCAGGTATATGTGTACAAATAACTCTAGCTTCTCACAGACAAACACTGATGTGCTCCAGGCGTATGTTGTCGATATAAGCAGCATAATTGTTTCTTTCCACAGTCACCACAATGGCACCAAACTCTACAACAAAGCTGGATACAACAAAAAAGTGGAAACTACACCAACAGGCAGAAGTATGTCCATTTTTTTCCACATTAAGGAATTCTTTGGTGTTAGGCCTGTACATACTCAATTACATTCAATTCTGACTTTTTAGACCAGGGCCACAAAGCACTATCACAATCAAAAACAACACACAGTTAAAATATATACTTTAAAAGATCAAACACATATGAAAAACACAGGAGTCCCAGAAAATCAGGTAAAAGTCTGCACTAATAAGAATGTCTTAAGATTTTTCTTGAAGGAGTCAGTAGATCATCAAACACAGAGATCGTTCCAAAGCTTAGGAGCAACAGCCTGGAAGGATTTCTCTTCTCTGGTCCGGAAGTGTGTTCAGGAACCATCAGTAGATTCTGATCCACAGACCTCAGAGCCCGAACTGGGACGTAAGTCTGGATCAGATCAGTGATGTAAGGAGGAGCCTGACCATGAATAGATCTGAAAGTAAGAACCAGAATTTTAAAGTTGATCCTGAAAGAAACTGGAAGCCAGTGAAGAGTTTTAAGGATCGGAGAAATGTGAGTTCTTCTACTAGAGCGAGTCAGTATTTTCGCTGCAGAGTTTTGTATTAACTGCAGACGACACAGCTGCTTCTTGTTAAGACATGAAAACAAACTGTTGCCAAAGTTCAGGCGAGAAGAAACAAACACATGGATTATAAGATCCAGATCGTGTTGTGACAACATTTTACCAAGTTTAGAGATTTTTCTCAGTTGAAGGAAACAGTTTCTGGTCAGTTTTCTGCAGTGCTGAACTAGAGACATGTCTTTATAAAATACAACACCCAGGTCTCTCAGGCTCAGTTTGACAGACTGACCTAAGTCACCCAAGTACTGACTCAACCCTGGAACCTTATCATCAGGAGCAATCACCAGAGTTTCAGTTTTTAGGACTATGAGGAAGAAAAGATAAACAGATCCCAGCAACTCAACAATGATTCACAGAGCAATCACTTTCTCCAGAATCTTTGAATTTAAGACAAGATTAGATGCCTATAGTTTGGATGGAAGGTGATATATAGTGCCATTTTAATCATGTGTTTACTTTCAATTTAATGTTGCCTAAAATCATGGGTTAATTAAAAGAAAGTATTTTAGTTTGCATTTTCTACAAATACTTTGCTTTAAAAATACATCTTTTTCATCTTTACAAAAATGTCACTACATTTTTAACATTATTTATTTTTGTTTTCCAGCCACCAGAGAGTTTGTGATCGACATCATTGTGGAATCTTCATATGCTATCCAAAGTGTTTTGAGGTTATTAAATAACTTTACTATTAATGTGACCAAATAACATCCGTTAGCACCACAACAGGTTTGGCTATTTTTTTGTGTCATGTTTCACTCTTGCATTTCTCTTCTTAACCTTTGGCATCAACTGTCCGTCACGGCAGAGTGTTTACCGAATCAAAACGGAACCCAGTGCAGATGCGAGGAGGGTTATTCTTTCTCCAGTGAGACCTTCCATCAGTGGCAGGTGTGGATGTATCAGTGGCATCCCAACTGACGGTGAATACTGCCAGCTGACAAACAGAACAGGTAACGATACATCAATTACACACAAGAAAACAACTTATATAGGCTTAAAAACACACGCCACAATTAGACATAAAGGTGAAGTTGCCAGTTTCACTGCTGTGTTCTTCTGTGAAATGACAATTAAAGAAAGTCTAAAGTCTAAAGAATTATTGTAACGGACAATAAGGAAGTTGATTTGAATCATTCAAAAATGATTAAAATGTTTAAGGAGGGTAAAAAAAAGAAGAACTTACTTCCTGTATATTTGTTTTGTTGTTGTTTTCCCAAACTATTCACAATACTTTAAATCGAAATACTTCATTTTTCATTGTCAAGATTTAGCTTACAATTACTGACTGTCAGGTATATGTGTACAAATAACTCTAGCTTCTCACAGACAAACACTGATGTGCTCCAGGCGTATGTTGTCGATATAAGCAGCATAATTGTTTCTTTCCACAGTCACCACAATGGCACCAAACTCTACAACAAAGCTGGATACAACAAAAAAGTGGAAACTACACCAACAGGCAGAAGTATGTCCATGTTTTTCCACATTAAGGAATTCTTTGGTGTTAGGCCTGTACATACTCAATTACATTCAATTCTGCCTTTTTAGACCAGGGCCACAAAGCACTATCACAATCAAAAACAACACACAGTTAAAATATATCCTTTAAAAGATCAAACACATATGAAAAACACAGGAGTCCCAGAAAATCAGGTAAAAGTCTGCACTAATAAAAATGTCTTAAGATGTTTCTTGAAGGAGTCAGTAGATCATCAAACACAGAGATCGTTCCAAAGCTTAGGAGCAACAGCCTGGAAGGATTTCTCTTCTCTGGTCCGGAAGTGTGTTCAGGAACCATCAGTAGATTCTGATCCACAGACCTCAGAGCCCGAGCTGGGGTGTAAGTCTGGATCAGATCAGTGATGTAAGGAGGAGCCTGACCATGAATAGATCTGAAAGTAAGAACCAGAATTTTAAAGTTGATCCTGAAAGAAACTGGAAGCCAGTTAAGAGTTTTAAGGATCAGAGAAATGTGAGTTCTTCTACTAGAGCGAGTCAGTATTTTCGCTGCAGAGTTCTGAATCAACTGCAGGCGAGACAGATCCTTCTTGTTAAGACATGAAAACAAACTGTTGCCAAAGTTCAGGCGAGAAGAAACAAACGCATGGATTACAAGCTCCAGATCGTGTTGTGACAACATTTTACCAAGTTTAGAGATTTTTCTCAGTTGAAGGAAACAGTTTCTGGTCAGTTTTCTGCAGTGCTGAACTAGAGACATGTCTTTATAAAATACAACACCCAGGTCTCTCAGGCTCAGTTTGACAGACTGACCTAAGTCACCCAAGTACTGACTCAACCCTGGAACCTTATCATCAGGAGCAATCACCAGAGTTTCAGTTTTTAGGACTATGAGGAAGAAAAGATAAACAGATCCCAGCAACTCAACAATGATTCACAGAGCAATCACTTTCTCCAGAATCTTTGAATTTAAGACAAGATTAGATGCCTATAGTTTGGATGGAAGGTGATATATAGTGCCATTTTAATCATGTGTTTACTTTCAATTTAATGTTGCCTAAAATCATGGGTTAATTAAAAGAAAGTATTTTAGTTTGCATTTTCTACAAATACTTTGCTTTAAAAATACATCTTTTTCATCTTTACAAAAATGTCACTACATTTTTAACATTATTTATTTTTGTTTTCCAGCCACCAGAGAGTTTGTGATCGACATCATTGTGGAATCTTCATATGCTATCCAAAGTGTTTTGAGGTTATTAAATAACTTTACTATTAATGTGACCAAATAACATCCGTTAGCACCACAACAGGTTTGGCTATTTTTTTGTGTCATGTTTCACTCTTGCATTTCTCTTCTTAACCTTTGGCATCAACTGTCCGTCACGGCAGAGTGTTTACCGAATCAAAACGGAACCCAGTGCAGATGCGAGGAGGGTTATTCTTTCTCCAGTGAGACCTTCCATCAGTGGCAGGTGTGGATGTATCAGTGGCATCCCAACTGACGGTGAATACTGCCAGCTGACAAACAGAACAGGTAACGATACATCAATTACACACAAGAAAACAACTTATATAGGCTTAAAAACACACGCCACAATTAGACATAAAGGTGAAGTTGCCAGTTTCACTGCTGTGTTCTTCTGTGAAATGACAATTAAAGAAAGTCTAAAGTCTAAAGAATTATTGTAACGGACAATAAGGAAGTTGATTTGAATCATTCAAAAATGATTAAAATGTTTAAGGAGGGTAAAAAAAAGAAGAACTTACTTCCTGTATATTTGTTTTGTTGTTGTTTTCCCAAACTATTCACAATACTTTAAATCGAAATACTTCATTTTTCATTGTCAAGATTTAGCTTACAATTACTGACTGTCAGGTATATGTGTACAAATAACTCTAGCTTCTCACAGACAAACACTGATGTGCTCCAGGCGTATGTTGTCGATATAAGCAGCATAATTGTTTCTTTCCACAGTCACCACAATGGCACCAAACTCTACAACAAAGCTGGATACAACAAAAAAGTGGAAACTACACCAACAGGCAGAAGTATGTCCATTTTTTTCCACATTAAGGAATTCTTTGGTGTTAGGCCTGTACATACTCAATTACATTCAATTCTGACTTTTTAGACCAGGGCCACAAAGCACTATCACAATCAAAAACAACACACAGTTAAAATATATACTTTAAAAGATCAAACACATATGAAAAACACAGGAGTCCCAGAAAATCAGGTAAAAGTCTGCACTAATAAGAATGTCTTAAGATTTTTCTTGAAGGAGTCAGTAGATCATCAAACACAGAGATCGTTCCAAAGCTTAGGAGCAACAGCCTGGAAGGATTTCTCTTCTCTGGTCCGGAAGTGTGTTCAGGAACCATCAGTAGATTCTGATCCACAGACCTCAGAGCCCGAACTGGGACGTAAGTCTGGATCAGATCAGTGATGTAAGGAGGAGCCTGACCATGAATAGATCTGAAAGTAAGAACCAGAATTTTAAAGTTGATCCTGAAAGAAACTGGAAGCCAGTGAAGAGTTTTAAGGATCGGAGAAATGTGAGTTCTTCTACTAGAGCGAGTCAGTATTTTCGCTGCAGAGTTTTGTATTAACTGCAGACGACACAGCTGCTTCTTGTTAAGACATGAAAACAAACTGTTGCCAAAGTTCAGGCGAGAAGAAACAAACACATGGATTATAAGATCCAGATCGTGTTGTGACAACATTTTACCAAGTTTAGAGATTTTTCTCAGTTGAAGGAAACAGTTTCTGGTCAGTTTTCTGCAGTGCTGAACTAGAGACATGTCTTTATAAAATACAACACCCAGGTCTCTCAGGCTCAGTTTGACAGACTGACCTAAGTCACCCAAGTACTGACTCAACCCTGGAACCTTATCATCAGGAGCAATCACCAGAGTTTCAGTTTTTAGGACTATGAGGAAGAAAAGATAAACAGATCCCAGCAACTCAACAATGATTCACAGAGCAATCACTTTCTCCAGAATCTTTGAATTTAAGACAAGATTAGATGCCTATAGTTTGGATGGAAGGTGATATATAGTGCCATTTTAATCATGTGTTTACTTTCAATTTAATGTTGCCTAAAATCATGGGTTAATTAAAAGAAAGTATTTTAGTTTGCATTTTCTACAAATACTTTGCTTTAAAAATACATCTTTTTCATCTTTACAAAAATGTCACTACATTTTTAACATTATTTATTTTTGTTTTCCAGCCACCAGAGAGTTTGTGATCGACATCATTGTGGAATCTTCATATGCTATCCAAAGTGTTTTGAGGTTATTAAATAACTTTACTATTAATGTGACCAAATAACATCCGTTAGCACCACAACAGGTTTGGCTATTTTTTTGTGTCATGTTTCACTCTTGCATTTCTCTTCTTAACCTTTGGCATCAACTGTCCGTCACGGCAGAGTGTTTACCGAATCAAAACGGAACCCAGTGCAGATGCGAGGAGGGTTATTCTTTCTCCAGTGAGACCTTCCATCAGTGGCAGGTGTGGATGTATCAGTGGCATCCCAACTGACGGTGAATACTGCCAGCTGACAAACAGAACAGGTAACGATACATCAATTACACACAAGAAAACAACTTATATAGGCTTAAAAACACACGCCACAATTAGACATAAAGGTGAAGTTGCCAGTTTCACTGCTGTGTTCTTCTGTGAAATGACAATTAAAGAAAGTCTAAAGTCTAAAGAATTATTGTAACGGACAATAAGGAAGTTGATTTGAATCATTCAAAAATGATTAAAATGTTTAAGGAGGGTAAAAAAAAGAAGAACTTACTTCCTGTATATTTGTTTTGTTGTTGTTTTCCCAAACTATTCACAATACTTTAAATCGAAATACTTCATTTTTCATTGTCAAGATTTAGCTTACAATTACTGACTGTCAGGTATATGTGTACAAATAACTCTAGCTTCTCACAGACAAACACTGATGTGCTCCAGGCGTATGTTGTCGATATAAGCAGCATAATTGTTTCTTTCCACAGTCACCACAATGGCACCAAACTCTACAACAAAGCTGGATACAACAAAAAAGTGGAAACTACACCAACAGGCAGAAGTATGTCCATGTTTTTCCACATTAAGGAATTCTTTGGTGTTAGGCCTGTACATACTCAATTACATTCAATTCTGCCTTTTTAGACCAGGGCCACAAAGCACTATCACAATCAAAAACAACACACAGTTAAAATATATCCTTTAAAAGATCAAACACATATGAAAAACACAGGAGTCCCAGAAAATCAGGTAAAAGTCTGCACTAATAAAAATGTCTTAAGATGTTTCTTGAAGGAGTCAGTAGATCATCAAACACAGAGATCGTTCCAAAGCTTAGGAGCAACAGCCTGGAAGGATTTCTCTTCTCTGGTCCGGAAGTGTGTTCAGGAACCATCAGTAGATTCTGATCCACAGACCTCAGAGCCCGAGCTGGGGTGTAAGTCTGGATCAGATCAGTGATGTAAGGAGGAGCCTGACCATGAATAGATCTGAAAGTAAGAACCAGAATTTTAAAGTTGATCCTGAAAGAAACTGGAAGCCAGTTAAGAGTTTTAAGGATCAGAGAAATGTGAGTTCTTCTACTAGAGCGAGTCAGTATTTTCGCTGCAGAGTTCTGAATCAACTGCAGGCGAGACAGATCCTTCTTGTTAAGACATGAAAACAAACTGTTGCCAAAGTTCAGGCGAGAAGAAACAAACGCATGGATTACAAGCTCCAGATCGTGTTGTGACAACATTTTACCAAGTTTAGAGATTTTTCTCAGTTGAAGGAAACAGTTTCTGGTCAGTTTTCTGCAGTGCTGAACTAGAGACATGTCTTTATAAAATACAACACCCAGGTCTCTCAGGCTCAGTTTGACAGACTGACCTAAGTCACCCAAGTACTGACTCAACCCTGGAACCTTATCATCAGGAGCAATCACCAGAGTTTCAGTTTTTAGGACTATGAGGAAGAAAAGATAAACAGATCCCAGCAACTCAACAATGATTCACAGAGCAATCACTTTCTCCAGAATCTTTGAATTTAAGACAAGATTAGATGCCTATAGTTTGGATGGAAGGTGATATATAGTGCCATTTTAATCATGTGTTTACTTTCAATTTAATGTTGCCTAAAATCATGGGTTAATTAAAAGAAAGTATTTTAGTTTGCATTTTCTACAAATACTTTGCTTTAAAAATACATCTTTTTCATCTTTACAAAAATGTCACTACATTTTTAACATTATTTATTTTTGTTTTCCAGCCACCAGAGAGTTTGTGATCGACATCATTGTGGAATCTTCATATGCTATCCAAAGTGTTTTGAGGTTATTAAATAACTTTACTATTAATGTGACCAAATAACATCCGTTAGCACCACAACAGGTTTGGCTATTTTTTTGCGTCATGTTTCACTCTTGCATTTCTCTTCTTAACCTTTGGCATCAACTGTCCGTCACGGCAGAGTGTTTACCGAATCAAAACGGAACCCAGTGCAGATGCGAGGAGGGTTATTCTTTCTCCAGTGAGACCTTCCATCAGTGGCAGGTGTGGATGTATCAGTGGCATCCCAACTGACGGTGAATACTGCCAGCTGACAAACAGAACAGGTAACGATACATCAATTACACACAAGAAAACAACACGGACATGTCAAAAAAAACAACTTATATAGGCTTAAAAACACACGCCACAATTAGACATATAGGTGAAGTTGCCAGTTTCACTGCTGTGTTCTTCTGTGAAATGACAATATAAGGAAGTCTAAAGTCTAAAGAATTATTGTAACGGACAATAAGGAAGTTGATTTGAATCATTCAAAAATGATTAAAATGTTTAAGGAGGGTAAAAAAAAGAAGAACTTACTTCCTGTATATTTGTTTTGTCGTTGTTTTCCCAAACTATTCACAATACTTTAAATCGAAATACTTCATTTTTCATTGTCAAGATTTAGCTTACAATTACTGACTGTCAGGTATATGTGTACAAATAACTCTAGCTCCTCACAGACAAACACTGATGTGCTCCAGGCGTATGTTGTCGATATAAGCAGCATAATTGTTTCTTTCCACAGTCACCACAATGGCACCAAACTCTACAACAAAGCTGGATACAACAAAAAAAGTGGAAACTACACCAACAGGCAGAAGTATGTCCATTTTTTTCCACATTAAGGAATTCTCGTTCCAAAGCTTAGGAGCAACAGTCTGGAAGGATTTCTCTTCTCTGGTCCTGAAGCGTGTTCAGGAACCATCAGTAGATTCTGATCCACAGACCTCAGAGCCCGAGCTGGGGTGTAAGGCTGGATCAGATCACTGATGTAAGGAGGAGCCTGACCATGAATAGATCTGAAAGTAAGAACCAGAATTTTAAAATTGATCCTAAAAGTGAAGAGTTCTAAGGATCTGAGAAATTAGAGTTCCTCCACTAGAGCGGCTCAGAATTTTCGCTGCAGAGTTTCGTATTAACCACAGGCGAGACAGGTCCTTCTTGTTTCGACACGAAAATAAACTGTAGTGATTAGAAACTAATAAGATGTTGATCTTGGGCAGGAACCATAGACAGTGTTTTACAACATCTATTCTTGAAGGGGGTTGGGAATTTAAACCTGGGTGTGTTGGTCGAAAAGTGTACATATCTTGCGAACTGAACCCTCTTGGTAGCTAAACCCCTTCACCATGAAGACTGTTTGAACTACAAGAAATAGTGCAAAGATCACATGTCTAGCTGTTCCTTTTTTTTTTTACACATTTGATTTGATTAGTGTGAGCAGAAAACTTTGATTTGGAACAATTGTTCTCAAACTTCATAATGCCAGGTCCACCTGAACACAGTCTTTGGGTGTGGAGCCTCTTTTTAAATGCTTAAAGATATATAGACACATAAATGTTACAAGTGTTTTTACTTACTTTTATTCACTTTTTTTCAACATTATTATTTGTAAAGCATTCTCGGCAATCATGGCCATTTTCCCCTATGGCTGTATATATACTTCCTCTATAATTTAAAGGTTTTCTTCGCAGCAGAATTTAAAGCATGTTTAAAACCACAGAATTCTGGTTCTAATCCCCCCGAGGAGAAGTGTGAGGTTTTTCTTTAATAATTAAAAATATAATGATATAAAATATAGAGAAGAAATAAATGAACATTAGAAATGCCTGATGTTTCCTTAATGAACGGCCTTATTTTTTTTTACCACAATGTATATTTCTATTACTGGCCTAGAGACATTCCTGCATCATTCCTCATCATTTTAATAATACAATATTCTGTGTTTTTCTCCCTGTACCACCTGCTCACGTTACAGTTCCATTCAGGTGTCTGCTTTCCCTGTTAATCTCCCCAATCCGTATTGTACGCAACAATAGCTGCTTGAATACCTCGACAAACATCCACCTCATCTCCATTGTGCTCTTAACGTCCAAACAGAAAACGCCATCCCTCTCTTGACGCCACTCAAGCACCGAAAAATTCCCACTCAAAGTCCAAACAGCTGCCGTGCAGGTTTGACCGCTCGTTCCGCTCAGAAGCTTTTGTCCGAGCTAATGTCCTTCAGCAATGAAACCTGAGAGGCATGAGGGATTGGAGCGGAGTTCTGGAAAGATTATCTCTCATTTAGATTTTATTTTCTTTACCTCAAACATCTGACTTAAAATTCATTTGATTTAGACCCAGTGTAAGTAGAAATAATAGTTGTCAATATATTTGTAACAGGTTAAGATTGAACAAATTTGTTTTTGGCTCCCCCCAGTGTTGACAATAAGGAACAGAAAATCTAATTACAATTAAAAAGTTGTAACATAAACAATGAAACCATGTATGTTGTAGAGAATTAAGTTACAAACTGAGCAGTGATGAATTTACTAAAAAATATTACATAAAGAAACAAATAGAAAATCAAAAATCCAGACAATTTAACAAGATTAATCTTTTTAAAGATCCAGCTTCAGCTTTGTCTGTTGCCAGTACATTGTGGGTGGCATGTCTGTGCCGGTCAACGATCTCTGTCACTATTTACCCAGGCCACGCCAATCTTTGTTTTGGATCTTGGAACTTCCTTGAATATTCCCAGCACTTTTTGTTGTTTGCAAGTAGAGTCTCGTTTTCCTTTTTCCTTTCTTTTTTTTGTACCTGGAATCTCCAGAGTTTGGTTTAATTGTTTCCTGTTCTGCTTGTTTTGCTTTTGTACTGAAATTAAATACTAATTGTGGTGGCTCCTGGATTTGGATCCGTGCCATTCGTTTGAAACAGCAACATAATAATTTTGAAGAAATGATAATATGGGAAAAACATCTTCTGCAGTTTAGTCATTTGATCTTCCCAGTCCACACAGGGAGGCTTGCAGAGGAAGATACACAAGTAACAGGATCCCCTCTGACCCTCGCCTGCACCTCATTGTGCCTGACATGACTAGGCGTTATAGAAGCATTGTGTGCTGTTGGGAGTGCATGAGCAAGATAAGTGTGTCACAGTGAAGTGAAACGCTGCAGGAATTGTATTGTTAACTCCAAGGCTCAATGAAAAAACGTTTCTTGTATACAGTAATACAATCCAATATTAAATCCAATAGCATTTTTGACGGATCATAAATTCAATTAAGGATTGAGTGACTTCCTAAAAATTACCTCCATTGATGTATATTTTCTGACAAATTTCAGATCTTTTTCTATAAGTTTTTCAGTTTCAGAGACCGCCATCTAGTGGGCTCTGACAATAATGACACTGCACACGTTCTCTGGATGCAACTGCATTGGTCGAGGTCTTCATCTGTGTGAGCGAACCGCAGCTTTTTGAAATTAAGTCGCTACTTAAGAGACGAAGGACTTCAGAATCGGTATTAGCCATAGATAGCAACGGCCAATATTTTTTTGAAGGAACCTTAGAGAAAATTGATAAGAAACACACACTACACACGCTTGTTGAATATATTGACCAAATTCTTTTTTGAAACCAGATGTAACATGAATTCCACAAAATAAGATTAGCTTACCTGTTTGGATTGAGTGGATAATAACTAGATGTATAAAAAAGACATTAATCGATTGTAAAACTTAATCCTAAACATTGATTTTTCATCTCCCAGTAGTTATTTTTAAAAGAAACGGTGGCTGTTCATTTTTTTTTCTTTATTGTCCATATATGACCATATTGTGAGATGTCGTGATACAATTATTTTCAGATAAAATGATCATAAAGCGTGTATAGTAGGATTCTGATCAAGTAAATGTGTGTTTCAGCGAGCTGGCTTTCATTCTCATCCTTGGTTAGTATAATACATCGTGTTTCAGGTTGTGTGTGACAAGTAGTGATGGTCTGACAAAGCTTCGTGAAGCATTGTAATTATTTTCAGAGTCCACTAGATGGTGGTCTCTGCACTATTTTCCTTTGTTTTGAACAACTTGATTTTTCTAATGAAATAACACATCATTTTTAAGCTGATGGCGCCACCTACTGACTTTTAAACAACATGACACTGTTTCATGTAGCTTCATAAGCACAACACTAGTGAAAAGAACATCTAAAAACACTGGTAGATGTGGAAAAGATGGTGTTGGCAAGGAAGTATAATTTGCGAGCGATGGTTAGAAAAAAATATTTTTGTCCTACAGTAGCATCTCAATAGATATTTTTCATTTGCTTCAATTTTTTTCTAACAGATCTTCTGCTAAAATATATATCTCATTTGACGCACACAAAGAAGACAAATATTTGAGTTTTATTATTGAAGAGGTTACACAGTAATAAACAAAGAAGTTACACAAGACAAAAACATCCGCTCCTCTCGATCACGTGCACCTCTAGTCTCCATTGTTCACACGTCAATACAGTCCTTCAACACGCAGCAGCAACTTTCAGGCTTCTTCACTCAGTCTGGAATAAAACATACGTTCTTGTGTCAGGCCAACTACTGGTGTGAGCACCGGAAATAAATGTTTCCTTCTCCGCGCTGACATTTGAACTACACGGTTCCTCTCACCGTTTATTTTTTGTACACACAAATTCAAGTATGGAGTATGCATATCCCAAACCTCCCGGCTAATTCGTCAACACGCCAGGGAAATACATAAGTGAATGCCCATAGAAAAATAATCATAAAATAAAAAGTTGCGCGAAGTGAACAGCCTCAAGAGGAACAATAAAAAAATTGCTAATAAGTGCATCGTTATAACGTTTTAGTCGTTTGTGGAAATATTCGGTTTGCTAAAGCTCCACCGATCATGACACCCATGAGCTCCAAAACATTGACCATTTCATCAAGGCATCATGAGTCGACGCAGAGCTAAGGATGTAGATGCCTGGAGCAATCATCCCCGGTTGAGCTTTCAGACCCATGTCGCCCCCAGACTCGCAGTCATGTAAAAATGGCTTTGGTTCCCAGAGCAGCGCGTCACAAGCTAATCTGCTATCGCCCCCTGTTGGTCTGCGGGGTGAATGCAGGTCAAGCCGTTTGATCTACTCCGGGTATAAGCAGCAGCCGGGCAGCAAAGGGTGTGTATGATACATGTTCAGGCACATTCAATAGATGGAGAAAGTTACTACGTGTTCTCCTCACTCCTGAAGTCGACAAGCATTGATCATGATTTCCAAACTGGCGGCTACAAATGCAGGGAGTGAGAAAGTCCGTACGCTCACCGATGGAGTCGAGGAGTGCTACTCTCGTGAACAGCCCTAATATGTCGGCAGTTGAGCTCGGAAATGCTACGCAGCCTTAGTGAATTGATTGACCTTTGACCCTGTGCGGAGTAATACTATCATGACAGAAGTCAAGTGGGAAGCTCCTTAAGCAGATCTGGGGTATAGATGTTTTGCAGCCCGGGAGACCCTACAGCAGGTCGGGGAGGTGGCTGTAGACCGAGTCCAGCAGCGTCTGGCTGGCCTCCTGGCTCTTCACCCCGGCGATCTCAAACAGCTGGTCCAGCTTATCCTCGGCCGCCAGGATCTCCTCGATGACGTGCAGCTCGTCCGGGTTCAGGATGTGCAGCATGTCGTCGAAGATGGGCTGCAGGTCACAGGGGTCGAGGCGCACCTGCCGGAGCACCGTGTCTTTCTTTTCTGCAGGAGGAAAACACTAGATTAACAAGGTGACGCACCACTAAGGTTTTCTTTTCAGAAACGGAAGTCTCATAATTAAAACTGAAATTAATTTGGAACTTAAAGTGAAAGTTCAACCTGGAATCACTCTTTTTCAACTCACCCTCTTTATTATTTTGAATGTAATCCAGACCTTTTGAGAGTAATAGGAAGAAATTTAAATTTAATTTTAATCTAGCGACTGAACATGTTCTATGTCTGTATCTTCGTCCAAAAAGACATCATCAAAAAACCTCTGCGGTGCTCGCCTGTAACGCCCATCTTGTATTGAAGGATAATCTAGCAGCTGGAGACTGAGATCTGGAGCTTCTGCCACAAACAAACTATAGTCTTATTCTAGATTTTTTGCTACAATCTCTATAGTTGTGGCTTTAATATAAGATGGTCAGTACAGGCGAGCACCAGTAGAAAATGAATGATTTTATGTTTTTTAAATTTGAAATAAATTTCAGTTTCACAGATCTACCAGCAGGGGTCAGTCAATATCCGTGCCGATTAGCCTGTTGCCAAGCGATGTCTTTCCCTTTCTGACACTGTTTATGAGTCTTGTTTTATAAATAAATTCAAAATATTACTATTTTTACAAACCCTTCATTTATATTTGAGATTTAAATAATTATTGGTTCTGTCAAGGAGGTTATGCTATTGCTGTCCTGCGACGGACTGGCGTCCTGTTCAGGGTGTCCCCTGCCTCTTGACCAAATATATAGACACCTGCCCCTCTGCATCCTCCATAAGGGAACAAGAAGAAGAAGAAGGTTTATTTGTATAACGCCTTTCTAGCGGTAGAAAATTCATGAATTCATGAATAATGAATGAATTGTTCTATTGCTGGTGTTGACTTATTTTGATTTCTATTTCTCAGCAAAATATTTAAATCATCGGTTGTTAAGCAGAGATCTAAAGGGAGCAGAGTGAAAAACAGTTCTTAGTTAGTTAGTTATTAGTTCTTACAACGTTGTACTTGTTGTCGTTTAGTTGTCGATGAGGGGCCAAGGAGCAGATGATTCAATTTTGCAGGGAGTGTATTGTACAAGTAAGTTCATTGAGCAACTACTATCCAATTGAATTGCAATCAACAATATTTAAAATGCTTAAAAAAGGCTATCAGATATATTTAAAGGGCAACTAATGTGAAACTCCAAGTCTCCTGACGCATTTACATGTTTCAAATATTGAAGTCTTTCTCTCCAAGATTAAACTTCCCCCTCGTCTGAAATCTCAGCGAACATGAGGTTACAAGAGTGGAGTCCATTATGACTTAATAATGGCTTCACTCCTCCTCCAGCCAGCTGTAATCACACCCTGCTTTGTTTATACAACGAGTCCCTTGGAGGGACAGACACATACTGATGAGTACAGGTCTAAGCTAAAGGACACTTAAATCAACAGCAGTAGTTTCCATTTAAATACACATAGAAAGTAATTAAGTAAGTAATTTGTATTTATATAGCGCTTTTCCAGACCAGGGTCACAAAGCGCTTAAACGTTCAAAACAAAATTCAATAAAGTATATACTTTAATTAATATTGGTTTATATGAGCTGCTTGATGGAGGTCTGTGCTCTCATGCCTTTAATTTTTTTCTCATTTAAACCCTTGCTCCACATTTTTAAGAAAGACATCTAGTTTATTCCTATAGTGTTTGCTCAGGCTGCCCCTTGGTCTCCTCCTGTTTTATCAGGACAAGGTAGGTGCTCTTTTAATTTAGTTTTTAATTCCTTAAATATTGTTGAATGCAAGTCACCCATGAGTCTAACAAGAGGTCAACACTAACCTTTAGTAATAAACGATCCAGTTCTGCTGAGGGCCGAGTCCTTGCTGGAGGTGGAGTCACAGCGGAGAAGCGGTTCCGACTCATCGGGGAAAAAGCCTTTGGTTCGGTCCACCGGTGACTGCTCCATGCCGGTGGTACTACCTGCACTCACGCCGCTGCTGCTGCTGCTGCCGCCGAGGCTGCTGGGAGACCCCAGGGCCTTGTGGTTCGGACTGTTGACGCCGTTGCTGGATGTCATCAGCTGGTTGAGGTCAAACTGAGGGATGGAAAAGTAGAGTTGAACAATAGCAGGGGAGAGTGTTTCGTCAGGAACTTTTCCAAGGATTCACTGATGTCTAGGTCACCACGCCGCCATATGACTGCACTCACCGACAGAACAATCACGCTCTGTCTCCCATACAAAGGATGTGTGTCTGCATTTACGCACAAACTCTGACTAAGAAACAAGTAATCGCACAGCAGCCCGTGCAACTGGGGCAAATGTTTTTTTTAGACTGCAGATGCTTGAAAACATGACCCGCGCTGGATTTTTTTCTGCGACCTCGAGGGAAATGAGGTCACTGGGTTGTGATTATTTGATGAGCAGCTTTGAGTCTGCTCCGGTGATGTTCATTTGGACACTTTTCTGGAGTAAAAAGGGATAATCTAAGGACAGTCCTTCTTATAATTTACACCCGAAGGTCATTCATATTTCTCTTTTTTAACCAAATATACATTCATTTACATTAATTAAAATGATAGCCTGGATGCTATTAAACATTTCTTTTTTTTAATATATACAATTATATTATGAAAATCATAATTTATACACCATTAGTATTATTGCATATGACCCAGTATCACTGATAAAAAACAAAGACAACAGAGACCACTTAAACCTATGCAGGAGCCGAGGTATCAAACTTGAAAAGTAATCTGTTTTCTGCTAGTTCAATATGCCACGGTACAGATAACGCATATAAGTAACGCCCACTTTAAATGTAATATTGTACTTGCTAGCTTGGCTAGGGGATAGCATAGCTAGCTCTTTGTATATTTTAAAGATTGCATTTTGTGTCCAATATAATACGAAACATAGAATTTCGAAATGGTTTGACAGGAAAAAAACATTTAATGTTTTAAAATGAATTTAAAGGTTGTGTCTCAAAAGAACCACCTGCATCATGTCTACATTTGTTGCTTAAGCAGAAATGCACAGAAAAGCTTTGTCAACCACAAATGCTGTAATTCTGGAGGAACAAGAAACAACTGAACTATTGGCAATAAGGGGAAAACAAGAGAAATGTAAGATTTTTCTAACCCTACATTTCCAAAATTGTTGTGGTGAAAGACGTAATCTTTAGCTGTATAACCTTTAATTTGTTCAAATTTGTCTATTAAAGGATTATTAATGGTTTGGGCTGCGGATTATTTGCAGCTGGGAGCGTAATCACAACCATCCCCGAGATTACACGGCAGTCACGTGACGCGGCCAGCTCAGGGCGATGTGAGAAGGTGTGTCCCTTCATTAGGACCTCGCTGTGGTGCCCACCCAGGTCGAGCTCCTGCACGCTGCCTGCAAACACTTCCAACCGCACGCGAGCTGCCAGGCCCGAGAGATCGCACTGACATGGGGTCACGGCGAGGAAGAACAGGGGTGCTGTTTTGGTTCTTTTGTGTGTTTGTATGGGAAAAGTGAAGAAACACTAAGGAGCACACTCAGAACGCAGACCTCTGCCAAGCCTATATCGTGATTCTTTTGTCCCACAGAACTCGCACCCTCAAAGTAGACTAAAAGAAAAGTCTGTGGATCTGCATATTAATTTGTTATCAGCTGACCCTTCTCCCGCTATTATTCTTCTCTAATTCATCCATCCGTTTTTTGAGCGATCTTGATGCTGATGATAACAAATCCATCTTGTTTTTAGTTTTAACCCTTGTTATCTTTGTGGAAAGATGACCAGGGAGCCATAAAACAAACATGTTTGTGGTATCCCTTGTGTTGCCTCTGGGTCAAGATGACCAGGAAGCGCTAAAACAAATGTGTTTGTGGTATCCCTTGTGTTGTCTCTGGGTCAAGATGACCAGGAAGCGCTTAAATAAATGTATTTGTGGTATCCCTTGTGTTGTCTCTGGGTCAAGTCACACAAACACAAATTCAAGAAATAGTATTAGCTGCTTATAAATAATGCACAGTGGTCCGGAAATAAAAATAATCTTCAGAATAGCAACCATTTAACTTCACTATTGAAATACTTGTTAAGGCTTCATAATCCATCTTTGCACTCTTTATACAGTAACACTATCATGGACATTTTCCTCATTCTCACACAATTCATACACTCTTAAGCATCATTTTACAAAGACAAAAAAAAATCAACGTGAAAAATAGACTACGAAGTAACTTGACTCCGGGGTCCTATGACCAATCAGCATATAAAACACGGTGGTCTAATCCATATAGTAGGATTTAGATATAATATCATATATGTTGAATTGAAATATTTTTTAAACATGCAATACTGTGCGGAAATAAAGATAGGCTTAACATGTGGTTAGCTTGAAGATCCATCAGTCCACTAATGTCAACTTGATTGAAAATGTTTTAAAAATATTCTGTATATGACTATAGAACTTATAGTTTCAAGGATTTTAAAAAAAGATAACATTTTTCAAAACCACAGAAAAGCGAGATGCAACTCCAGGCGGAAATCGCGGGATGTTTTTTCTCCACGCTAACTTCCCGATGACATTAAAAACAAGATCTTCCGGCCCAATCCCAGACTTCATTAAAAATAGACCTTAAAAGTCAAGCACGGGCCGATTATCTTTCTCAGAACAATGCGAATCCGTTTCTCGGAAAAATTCTGTCCTTTTTTCCCCAGAATGTAATGGATGTGGTTTTGTTTTATTATCTCGTTACTGAAGGGACTGAAAGGCGTCTAATGGGACCAGGGTCATAAACACCCAATTACAGCATTTGATTGTGCATCACCGAGGACAGGGAAGTAATGTCTGCGTGATGCTGCTTAATGTGTGTTGCGGGTGGATCAGGACTGTCCTCTTGCAGACATGGTTTAAGCGTAGAGCTCCTTGGACCTCTTTAGCAAACCACCAAAGGAAACAAGTTATTACCCCTGCCTAGAAGGTAATGGCTAGCATTTTTACAAAATGAATGAACTTTTCAGGGAATGTTGCGTAGGGATAAGGATCCTATTTGTAAATCCTAGTGGATCCATGCATGTGGCTAAGTGCTATGTTTATGTTGTATTGTTACTAAAGTGCAGTTATGCAAGCATAGGCCGTGAATCAATATAATTGTTTTCGATGTTCCAGCGTTGAAGGGCAAATATCTGGTTGAATAACTCCGATCGATGACAGACGAACGCAACAGGCTGTGTGCTTCCCCGTTGAAACTTTATTAACTGTGATTTGATCCGAAACAGATTGTAACTCGAAGCAGAACACGGTGTGCCAATTATGAAGCCGCAACGAAAAGGCTCACGACATGAGGAAGTCTTCTGCAGAACCCAGAACAAGACTGGGATTGTCAACAGTTCACCTTGAGGTGTCCGGTCAAGGACGCTAATGTGATACAGATCGCTGGAAAGGGAAGGAGGCAGAAGAAAAGTGGATAGTGATGAAGGAAATGTCGTGTCCGCTGAGGTCGTTGTATACTTTTGGTGTTACTTAACTTTGGATTTTATTGTGATCGTGTGAGGCCATTAACCTGTTCATCATACCTGTGGGTTGTCCTCCATGACACAGCGGATCTTCTCCACCACATCGATGCGTCGCAGCCTGTGCAGGGCGTTGATCAGCTTGGCGAGGTTGGCGTCCCGGTCTCTGATGGTCCAGTGCTGCAGCGCCGCATAGGCACGTTCCGGATCGGACGAGTAGCCGTTGGAAAACGCAGCCACCTCGCGCTCAGTGGCGTTGGCCAGCGACTGGTAGACGTCGATCCACTGGGTGCCCACGTTGGACGCCACCAGTTTGAGAATATCCACTCCTGAGGAGAGAGTCAATGGAGAGACGATGGATGAGACAAAGGTCAAACATTTTAAATTACAATGAGCTTCTACTTTCTCAATCTGACTCTCAATGTGCTTCTCTTACATATTTTAAATCATGATCACGCTTGTAGTCTTAGTTAGACTTAGTTTATGAGGCCAAAACATTCATTTAACAGTCAAGGTTGAACAAAATGTGCTGTATATGTACTGACATGTCAATAGTAGTGTAACTGCAATATTGCCTTTTCATTTATACAGGCTCGGTCAATTTGTTTATCCAAACACGTCCTACAGTTTCACTCTTATTGGACGTCATTGTACAATTGTCGACATCGATAATCCATATCTTATCTTATCTTAAAAACTGGCATAGCATGAGCATGACTTGATGCGGGGCCTTGAGTTAGAACCAATCGGTCTAATTAAATAAACTTTTACATACAAAATAAACACAGTATTGTGTTACGCAGTTACATCATATGAAATGTAATTGTATAAAAAAATATTGTTCAAAGTTGGTAGCGAAGTACCAGTAATGTTATGAAAGTGTTGTTTGATCGCTGCCAAGTCTTAGTCATATCTGCCATTACTCTGGACTTGTCGCTCCTTTTAAAAAAAAAAAAACACACAGTCCCACTTTTTCATCAACACTTACATGGGCAGACACTTAGTTGGCTGGGGGTGGCACAGAAAACGCTGACTCATCTTCTTATCAAACAGCAAGCTCAATTCTGAATGTGGTGGACAAACTTCTTTTTTTTTTGACGGGCATCCAAAAACCGCATTAATGTCCGGAGACGTAGCGTGCACGAATCCTTGATGATTCCCGCAGGATCAGATTGTCATGAGCCACTGGCAAGAATCAAACGCCCCTCCCCACACACATGCACACTCCTACAGTCACGTGTCAGTACAATATATAGACACACGTGGAGCAGATAAGCCACAAACAACAACATGTCAAATGTAAACGCATGGGTTCGCTCTCGTTTAGTAACTCATTTCCTTAACCTCGTCTATACTGTAAATCCTAACGTGACGTCCCAATGTTGAGCCCTCGCGTCAATGCTATTATACCTGGAACTCAATCTAATCCACATGAAAACAGGACTCACGACTCGCTTCTTCCATCCGAGTGAACCCGGGTGGGATGTAGCAGAGCTCGCATGCAAACCTTCAGGGATGATGCACAGCGACAGCAGAGAAATCCTCCAGCTCTTCATGCCTCGCTGTCCTTGTTAGCTGGCCACATTTAAGTGACCTAAATAAGTCTCGTGCCGACTCAGTGTGTCAACATGAGGATATGACCTGAACAAATTCGGAGGCTGAATTTGTGTATTTACAGAGTGTAGTTCCATGTGCACTCTGACTAATGAATAAACATTATCATTGTTTTAATAGTCCCGTCCAAAGTCGATGTTTTTTTTTGTTCTTGGCACGGTGTTCATTGACATTTGTCGTAATTGGAGACGCCACAAAGCGGGAGCAGTTTTCAGATTCTCAGGCAATGACTCGACAAGTTGAAAATTCCAGTCATAGCTTAGACTGAAAGTTATTTTGATGTCGGCGGAGCTATGCTTCAGTCAGTTGCTCTGCTGCCAGGTTTCTACTTCAGCAGTGCAACACAAGATGCATGACGACTATTTTCAGTTGATGGTTCAAATCCAAGCAGCCACACTGCTAAATAAAATGACATGTGATTAAATTGGGTTGTGCACCTGAGCCTGACTCCAGGTAAAGGTACGCCTCCATGCTATGTGACGCACTGTAGCTAGTCCCAGTAGCTAGACTTCACAGGCGTAGATAAACAGTCCGACAGCAGCAAATCTCACTCTCAGAGACCAAGCCAAGAGTCCGGTTGTGTAAGCAGTGCCTGGTTTCAAAATAAGGGTGAAGTGTTTTCAAAGTTTAAAATTACAGTCATTTGATCGACCATCTGACTGATTTGACCGAGTTATAAGACTTATATTTACATTTACTCGCTAACGCACGTCAATAGTTTCTTTGGAAATGTTTTCCTACAAAAAACAATATTTCCATTATTTAGTGAGAGATGGATGCTCAAAACTCACACCATGCGTTCCCAGACTAGCCGAGAGACCTAGTCCCTCCAGCCTGTCCTGGGTCTACCACGTGGTCTTCTACCAGTGGAACATGCCCTGAATACCTCACCAGGGCGGTGCCCTGGAGGCATCCTTATCAGCCACCTCAACTGACTCCTCTCAACTCGGAGCAGCAGTGGTTCCACTCCAAGAATCTCATGGACGACCTTGCTTCTCCCCCTAAGAGAGAGCCGATGCCGATCTCATCCCTGCTGCTTCAAACTCAGTTGCGAACTTTTCCAGCGAGAGCTGTCCCAGTGGTGTTAACAATAATCTATTAAGCGATGCATCACAATGCCTGGTTTCTGCCCTCAAGTGGACAATAAAGTCATTGCATTTCAATTACTTCAGGGGGCGGCAACGGTGAGGGCAATGCCAGTGCGCACCTCTATTATTTACTTCATGGTCTCAAGTGCAACGCTTTCCTTATCTGTCCAAAAGTATCACATCATGTTTTCTCAGAATTAACAGGATACGTTTACTTTGTGGAATCCCAGAAACCAGTTCACAATGTTCTTGATATTCTTTAAAACATAGAATCTAGTGTAGATACACACAAATTATTTTTTCTGAACTGTATATGCATCTACTCGGGTCTCAGGAACTCCCCACACACACCAATGCTTGGGTACATATTTGAATGAGGAAACAGCCTCATCCATAACCTTTACTATAAAACTCTGCGTGAACCAAGAGCGAGCCCACCCGGCCCACCCTGCTAATTTAGAGAGCAGTATATTCTAACACGTAGCTCCCGGCTGAGCTTGGATGCAGAACAATGTAGATGTTTAATGAGTGTATGGCTGCACAACAATGTTTTCCTGAAAGACGTAGTGCCGTTGATAACGTATGGTTGGTAAATAACATTAATGTAGCGCACTAACTATTTGGTGGATAGTTACAGCTTTTTTCCCCACTGCACGTTCCCAAACAGCTTAAGCACATTTTGCTTTTTATTATCAGTAAGAAGTGATTTTTGAAAATGCATGCAATCACGCTTCAAGTTTAGGAGTTGAAGAGCTTGAGCCAGAGACATATGGCAACGGACAGTACAAGTGGTCAGAGAATCAGAAAAAGGTAATATAATAAAAACCTGTACCTTTTGTGCTCCATCCATTTCACTGCGTTCTCAAAATGTTTATTTTAGAGGATTAAGCTGCTAGTGGAAGTGTCGTAGATGACATGATCTATGTTCAAATGCAGAGAAAGCTTGGATAAGGAGGAGCAGTGTGGTCCTCACCCTGGTTCTTAGAACATTTGAAGATCTCTTGACCCTTGAAGGTTCATGGAAGATTGCTCAACCAGTTTACAGGTGTTTTGGAGACCTGGAGGTATGGGGTATCTCCAGGTATGGGGGTACTGAGCTTGTTTAAAATGGACTGTGCCATAAATTGGTTCATGGTACTGTTGGACTCTCTAGTCCTCTAGTCTCTCCTGTATTTCCCTGGTGTATTGAGCTTTCTTAAATTACTCTCATTTTGTTGACTCTCCCAGTCTCCAGTCACTGAACACACTTAGTTCCAGGTACAACATGTAGTATTGTTAAATGTACTGTATGTTGTACATAACAACCAAAATCTTGGTAAAATGATTTCACTTGGCGATTCATGAATGACACACTGCTAACCCCTGAGATTTCATACCGACAAAAACATCATTGCAGGATCCACAACAGTAATAAACTGGCCTGAAATCATTAAAAGTCCTGCTGTGGAGTAGTCACAATTTTCACTACTTCCTGGCAACTTCTTAGTGTGTGTGATCTTTGCTTTCCCTTTCTTTTTTGCTTTATTGCCCAAGTGGTTTAACTGCCCTAGTAAAGGAGTATTACAACCTTTAAGGGGAGCCAACCACGCACCTTGGAAGGATTTGGAAGCTATTTTGTTTTATGGGTCAGAGAGTAAATAGCTGTGATAAAATGGATCTTTGGGTTTGCTTGTGCATACATACATCGCTACTTAAATACCTACACATGGGCTGAGGATTACTCATCCAGGGAAGAGAACACCCATGTACTGAACACGTACACACAAGCGTTGAGGGATTATTCAACAAGTGGTCCAGTTGTGATGCCGAGGAAAAATGCACGTTTTCCATTGAATGCTCAAATGTACTTTTAAACACGTTTGAGTGACTGTCACTTCTGATCATTAGTATGTTCTACGCCCCGGTATATATATCAATGAGGTAAGCCATAGCTCTTCTCACAATAGTTTTCAACCAAGGCAGACATCCTAGCTCAGCTAGTCCTATTAATTGGCAAATGTTTCAACAACCATTGCTTGACATATCTTCATTAAGTCATGTCTGGAAGTTTTCATTATTGCATTTGAGCAGTGTATATACGCACGGCTTCCATGAGGTATGATTGTATTTGATTGTCTTTATTTCGATTGTTTACTTCAAGAGGTCTATAAGCACCATAGAAGCTACCAAGAGTTAGGAACACCACATCTATTTTTATCTTGAATAATTCAGTTTTCTGACTTGTCATAGAACGAGTTTGCACCAAGAAAAGGAACAAAATAAGGCCTGCTTCTATGGTAGCTTACGTTTAAATATTAATCATCTGTATTATTTAGTGAATAGGCAGAATGTAGGAGGATTGTAGACATGAATGTGGACCTGAAAGTGTTCCCTGACAAAATGAACACACCGACTTTTCCATGACCGATTGTAAAAGTTGATCCTCGACGTCGCTGTGCTCGATGTCACTCTATCTGCGCATCATTTCGCCGTCCTATTAGAAACCCGATCGACCCAACAGTGTTGCCAGAACAACAACAACCCTGATGCAGCTGAAACTAGATTTTTCCAGTTCTCCGTAGTCAGGCACGGAGGCAGCAGAGAAACAAAGAGAGGAGGTTTCCGCTGTATCAGAGAACACTCTCTCACACACACTCTCTCACACACACTCACACACACACACTCTATCACACACACACACAACCACTGGCTCACACGTTCAGGCAGGTGGTGTCCTCCAAGTTGTGCTCTTTTTCACTCCATTCAGCACGAAATCAAACACCCGGTGAAAGATAAAATCAACCTGTTGATAGTGCTCGAGTCAAAGCACTTGAAAAACAATGGGAGCAGCGTGAGAGGGAGGGACGGAGAACATACACTGAAAAGTGTTCATTCGCGACACAGAAACAGGTGACGGAACAAAAAGATCAACAAGTGACAAGGAGGAAGAAGTGAGGGCGAAGAAAAACAGAAGGTGCGGTGATGACGGTGGAGAACTGAGAGCAGTGACACGAGCAGAAGTGGATTGAGGGACGGCAGGGTGACACGACAATAGGGTCATTGCTTGTGTAACAAATGCCGGGGACAGCAGTGGCTGCAGGGCATCATCGATCAGATCGGATTCCATGATCTCCACTAACCCCGGCCATGTCATAGACATATAAATACCTCTTAGAGCGCATGGTGTTTTTAAAGAAATTCCATACTTGCTTTTTATTAAACTAAATATATACAAAACATTCAATTGTAAAGTAAACAACTAGTTTCTAGCTTTCATTAATGGAACATTACCTGATGAGCTTTGAAACTTAAGACAAATGCACCAGAGGAACCTGCTCATAATAATTAGAAAACACCAATTCCACTTCGGACATGACTCCAGTGAATAAGTGCTGAGAATATGAGATTATCTTGTCGTCAGACCGGCTCAAATGCTGCTGCTAGCAAAGCATCGAATTATTGTTATTGGCAACTTTTGTTTACCCATGGACTGAAGGGCTTGAGGTTGTTACGTTAAGCACAGAAAATTACGTTCATCCCAGAAGATTGTCTTAAAGGATTCGAGGTGCATTCATTTTTCGAAGGGCGTCTCGAAAGAGAGTTGAACGGGTATAATAACCATGAAACCATCTTGTAGATTCTTTTCTCCTTCATTAATGATTATGTCTCCACCAACAGGATTCGACACGATTACTTCAAATTGCCGCTGTAAGTGACAGCTTTTTAACACTAACAGCTTTTTAAATGAGTATTCATGAATGAACAAAACTTCAACTGAGTGATTCGAGAACACCTTAACCACAAATATTTGTTAAAAAAATGATGCATGACTTTCACCAACCAACGAAATGTATGTGGGCAACATGAGAAGACGACGGTGATCGGCTTTAACTTTTAAACTTACCAATAATCAATACACTTCAACAGTTTTCGTTTTATAATAAGAACATATATGTATTTGGCGATCACTGTTAGTCACTTAAATGCTTATATTGCATTGTACAGTTACAAGGGCATTATTTATAACACATTTCAGGAAATCAGTGGCGTCACATGTAACCTGACGAAGTGACAGACGAACGGATTGACAATTGACAAAGATGGCCATTTTTGTTATATGAATGTTGAATGTGTGGTATAAAGTGCCCTCTTATTGCCAAGTTGACTGTTCACTCATAAAACGGCTTTTGAAAAACGTTTGCAACGTGTGACGTCATCACGTAGGTGTGCTGGGACCGAAATAGGTGGGCCGGACCGAAATGGTTCTTACATTGAAACTCCTAAAAGGGTATGTGATTTAAAAACTTCTTGTAGCAAATTACCAAACACAACTTCATCAATGAGTTTACTGAGAGGGAATGAGACGAAGATGTTGAATAGCACATTGTTATTCTAACAAACCTGTTCAAAACAGCTGGACGGTACTGTCAACACAAGTGATAGTTTGTTATTGGAAATACGAAGCTCCAAGTTTAAATCTCTAATTTGGTGTTTTTCGTTACTTTTTCCCATTTAAACTTGGCTGCTAAAGGTACAGGTACTGGTTAGTTCACAAGAACCGTAAGTAACAGATATAAAAACATTTTGTGTAAAATAAGAAAAGTCATTTTCAATAATTATACTGCCACAATAGCCACAAAATAAACCCAGTTTCTTCGAGGAATAAAGGGGATAAATAAGTTGTGGTGACTCACCCTGTCCTTTTGAGTAGTAGATCCACTTCTCTTTAAAATGTGTTGGTGTTACAGGAGGCTTCCTCTGTATGGCCTTCTCCATAATACTGCTGGGATCCTGTGTGGGGCCTTTCTTCAGTACCCGGGTGCTCCGTTTCACACTGCACACCACGATCACAACCAGCACCAGCAGAAGCAGCAGGACAATCATCCAGGGCAGGTGTTCGTTGATGTCAAAGTGGTTGTGAGGGCTGGGTCGTGGAGAGCCCCTGCGAGTGGGTCTGTAGTAGCTAGAAACACCGTCTGCACTGTCTCTGTTCGCAGGTGTTCTGATGATACCCATCTCCACACTGTTTCCTCTGGATCCCTCCACCTCTTCAGTAGTCCTTCGGTTTTGGACACCTTGACCCAGCTGGTGGTTTGGATCTACTGGTGACCTGCGAACTGGAGGCTGCAAGGTCTTTAAAGGGTTATGCTTTGGTGGATCAGCTGTGGTGGACTGCAGGAGATAGAGACCCTCTACAGCGTGGCCTTTCCCATTCAGGTTGGGCCTTAGCTGAATTGCTGCAGACAGAAAGGAACCTGTAAAGAAGCATAGAAAAGAGGGAAGGGTAAATAAAGTAACCCATGTGTACATACCTCTGCCAAGGATGAATGAAGAAGAGTAACATCTTCTTACCTCAGAGAATCAATGGTTTCCCTATTCAACTGTATGTTTTGTTTAACAGAATAAGGAAATACAAATGCATTCTTATCTATACTGTGTAGTAAATGGTCTGCACCCTGGTGTTGGCTGATAATAGGATCGGGCTCATATTAAGAAATGAGACCATACAGCGGCAGTGAACATATTCCGATTACAACCCAGAGTGCGTGTTAATCCCTCTCATCCTCTTTTGTTCCGTATAGAGACGCAACCATAATCCAAAAATTAGGAAGAGCATTTTGTCAGTCCACAATCTCTGTGGACGTGTATGACAATCTTTTGACACAAGTGGATAATGCCAACATAAAGGCTGCGTTGTATCTGTGCATGCAAGCATGTTGAACAGGGACCCAATGTCCATCTGAACAAAAACATGTTCTACTCTGTGATTGGTACCGTCTTGATGTATGCCTGCTAACATTCACGGCAAATTCCTGCACCGATTGTTTTCCGTTGCCGGGAGATATTTGGTGTTATTTTAATAATGGAGGAAAAACACACACACTCCATGACTTAAGAGGTCTTCTTAAAGACACCGTGTAAAATGAACCGCCTGAGTAGTCATCGATCCCATTCCTGCACAAACAACCGTGACAGTGTTATAGGTGTGAGGGTCCGTGGGAGTGGGGCGGCATGGGGTGGTTGGGAAGGGGGGGGATACCGGTTACAGCTGGTTGATTCTCAGAAATGCTGCTGACTAACAAGATTGATGACGAGGAAGGTGACACAGGGAAGGAGAATGATGTGCCTCATCGCCCTAAAGACGTGTATAAAACTGAACTTGGCACTTAAATATGAACGTGTGTTTGATATCGAATATTATGTACAATGCAACCATTTGAATAATAAATGTTATATACACATGGTAAAATCCAGTGGTACACAACCAAGGGGAAGTTTACAGGGGTTTTGGAAGAGGCTGACCCTTAATCAAAAATGTTTCTATAGCGTCCGTGAATATTTTGTTTTACGTAACCCTGGTTAGTGGGACCTAAAGGTTGGGGGAACCTGAGAAAACCTCTTAGAATCTTAGCTCACCTTTGTGGACATGTAGTGATGGAGAGGAAGGTAGAGATGTTGCCTGTTCCTGTGCAAGTTTAATCCCGTCGAGGGGAGCGGCGGACGCCGGTGAGTTCGAGGACAAAGCCGTCGGAGAAGGTCCACAGACATTATTGCTATCTCTTGTTCCTGCTTTGAGAACCACCAGTCCTAGAGCTTTGCAGTCTGTGTGAGTCCAGCACTTCACGGTGCGGGAGCTCTGGTCAGAGAAAGTCCCTCTGGTGCACGGCTTGCAAACCACATCCTCGGTGTCGCTTCCTGCCTTTTTTACCCTTGTTCCTGGAGGGCAAAGGGAGTGGGGCTTACATTCTGCCCCGTACAAGAAGCTGTTGGGAGGACATGCGCAGATGCGGTCCTGAGTGGCAGTGCAAGGAGCCTTTTCGATAAGGCCGTTTGGACATGGAGCCAGACATTGATGGCACTGCTGGACACCGTTCTCACGCCGTGTGAATGAGCCCTTCAGACAGGGACTGCACTCCCTCACCGCTGTCGGGGAGCAGTGGACCGATACATGGGTCCCTGCTGGACACTTGTCGCAGACCAGCTGGGTGCCCGATTCCGGGTCTGTGTACCAATAATGGCGGGCCGAGAGGGCAGGAGGGTCAGCTGAGTTGGCAGTTGTTAGGACATGGCACGAGACGTCCACGACCACTGTCCATAAGAGCTATGAGAGAATGAGAGAAACACAGTATGGTTTTAGTGCTGCAGAGCATTTCACGGAATATTGTAACCCACCAACTTTGAAAGAGTACTACTAAGTAATAGTACAAAACAGTAAAGTACTAACTTTTTAAGTCAGGCCTCACAAATGGTTCACATTGGTTAATGAAACAATTCATATTTAAAATTAAACCATAAACCTTTTTTTTATCAGAAGACAATGAAGTGCAATCTTAAATTTCTTTAAATTAAATACAGTTAAACTCAGATGTCTCCTCTCCTCTGATCGCTTTACCTGGAAGTTTTCGCTCTGTTGAGACTGAACACAAGTTGGAAACTCTAAAAAGAACATATTATCGTATTTAAAGAATATAGGGGGCACTAACTTTTTCTTTCATTACAGTTCTGTCAAAAAAGATCTGATACTACAATGAGATTTTTCTGTCACTCACTCCACACTCCACAACATTATGTGTAATGCAGGAAAAATGTTAGTATTTATCATGAAGATAACATTTAAGTTCATAAGAATATAAGTCAGTGTTGTGTAATGCCAAGGACTAACTCACTATCATTATTTTAAAAGGCTAATTAGGTCTAGACGTTTCGCTTTTTTTTGTACTGACTCATGATAGAAAGAAAGTGATTCAATGTCTGAATCATTTTGATCCAGTAACCAGTTGGTCACTAACACCAGTCTGGCAGCTATACCAACTTCGGAAGAGGTCACAGCTAATTGTTTGCTTAGACGGGATTCCTCGCACAAAGGCTCTGTTTGTACAACGTCACAATAAATTTAAGAGCTTCATGTGACGCATCAACATGAAAGATAGGCTCGCAGAGAGTTGAGTTTCACAGTCAGTAAAAATAAAAGAGAGAGGGAAGAAATGTCCCGAAATAAAGTTTCTGGGAAGGCCAAACGTGACTCTATGATTGGTACTTCATGGTAGAATGGCTTCCATTCTTCCCGCATTCTAGTTTCCTTTCACAAATTTGATGCTTTGTATTCAGTCCCAGAGCCTCATCCATAAACATACACGCTTGTTCATGAAACTCGTTACGAAGCTGCAGCACAAACATCAATGCGTTCTTTCAGATCAACTCTTGAAGCAGACGGTTGTCAGAGCACGCAGCAGTGAAAAGAAGCATTCAGTGTGTTCGCAGTACAAACAATGCTCTTCCACTTTGTTTGATTTAATTGTTTGAATCTTTATCCAAACAAATATAAACACTCAATAACCAAAACAAAAGTTTGTTTATAATGACAACCTGGGTCTGTAGCTTTTAAACTCTTGTGGCATCGAGATAATGATGGTGAACATTTTTTGCTTTGACCAAAAAACGTTTAGCAAACAATGAAATGTTGCATTAATCCAGGGCATGAGTTGCTGTTTGCGAGATCAAGAAAGCATGATACCGACTCATGCACATGAATAAGGATATAAGTGAATGGTTTACCAAAATATAGAGAACATCAGCAAATCTGACCATTACAATCCTGCTGTCGTTGTACTATCGATGCATCTATTGCATGACAGGAGTCAAAAAAACTATTGTGGTCATTTTTTAGCTGACACGCTGTAGAATCGAAGTAGACCACGAGTTGTTTTTCTGTTATGTAAAGACGAGCTTTACATAAGTTCATATTCATCTATTTCTGAAGGGTAAAACATTTTTATTGCTGTCTCATGTACTCCAGAACTAAAGATTATATACAAAGCAACAATACACTTATTTTATATTACATTGTACATTAATATAAAACTCATGTTTGACCTGTAATATCTATACATATGCATCCAAAATGCTTTTTACGTATATTTTTCATACTTAAAACAAGTTGTTAATGCTATTCTTGGATCTAATCGTCGGTGCTGAAATGAGGGGTTATAAATCGTAACATGTGGAGGGTCAACTATCATCATGCACCCAGAGGAAATGAGAGGCAGAGTTGGGGGGCTGCTCTTGTTTAGAACATGGAGGCAACAGACACGCCACCACTTTAGATGTAATTGCAGATGCTTCCCCACCACAAAATTTGAGAAAATTAGACACACAGCGAAGTCCCCTGCCGGAATAAACAACTCCTCACCCACCCAGCCTTGTGTTCCCCTGCCTGGAAAGCATTTCAGTGTACCCTGTAATTCTATATTTCTGAAGAGCCCCTTCACTAAGAGTGCTCGGCATTTTAGCAGATGTGAAACTTGGAATTCAGGTCTTTTTTTAAAAGACAGACAGCTAACACTGTAACAATTTGCACTTCTGTTATTTTTAAACTGAGACAGCACTATATGACACTGATCCTGCAAAGAGGTACCCCGGTCTATTCTAGTTTGCATTATTGAAACTGTTTTCTTTAGCACACTCGCGACCATTTTGCACAAACTTAGACACGCTAATTGGTGTCGATGTGTCGTAATTAACTCCTGAGTCAAGATGTCAACTTGGTTTGGTTTCAGGTCCCGTGCCTCGAACCTGCAAGGGTTGATGATTCCCGTCGGAATGTAAAGTCAGTACAACAGAATGACACTAGTTTTCACCAACAAACTAGTTTTGTTTTAACCATTTAGGGTTGTCAAAAATCAGAAAATGTTTTGTCTGGATACAATACTCGTTTTAATTATCGATACCACCCAAACTATTCCGTTGCACCTGTGTTGGTCTCGGTGTTATCTTGATCTTTTAAGTATATATTTTATTGAGTTTTGTTTTGATTGTTTAAGGGCTTTGTGACCCTGGTCTGGGAAAGCGCTCTACCAATAAATAATAAATAAAAATAATAATAAATAACTTACTTACTTACTACTACAGACTTTAAACTGTAGTTCCTCTACTGTTTTTTTTTTATTATTAATATTTAATGTGTACATTTTCTAATAATTTATCTTGTGAATTCAAAAATATATATCTTCTAAATGTTTTAATTTTTTTTTTTTACCATTTGGTATCAGTGACACTTAACGTGACCCATACTTTTGATTTCCACATTTTTCAACAGGACACTTCCAGATAGTAGAATGTCTAAGGAAACTGTAATATATATCAGCCATAAAAGTTAAACTTCCGTCAAAAGAGCCTGACTCACGTGATAACATTTCAAGATTTTGTATACCTTGCACAGCCGAACAAACATTCTAAACCAGACCTTCAGGCATCTTGACTTCCTGAATAACATCCAAAAATAAGCTGTTAAATAGTTCACGTTGTACGCCGACTACTTGCCAGCATATAAGACCTGTCAACGTCGGGAAAGGAGAGTCAGCTCGGCCGCAGTCAAGCCTGGAGGCCCTCGATCGAATATCTCCCGGGCCACAGCCTCTATCATAAACGTGACTCTTAGGCGCTGTCAACCAACTGCTTTTTTTTATACGAAACAGATACCCAGTGGCTAAGGATGGTCGATAAGTGCCATTAAGATTATATCCGTTTATCAGATTTGGTTCTAATGTAAACGAAGCGAAATTATGTAGACAGTAAATTTGAAAAGCAAATGTTGTTTTACATGTTCAAACAGAAAACTGTTGTCTTTGAATGCAAGTGCTCCGGATTAATGTCGTCACTGTAGCTAACGCGCCACTGTAGTCCAAGCTAGCTGCCTTTATCTCACTGATCCATAAATGTCAATTCATTTGTTAATAACCATTAGCTGCGGCTATGAAAGATACCGTTGAAGAGAAGTTGACCGACAACTTTTCCTAACAAATGACTTTCAACTGTTTGATAAAACAACGGAAATATGTTCTCACAGTCTTGACAAAAAGCTTTGTGGCATCTACATCTTAAGTTTGCAAATTAAAGTAAATAATTCCTTATCATTGAATAGAATTGGTCATTTACTTGAGTTAGTAACTGGAAATAATATTGATATCAAGTTAGCTACTTTAGAAATAACCCATCATCATAATAACCCAATCATTTTTAAATATTGACAAATACTAGGAAAATATTGACTGGTGATCTGTCAACAGATGAACTAAACTAAAATGTGTATTAAATGTGTAACTGTTAATGAAACATGCTTTTCACACTTAATTCCATGAGTCAAATAAAAACACATTCAGCTAATGGAGACTTTTTTGGTTTGTTCTATTTTAATGCTATTTTATTTTACAGGTAGAAAAAAACAAGTTAATTTAATGTTTAAAAAAACAGTTGGAATGTTACCGTATAGCAACTCAGCTCAATAGGCTACTGCAATAAAATAATATTACTACTGCTAGAATACAACTGAAAGCTAACTGAATATTTGCAGCCAAGTATGATACACACCTATGTAAATTAAATATCATGGCTCAACTAAAAGTTTTCCCATCAGAGTGTGTTTTTTGTCTGTTACATAATGAGGCGTGTAGATACAACCGTTCTGGGTGTGGGTGGGAAGTTGGGGAAGTATGTGTGTTTCTACAACAAGTGGAACTTTAAGCTGTAGTTAAATCCAATTAACAACAGGGCTCGCCACACAAGCATGCTCTCTAACAGCAGGCAACACCTGTTGCTGTGTGTCACAGCTCATTTTCAGAGGAGAAAATCTAGGATTTAATCCTAAACTGGGACAAATGTAAACTATCTGGATATCATTTCTAGGTTCTGTGTCATCACCTGTTTAATTCTTGTAGATAAATTCACTTTTAAATGTTTCTTTATTTGAACTATGTAAATAAAAGGTTTTTCTGCTGGATCCACCATGAGTTGATGATGACTTTCCCTAATTAAACACACATTTTTTCAATAAAATCCATATTATTTGCCAAACAAAGTGCAGTAGGATACATTCATTTATACTTTTCTGGAGGTAAAATTCCAATACTTTAATCTGGAAATGTGAAAGAAACAAAGAACACATTTTAAATTAAATAATTGAAGTAATGTCTTCTGGTTTATTAACTAGTCTTCAGTTTTCAGTACAAGTACAGTATATATCTCTTAAAAGTTAATTTTATTAGTATTATTGTCATAAATTATTCTGAAATCAATATCAATAATACATTGTACGCACCTATTGGTGGTGTTCAGCCTGGACTGAATCTTGCCAAATAATTTGCTTATTAATTCAATAACAAAAAAAACCTTCACATTCCGTTGAATCATCCCGACAGTGTCCATGAACCCTGACATATTATGCATTGATAACCCGCCCTGAACGCCTCTATATATAAGCTGTCCTTTATTCTTTGGAGACAAAGACAAAGTCTTTGTTGGCAGGGTCAAAGTAGATTATCGATGTCAAAAGTCGCTATTCTCTCATAACTATGTTGAATTTCTTTAAAAATGTGTTCAAATGCTCCATATTTGTAGCAAAAAAACTGCTACAATTTCATTGTCTTGTCAGGTTGTTTTGATGGCACGAGAGGAAGTGGGGAAACAAAAGACTGAGCTCCATCTTTATATTTAGACAAAAGTAATGTAAAAAATAAATAAATTAACGTCCATGTTGATGAGTCAATGTGCAAAGGATAAAGTTAAATTAAAGTTGTGTTTGGGAAAAACTCAACACATTAACGGGGGGGGGGGGTGGGTGGTTAAAAAACATGTACTGTCCCTTTAAATGGAGAACCTGTCGAAGAAGTCCCTTAGAATAAAAGGATAAACACACGGATGGTTCTGGTACTTACCACTGCGGAAATGACCGACATGGTCACTGCGGTGGTCACTCCTTGACAAGTTGTCAACGGAAGATAAACTCTAGATGTTTTCCATCCTCATCCTCCTCCTCCTCGGTTGAGGATCTGGATCCAGGGCGCAGTGACTCCCTTCAACTGCAGCGCTTCACAGTCCGGGTCTCCAGGTGGACCGGCTTCATGTAGTACGGGATCAGGGCTTGGTTCAGGAAGAACGCTGTTGTCGTTCCCATCGCGATGATGGATGGAGGGGCCACACACGCCGGGGGATCGCCGCCTTGCCTCGCCCCGTCCAGGCTGGTTTCAGTGAAGCAGCAGTGCGGATCCTCGTCCTCCCCGCAGAGCCGCTGCCGTGATGACGTCAGGATGCGGGGAGGGGGGGCGGGACTTGACTCGGTGTCAACCAATGAGAGGCGGAGACTCGGCCGAGCACGTGTACGACACCCCGCTGTTTTTTTTTTTTCTCCCCCCGTGAACCGGTTTCACTCGTTTCATGAATCAAGCCTCGATGACTGCAGTGACATGTTTTTTATGAAGGGATTGTTCGAGCTTTTCTAGTGTGGAACCGAACACAAGTGATTTTTTTTTTTTTGTTGACTATGTGTCAGAGAGTGTTTGCCTACACAAGCATAGCAGGAACAAATATCTGCCAACTTTTATAAAAACACGTTCAACTATGTTTACAAAACACATTACATTACTTTCACCGACATAAACATACAAGAGGTGTGTATCTGGTTAAATAATACACATTTGTTTATTCTGCAGTTAATACAAAACCCTGCAGCAAGAATTCTGAGCCGCTCTAGTAGAAGAACTCACATTTCTCCGATCCTTAAAACTCTTCACTGGCTTCCGGTTTCTTTCAGGATCAACTTTAAAATTCTGGTTCTTACTTTCAGATCTATTCATGGTCAGGCTCCTCCTTACATCACTGATCTGATCCAGACTTACACCCCAGCTCGGGCTCTGAGGTCTGTGGATCAGAATCTACTGATGGTTCCTCACACACGGTTCAGGACCAGAGGAGAGAAATCCTTCCAGGCTGTTGATCCTAAGCTTTGGAACGATCTTCCTCTGTGTTTGATGATCTACTGACTCCTTCAAGAAACATCTTAAGACGTTTTTATTTTTTTCACGCTTTTCCTTGATTTTCTGGAACTTGTTGTTGTCAGTTGTATCTTGATCTTTAAAGTATATATTTTATTGAATATTGTTTTGATTGTTTAAGCGCTTTGTGACCCTGGTCTGGAAAAGTGCTATACAAATAAAAATTACTTACTTACTTACTTACATCCCAATACAGCGGTAACGACACAATATATTCGTAATACTTTATGAACAAGGATATATTTGTAGTATTGCACAAGAACGTACAGACTTTTGGCTCTTGATGGAGTCGTAAACTGCTTGAGTTTGTTTTGAAACCAAAATATGTCTAAACGTCACAGGATTTCATTGTTCCTTTAGCTGCGGAAGATGTAAGGACTGCTGCCATTTAGTGTCCGGAAGTTTCATTACAACACAAAAAAATTAACAAATGACGAATAATATTCTATTGTTAACTCTTAATTTAAAAAAATGACACACACTTCATTGAACTATAAACCATGAAAAGATTATTGTTAAAAACAAATATTTGAAAGCCAAACATTTCTAAATTGAAATGAAAATTTGAAACAGTTTTTTTTAAATAGCGATACAGTATCATGGAGAAGCGTTGCGATATATCGCCGTATCACTGTATATATGTTGAATATTATGTAGTATTTACAGCTCAGCTCCTAAAGAAAAATGTAAATCTTTTTTTCTTAATATAGAATGCAAACTACCATCAATCATTGTGAATAATAATAACCAAATACTATGAGGGACTAGTATAGATAGTAATGAATGACACAAATGTGTAATTTATTTAACAAATATATTTAGTCATTCAATAATATTTTTCGTCACCGTAAAAACAACACCATCAACAGATAAAAAATAGAAAGGGAGGGAATTTTTTAAATCTGGTTTATTGTCATAAACACAAAAACATTGAATTAAGTATTGATTAACACTTGTTTTTTTGTTTTTCAACATGGTTGGATTGAAGTCTATTTCAGACTAAATTAAGTGCACTGGGGTGTTTTTCAAGAATAAAAGCATCTTTATCTTAGGAAGTCGTCATCGTTTGTTCATCAGGAAGCTGATACAGTCGGTTGTGGTGGAGAAAGAGCTGAGCTAAATGGCAAAGTCATTTCGCCTTCGGTATGGATGGTCAAAGGTCCCTAGTGAGGCACTGAATACCACAATAACTGGATTCAGTAAATCTATTGAACATTGCTAAATATCTTCACAAAGTCATGAATATTTTTGAGAAAATTTGAACCAGAGAGGGAAAGCAGATGATCGTATAATATAAAAAAACTAGCTTCATTTATATATTTGGGGGTAACAGACAGGGCCGACCTATCCTTAGCTACATGTTGTATTTCAACGTGTCCATATGTGTCAGTGGAGCAAACAGCCACTCAGTCATCTGTTCCGAGCAGCCGGTCTCGCTACGATCCTGCTGCCCAAATATCCAGACATGACTCGTGCTGCGTCTTGGCCCGCCGGGCAGGCCGTGAGTAAACACAGTCAGCATCCACGCAGGCCGGCGTTCTTATGGCCTCAGTCGTTGCTGCAAATAGCAGCAGCCGCTAAAAGAGTGGATCGCCATCTGTGCCGCACGTGGGGAGGAAAAGACGAGCCGTTGGGGGAGGTAAAGGGATGAAACGTAGGGCTTTTCTCTTGCATGGTGGGAAAGAGACCAAGCTCGCAAGTGGGTCAGTGAATCAGATTAGAGCAAACTATCATTAGAGAATTAAAGAAATCCAGTCACGTGGTACTGAGTCAAAAGGACTGGGAAATGCTTGGAGATGAACGGCACGTGACGACTGAAAATGTGGATGGATGCACGTATATCGTTTAGTGGGTCAGAAGGACTAAGGCACTGTGTCACAAGCTGCTTCTTATATTCAGGTAAATACTCCAGCTATGACAGAATCAAGTACCTAAAAGACAACATTGCCCAGTATATTCATACTTGTCATACATGTCAAATACATTCAGGAAGAAGGCTGAAAATGGGAAATAACAATTTATTACACAGCCAGAACAGACACATTATTTCTCTTTAAAGTAGTGTTTGGCTGATTCATGAAACACCATCATTTTAATTAGAGGTCAGTAGGTGGCGCCATAAGTTTAAAAATTGGACAACAAAAGTTCAAAACAAAGGAAAATAGTGTGGTCATCTAGTGGGCTCTGAAAATAATGATACTACTTCATGAAGCTTCATCAGACCATCACTACTTTAAACAAACTGCACATCTACTTTCCCATCTTTTGATCTTTGAGCGTCATCGTTCTCAATATCAACTGGTGCTCTGAAAAAAATCAGTACAGATTAAGCAAACTTTATATTTTTAGTGTAAATGATAGAATGTGGTTTTCTTAAAGCCTAGGACTTGTTAAAACACACAGGTAAATATAAATTAACCTTATTTAAAACAAAGAATCTTCAACTGAAAGTCCACCAGGTGTTATGCTACTAATACTAGTGTATATTCTAACTATACTACTGAATGTGTTTCAAATCCCAGGCAGGATACTTATTTCCCAATGTAAATATAGTCTCAACTTAAGGTAAGTAACTTAAAATTTTATAATTTATTTTATCAAAGTTTATATTCTTTGGGTTAATAAGTTCCAAAGTAAAATTGGTTGAGAACAATTGCCTTAAACGTACTAATGAAATCAAGGCTGAGAAACATTTATTATGTGAAAGTATTATTTTTAAGAATAGACCAAAGGTTAGCCTTTAAATGAAGGCTAGAAATCTTAGAAAAAGAGATTATAGTTGAGTATGTGGAACGAAGAATAAAAGACACAAGGAAGTTGTCTGTTGAAAAATATTATGTCACAGTTATGCAACGAACAAAAAGTCCGATTTGATTCAAGTTAAAATAAAGAAAACAATTAAGATAAGCTGTCTTTCATGCCCAACCACATTGTCAAGAAGCTTATAAGGGTGGCGAAGGATTGGCAGCAATGAACCTACCTCAACAAAGGTTTTTTTCCTTCCTGGTATCAATCCAAAGAACTGGCTAGTTCAACCATTATCTTCTTCTTCTTTTACCAGGAAACATTCATCGTTTAACATTCCCTAACTTCCTCCTTCAACTTTACGAAATATGTTTCCCTCAGATATACTAATCTGAACTGTTATCAATGATAATGTCATTTTCACTCACAAACAAGTGTCAGTCATGCTGTGATCGCTTACTTAAATCAGGGCTCCCTCTGCTGGTCACAATTATTCATTACAGTTTAGTGTGTGAAATTAACGATTGACTTTGCGTTTATAATTTATCTTATGGTTATGGTGATTGTGAAAAAACGCAGTTTACATTTTAAGGCATACGTTTGGAAAATATTGAAATGGTGCGTTTTATTTAATTTATTTTGCATTACAACATTTTTTGTAAGCACCGGTATGATCTATTTAATGTGAGTGATTGTTTTAACATACATTGTTTTAGCGTTAACATGTATTCATTTTCGTTTTCAATTTATTGAATTTTCTATATGATATTTTACTTTGAGGTAAATTTTCCTTAAATATTTAGCATATTTTTCACGTTCGTACTATTATGAAGAAGGCTGCTAGACAGAATTAATTTATATTTTATTTCCTTGAAAAACACTACAAAGACATCATATTAGAAAGTGCCAGAATTACCTGTGACAATGATGTATAAAAAGAAAATTTGACAATCGCCACAACAATTCAATTTGATATATCTTTTAAGGCTTATATTAAACACCAAACACTAAACACAGCTTTTGTCTTCTTTTAAACATTAACTTGAATAAATAATAACAATTACAATAAGTCATGATAATAATAAAATGTTTATTTTACTGCAACATAATGTATTTGCACTTAAACTCATTTACTACAGTTATTCAACCAAAAACTGATTGTACCAGAGAAAGCAAATAAGCGACATGGTTGTTTTAACCGAGCCAGGATAAGCTCTCTGTGTGTGTTTGTATGTGTGTGTGTGTGTGTGTGCGTGTGTGTCGTATTTGCATAGAATTTGTGTTCACACTAACTTGTTTATACTAGAAACTAAATGGCTCCCTCTGGAATGAATTTGCCCTCAAATACTTCCTCTGATTTTAATTTGAAGATAAGCAGAAAGGTTGACGCAGTGCACTGCACAATACATTTCCCTATGTTTGTTTATGTTTTTTTTCTTCTTATTCTGAGATAAGAGCGTAAACCCATTTCAAATTAATTGTAAGAACTTATCTCTTCTAGCTACATAAATGTCTGTCCAACAGTTAAACTCCCAACAACATAAGCTTCCTGAGCCATAATGTTGCTTTGGAGAGGTTTTTGGCGCCATTTGAACATCATAATAAATAAGATTTTGTGCCCACCTAATGTATTTTAATAGTTGATAAATATCTTTTAGATTTAGTGCACACAATTAAATAGAAACATGTTTAGCTAACCTTTAATTTAATGTAAAATACATTACACATTAAACAGCACCACAAAATGGGTTGTCGTTCGATGATCAAGAAAATTGTGCAATATAGTTTCTCTTGGTTGAAGAGGGAAATGACTGTTTGCACATTGATCATGAGATTATCTTTAAAAAGGTATTTCGAAACCACTTTTTCTGTGGTCATAAAAGTAGACCTGCAGTTAAACCCTACCAAAATAATGGTCATTCCCATATATAGACCAGTAAGTAGTCACTAAGATTTGTAGCAGTAAATGCAGATTTATTTTTTCATCTCTGAAATGCTCTTGAAGAAGACCTTGTTTCTCACGTTTAAATTCCTCTTGTATATCAACCGGAGTCACCAAACATCAACAAAAAAAAACCTTTTTAGATCTATCAATATAAACTATTGATAAGCGTCTCCATCTTGTTCCACCACCTTCCTAATCAATATTGATTATAAGATTCTTCTAGTGGGTTTATGAAGCTTTGAATTTGCCCCAATCCTGGCTATTTATCTGATACGCTTTAATGTTCCCAAGGTAAGAAGAAAAAGATACAGAAAAGACACCGACTATATAATTTTAAGATGTTATGTCATTTTACAGCTTATCTCTATGTTTCTTCACCTTTTTTAATAACTCCTTTAATATTTTTTTTAACTTATTTGTATTCATTTTATTTCCACTAAGAAAACTGACCACTATGAATGGGTGGGTTTTACTCTGGCTCCATGTCCGGCTCTAAGCGTGGGCGGTGTCTCTGGGCGCTCCCCGATCTCCCCTGAAGTATGCGAGGTGTGTCTGTGTAGGTGTGTGTAGTGTGTCTATGGAAGGCTGCTTTGATCATTTTCTTTTATTGATAATGTGTGTTCCCGCTCATATCATCAGGTCAAGCACTTACATGATTTAATTAAAAACTCAATAGAAGTTAAGTTTAACTCAGTCATTAATCCAAGTATAATAATAAACAACTTTTGTATGACCTCTACTGGCTGATTGTGTAATACATGAGGTGAAACATGTCCCTGTTACATATAGTAAAATAAACTTTAAACCATTAAACTATTTGTTTGGTTAAATATAATAAAATAAATTACCGTTAAACTTGGCGACAGAGGTTGATGTTTATGTTAATACTGTGTTGTCGTATAGAGAGGCCAGTGTTTAAGATAAGATAAGGAACGTAGAAGGGGTGATAAAGATATATCACGTTCTCCACAATACTGAATTGATATTCTACTTTATCGATATTCAACAGCACTATGTTGATTATTTAAAAAATAATGATAATCATAATAATTTATCCCTTTAAATATTTGGCTTGAGAAATCCTATTTTATGTGTTACCATGGTCTCTTACAGTTTGTAGCTCATTTGTATTTTTACATGCGAATATTCACTGACGTAAATTTCTGTGTTGTTATTAAACTTTCAACTGCTAGATGGCAGCAGTTCTTACGTTCTCTGTACCTAAATGAATATTGAAATTCTGTGAGATCCTGGTGACGACTGAGGACGAGAGGATACAGTGGACTCCAGCAGCTTTTAAAGCTATTGTTTCCTAAAGGGGTCAGGCGGTCTGCGAATTGTACAAGGCTAGAGTCATGTACCCGGACAATACTATAACTATATCAATGTTCCTACAGTATCGCAATATATCATGTCATTGCCCGAGCCCTAGAACATAGATTATGGATGTAAACAATTATAAACGGAGTCAAAGAGATGTTGAAGGAAAGAAGTTAGATGAGACTGTTTGGTGAAGCACAACAACCACTTAATTAAGAAACCGTACATCAAACTTTCCGGAATAAAATTGTCATGAAAAGACATTTCTACGGCTTTACTCACTGACACATTATAATAGTTTTATTGGTATATACTGTATATTTTTTTAAGTTAAATTTACATGTGAGCTTTATCTCACTATATACTATATATATACTGTACATCATGGATGATGACAGTCATCCTCTGAACACTGTCATCAGTGAGCAGAGAAGCAGAATGAGTGCATGAATGCTCCTCCCATGATGCAACACTAATAGACTCAGGGACTCATTCATTCCTCTGGCTATTTGATTGTACAATTCTGAGTTTGGGGGCAGGAGTGGAGCGAAAGTATCATGATGTTCTATTCTATGTTAGTCTTTGTATCCTGTTATTTGAGCTATGTTCTTTATCTTTAGACTTTAGATTGTATCATCTTGTTCTTTCTCTTTATTTATCTTTGTTCTTGTTCTTATTTTTTATTTTTATGAATACTAATTTTTATTACCTAACCTAACCTATCTTTTATCTACATGTGCATTGAAGTGACCTAGAGTGAGAAGTCAACCATAACCCATTAATGTGTATATGTAAAGATTTCCACTGGGTATCACCTCATGGCTTTAGAAAATGTGAGTTATTATGACTTAAAATCCTTGCGCCACTTTTTTCTTGGTACTTTCCACTGCCGAATACACATTTTCGTCACGAACCCACAAGGTGTCTGTCTGTCACACTCAGTGGAATGCGTTTGTGTGTGTGAGTGTTTGTGTGTGTGTGTGTGTGTGTGTGTGTGTGCACGTCAGGGTCTGGACAAACCTGTCGGAGGCATCGTGAGGTTTCCTGCTTCGATGTGTTCAGGCAGCAGAGCTCGGAGCCCAAGAAAGGTGGAGACTCCTGCCTCAACTTCCTGCACAGTAATCTTCAAGCAGCACCAGCAGAAGCGGGGAGGCTGCTGCATGGACGAGGACGGATGGATACACGACGACTCCCCTAAATGTTCTTTTTGTTTTGCTTTTTCCTCGGTGAAATAGTAGTTCTGACCCGTTTCCACGCCTGGGTTGTTGCGAGCTAGCAGCAGTTATTCCCAACGTCGTGTAGCGAGGCGGTTCCGAAGGACAGGAATGGGTGAGTTTTTCCATGATGTGGCGCTTCGTTCATGTTTCCCCAACATCAAACTATTAATTGCTTTTTTTGTTGCTTTTTCACCCCCCGTAGACAGCTCGGAAACCGAGTGTCAATGCGTTTGAAACATGGCTGTCAACGCTTGTTTGCTGGCCATTAAAGTTAGCAACGGCTAAGCTAACTAGCTAGCTAAGTTAACAGGATAACGCCTCCTCCATCCCTGCTGCTGCTGCCAGCATTTCCCTTTAGAAAAACTAGCCTGTAAACTTCGTCAACAACTAGGTATTTATCTTTTTTACAACACACCAAATGAAGAACTTATTGTAGGTGTGCTAGATAGAGTGGGTTACTAGTTGTAGTTCACGTAGGAATAGTGAACGTCATCCACTGGTTAGCTTCTTCTGTGTGAAGTTAACCAGCTCTTATGGCTGTGAACACAACACTTAAATAAGGCACACAATAAACATCTTTAAAGGTTTGTCAGTCCATTTATGTCCATTCCTGTTTTATGGCACTATCGTTCTGTCAAGTCTAGTTGGAGTTGCTGTACAAAACTATTTTATTTAGTTTCAACTATTCATAAACCAACCTGTTTTGGATAACTTCAATTCCCTATTATTTTCAGAAAACCTCCAATAAACTTCCTCATTATTGATATCAACTTTCTGTGGTATAAACAAATTCCAACTCCAAATATAAACTGTTAAGTGTTCAGGTTATGTGCCTTTAAACGCTCACTATAAACATTTGTTTGTATCAGTTTTCTGTGATAAAACGGCAACCACTGACGTTCAAGTAGCTGAAATATGCCTGTTTTGGTTTGTGTAGTTAAGCGAATAACTATGCTGGCAAACAGGTTTCTTTTACTGTATTCGCTGGTTGTACTTAGCCGGTTTCTCAAAGAATAAGTCAAAGAATACCAGGAAGAAGTGTACAAATGGTGAAGATTGTAAACATTCAACCTAGGGAAATTCATGGCAGGAAATAGTTTGACCTTTCTGAATTTATCCAAACAAACAAACAAAAAAAGGCTAGCCACAAACTAAGGTCTGAGTCCACTGGTGTGTTCTTCTCACACATTCAGTTTTCTACCCTCTGAGGTATGTCTTTCCTCGGGTGGCTGAGTGTATTTCCTCCGTGTTTGAACATGCCCTTGCTGTATAGGCCTGTTGTATTCTGTGTTTGCTTTCCCCTCAGCTGTGCTAGGACCACATACCATGAATCTTCAACATGAAATATGGACTGCATTCTGTATCTAATAACTGTGATTTGTATTCACTGAATCCTTTATCGCCTAAATTGGTAGAAGTTTAAAACTAATCTGGACAAGTGCCAGCTTGTCTGAATGAATGGCACTGAGCCATTCACTTTAGCAAACTCTTGGTTCTCATGTTGCTCCCACCCTAGGAAGACTTTATTGTAGGTTTTCGACTTATTGTTTACATGGTCATAGCCTGGCTCGTGATTTTCACCTATGAACGCATTTAAACATTTTTAAAACACTATTTTGTTCTGGATTAATGCTTTGTTTTTTATCATTTACTCACAAACTTTGCTTTTGGCTAGGTCGACAAAACGTTGACTAAGTTTAAATGCAGGAAGTAACAGATCAATGTAACCATCTGGTTCAGTTGCTGTTAATGTCTCAATATACATGAGGGTGACACATTTTATTTAATTGGTGAGGATTAACACTTGCATGCTCTTTATTATTTTTGCAGATTATATCGATTCAATTTCTTCTCTTTATAGTTTTCTTTCTTAGCCTAGGCAGACCAAGTCTGATTTTTCAGCTGATTTAGATCACAAAGGATATAACCATCACTTTCTTCCCTGACTGTATTGCTAAAATGACTTGGGATGACGTCTAAAACTGGTTGGCTTTACATGAGTCCTATGATGTTGATGTCATTTACCTTAACTATTTCTTTTTTTTCGATAATCCTGTTTACTAATACTAACCGCTTAAAACTGAAATATATTGTGGTGGAAGGGGCCTCATCTACACGTCTACACGCCTTGCGATATACAACTGAAAACAACCACAAAGACCGATGCCATGTCTAGTTACAGGATTCTCTACTGTATATAATTTACATACTGTAATCTTTGGTCATACTGTTAGAGTTGACTCTTCTGTGTTTATTTCCAGGGCACAGCAGTATCTTTCACAGACACTGTTCTTATTCAAGCTAACATAAAAAAAATGCAATCTCAGTCGAACTGAGGGAATAAATTGTCCTTCCTAGCTTCCATTATCAATGGTCTTTAACTACTGTTGGAATTAATGGCAGTAGCAATACACAGATGACACGATTTAATAAGATAAAGTCGGCTCATAATTTGATACAAAATGTTGGATAAACTACATTTTCGGAATTATTGGAGAAACTGTGATTTGGTAATATCATTTGATTGTTCTACTCTCATCGGTTGAATTAATAGAACTTACAACCAAACCATATCCAAACATCAGCATTAAAAGTGGCTGTAGCTGGCTGTATCCTCTTGTCCTCAGCCATCACTTGAACCTTGCTGGATTTCATTGTTCCTTTAGCTGCAGAGGTCGTAATGACTAGGGGTGTAAGAAAATATCGATGAAACGATTTCAGATACTGTATCAATATTCAATAGCATTGCATCGAAATAAAAAATACAACAAAAAAAACTATATTTGCGCTGCCGTCATGTGTGGAGGGAAAGCGCGCTTCAGGATTCAACACCACTAACTTTATAAAGTAAGTAAGTAAGTAATATTTATTTATATAGCGCTTTTCGAGACCAGGCATCTTAAGACGCATTAGACAAAGAATGAGCAGATCGAAACACAAAACAACAAAACGAAGCGGTTAACTTTGCTGTTCTGTAGAGACGAGAGAAACTTTCATTCAACGTATGAAAGTCAAAAATAACAAACGTTTTTGTTAGTGTAAATGTTTCTCTATCTATCTATGTTGACCTCATCTCCCTCAATCCAATAAATAGTGAGTTTGTATTTAATACTGGTTAAATAAAGGCTGATAGCGCTGAGTTTTGTGTGTGTGACATCAGCGCTAAATTTAAATTAATGATGATACGAAAATACTTTTAATAAATATTTTAGTCTTAACACCGCTGAACACGTTACTAACTTACTTTTAAAATCTTGTAAATAACAGATCTTTTTTTTTTTTCAAAAAATACAAAATAAAATAACGTTGAATTAAAATAAAATGTTATTTCATGTGTTAAATATATATTTAACCTCAGCTTTTAAAGCTGATGTTTGGACTCATTTTGGCTTTATGACGATGTTTAAGAATGTATTAGGTTTGAGTATTTTTTAAAATATCTTTCTAAATGTTTAAGCGCTTTGTGACCCTGGTGTAGAAAAGTGCTATATAAATATATATTGCTTACTTACTTACTTACTTACTTACAACTGCCATCTAGTAGCCGGATGTTTAATTGCAACACAGAAATGAAAAAACAAAAATGATTGGAATTGTTGTATATAATTATGTTTTAATATACAATTTATTAAAATATAAACTATAAAACAACAATGATAAAAAAAACATACTTCTTTTTTTCATAAGGATAAAAAAAAGAAAAGAGAAATACTGTTGAATATTGATACAGCAACATCAATAAAAATACTTAAGCAGAGACTGATTGAAGATTCTAAATGGTCAGTCATTTGCCTGTTGATATTTGGTCAGCGAAGTTTGTTCAAGTTTAAGGTACAATGACTTCATTTCTTTCAGATTACTTCTGGGAAATGTTCTCTGCCAGTAAGTTATTTTTGTCTGTTTCTGTTTGCATATCATTTTCAGTTATGTATTCAAAAGAGCAAGACAGGTTTGATTAGAGAGAAACGTCTTCTATTGTTTGCCTAAGTGTCGGTCACAGGTGTGGTGGATTCCCATAAAGTATTTAGTGTTTTCCTTTTTGTAATTCGCATCACAATCTATTTAAGTTTTGAAGAAAGAAAGACTAAATTTAGTTTCAGTCTGAAACAAGCCCTCTATCTCAACTCTGTCAAACAGTGGAATTCCCATTAGTGGTATTTCTATGGGCGTTGGTTAACTGTACTGTACACATGCTCGTTTATTGTGGGTAAATAGAGTTGGGCAGGTGACTTCAGGCATTTGATAAGAAGTGCAATTGTGGCCTCCGGTGTCTGTTGCAATGTTGCATGTTTTCCCACATGTCGGCCTTCGCTCTGCTAAAGGAAATGCCGCTTAAAGTTCTTGCCACTTATTCAGTACAGGGAGAGTCCTGTGTCTCTCTGTTTGGCACTGAACCTGCTCTGCCCTGAGTATTTCCCTCTTGTCTTCCGTCCTTTTTCCTTCGACTCACACACTCACACATGCACACATCCGTATGTCCTTTCACCGGACTAAACCTGGAAGCGTTGTGTCAGCAGAAGAAGGTCAACAATAACCTGGAGACTTTTTTTTTTTAACAGCTTGTTAAGAAGTTTAAGGAAGTTAAAAGACGAAGATGAAAGATAAACTTACACGGCCCCTAAGTTCATTGCTATCAAGTTTCAACATCACCTCTTTGATTCGCACCAAAGATTATTTACAGTTGTGTTGACAATTATCCTGACATCCACTTTGAAGCTCTCAGAGCGCTCCCCTTTCCCCCCCGACTCATAGAACTCTCCTATCTTCTTATTTTTGTCTGTTCGTCTTTCGTGCTCGATAGAAAAACCACTGCAAAGCTTCTTGTGTTTTTATTTTAATATGGTTGCACAGCTGTTTTCTTAGCAAGGGTTGTTGCTTATTCAGTTAAATAAGATGAACACGTTAAGAGCCGAGAGTTGCATGATTTATTCACTGCCTCTCCCATCTTCTGGATGTTGTGCGTGCTTGATGGTATGAAACTTTTAACACTTTACTTGTCCTTTGTGATGTAGGCCATGAATCGCTAGTTTTGTGTATTGGCAAGAATCTGGAGATGCAATACGTATACAGGGGCAACGATTTGATATGTTGCGAAATATTGCGATACTGTTGGTACAAGGATATATGATTTTGATTTGTAGTATTTTTAGATTTGCGAGTTTTTGACTCTGTCATTGCAGAATTTAAATACCAAATCTCTTGACGAATGCTTGGATTGATTTCTTCAACAGCCACACAACCACACTGTGCTGCACTTGAATGTCAAATATTGGTAACACAGGGAGAATAAACTTGTGCAGATTTGCTCACTTCCTTTACACAATAGCTTCTGTATTTGCAATAATTTGCAACTTTTTATTAGTATGATTGAAGGATAATTACTACCTTTTCATAATCAGTGCTTATCTTTATCCTTTTAAAAACGGTTAGCCTGTTGGGTTTGGCTTTTTGATAAACGTATATATAGAAAGGCATATTCTTTGTGAAACAAACATGTAATCCACAGCTCCTCCCCGAGCATTTCACAGGCCCACACCTATCACTTCCCATTTGTGTGCTTTTAGATGTCGTTTACAGTTTCTGCTTTCTTAAGTACTCTATCAAGCTGAATCATTTTAAAAGAGAAATGAGAATAAAAAGAGTTCCTTTGGTTTACACAATTATTTTAGTTTAGTTTAATGTCCTCTACTTATTTTAGGATTAGACAATTAGAATATAGGGGTCACTTCAAGTTTAAATTTATATTTATCATGGTGACTATTTCTTTCAAACCTCCAGACAGGAGATAATATGATGAAGGTGCTAATAGGATAATAATAAAATGACGCACAGACGATTATATTCCAATTAAGAGATCCATTTGACAGGAAGGTATGTAGCAAAGTTTAAAATGCTTGTATAAACCTGAACAAAACTAATGTAACTTAATCCGTAAATATATTACATTGTCTGGGTAAGGGTTGTCAAAAGTATCCAAACACAGAAAAGTGTTGATACTAAAATGTTGTATCCAGATACCATACCGATTTTCAAAAGTTTCGATACGTCTAATTGCTATTTATTTATTTAATGTTCGCACTACCTTAGACGTGAAACTTGTTACCATAGTTGTCTTATATGCTTGATAGAAAAAAAACACTATGTGCATATTGCAAAGCTTCTTGTGTTTCCAGTTTCTCAATATTGTGCACAGCTGTTTTCTTAGCAATAGTTGTTGCTTATTCTGTTAAATAAGATGAACATGTTTAGCCCAGAGTTGCATGGTTTATTCACCTCTCACTTCTTTGGATGTTGTGCATGCTTGATGGTATAAAAACTTAAAGCTTTTCTTGTCATTTTAATGAATTACTATGTATTGCACTTTCTGTGTAAGCGTTGTCAAAAGTATTGGAATTCAAAAAGTGTTGTATTAAAATGTTGTGTCCAGATTTGATACTCATTTTAAAAGTATCGATAACATCTGATTTTTATTGTTTATTTATTTTTTACGCAGTACATCAGACCTGAAACTTGTTACCATAGTTTTATTTTATTAAAATTAAACAAGTGGTTCTGTTAATTGATGTATGTTATAAAAATATTATTTTTCTTTTTCTCTTTTATTGGAAAGTGTATTGGTGTTGAAAATGTTAGTATCGTGACAACCCTAGTTTGTGTTTTATGCTTTATCTATTGGGATTAATACAACATGGCATAGCTCCCTAGTTTGTGTGTTTGTGTTGCATTTCATTCAATGAATGTTTGGAGGTATTTTTATTTGATCGGTAGTGTTTAACTAAGTCATAGTGTGGATGTGGTGATGCAAAGGGTTTGCAAAGTTTTAAAGGATTATGCTCAAGTGGTGTCCACAAATACAATTCAAAATAGGGTTTTGCAAGTTGACACACATTTTGCAATTCATCTTATTAGGCTTGTTTGTTTGTTTGCTTGGTTGCTATAATGTTAAAGGTTGAAGAACACTGCACACATGATCATGAGTGTGTTTGTGACACACAATGAAGCCTCCACTCTGTGTGTAGCGTTAACTTAGCAGTGAGTTCCTACCAGTCAGTGTTGTCTTTTGTTTTTCTGCTCTCTGGCCTCGACTCATACTGATGTTTATATGGTCAACGTTATTTTTCTGGGGTCTTGGTATAATTGTTTACTTGTATGCGTCTTTGGTTTAGCAACTTTGGGCAGTAAATGACATTCTAAGCTGAAGATGGGTCTGTAAAGAGAGCACAACATCTGCTGGCATACCTCATCAGCAAACAGCTGTTTTAATTAACAGATAGAATAGGGTTTTAAAAAAAGTTGTTACAAAAAAAAAAGATACACAACATGACATGTAATCTGCCCAAATGAAGATAACGTTTGTCAAATTAGAATTATTAACCAGAGTTGTAAACGCAGAAATGAGATTAAAAAATACATAAACATAAAATATAATAATTTTATTCAGTCCAGCTGTTTCTTTTGCTCCCTCTCTGTGAACGTATTGCTGGAAACCATGCATGGAAAGTAGACACACAGGTGGGTTTACTCCTTGATATACATGATTTTTGATTACTTTATCTTGGGGAATGCACATTGAAACAGCCTTTCGGAATGTTTACATCCTTAACTCGCACACTAAAGATGGGGGGCTGGGCCACACAAAATTACAGGTCTCACCACAATGCAGCAGCATTTTAGAAACTATTCAGTTAAACAGATTGAACTATACAAGTGGTTGTGGAATTATAACGCCTGCTGCTGTTTGTTTATTCCTTTAGTCATTATCTCCACATTGTCTGCAAACATCTGGTCACAGATTACAGTAATATTATGTTTGTTTTATTAGAACGGAGCCAAGGCTCTCTGCTTGCAGATGGAGTTTAACTTTTCGAGATGGAGCTTTCTGAAAAGCTCATGTGAAATCCTGTTGGTGGAAACGAGAGGATAAGGGAGAAGAAATATCTGGTAAATTGGATAAGTCTATGAAGTTAAAAGGCAAAAAGAACCCTTTTTTTCTGTATTATGTTGAGAGGAGCAGCTGTTTTAACTGTGGGTCAAGGTTAGTGTTATCAGTTGACCTCATGCAAACCTGTTTGCTCATGTTTGTTGTGTTAAACTGGTGTAAAGGTAGAGTTGAAGTTCTTACTGTTTTCTTTACTAGATTACTCGATCCTTACTTTGCATCCTCATTGCTACCAATAAATGTTCCGACTCGAAAATAGAGATCACCTGTGGAATGTAGGATACTGTTAAAACACCATCCAATCCTTGTAACTGGCCCATTCAAATTGTTCGCCTTGGGAAATGGGACTGGACCTTTGGTATCAAAATGCAGCTTGCTCACACCACTGTGAAAATTACCTACTTCACCTCTAAAGCATGGAATGTTTGGAGGTTGTCCTTGTGTACAGACCTTTCCAGTTTACCCAGCATGTTGTTGTTTGGCATCACTGTGCTGCAGGGCATGCAGTGAGATTCACAGCGCAGTGAGTCATAAGTTAAAGGGTCATTCCAAATAGCAGAATACCTCAGTTGATGCTCTTTCCAGTATAGATGCGGCGGAACCTGTTCAACTGGATCCATCTCTTTAATTAGATTCTTCATTTAATGATTATGTTTTCTTTTAAAATTTCCGCATGAATAATTGTCAATATTGAATTAAACGATCGTTTCAGTTCCTAAATGTGCAGGATTTTCACACATGTTTTTGTCTCTCCTGCATATTCTTCTGGGCCCATGTGGAGCAGAAGTGGTCGTGGAGTACGAGTATGAAGCAAACCATGACGACGAGCTGTCCCTAAAATTGGGAGAAGTGATCAAGAATGTGCGATACATCCAGGACGAGGATGGTTGGATGGAAGGCGAGCTAAATGGGAAAAGAGGCGTTTTCCCAGATAACTTTGTCAAGGTACACTTTTTGTCTTTATTTGAAAAGCAACTAGCTTTCTTATGACTGAAAGAAAAACTATAGAAAGGCCTGAAAAGTAATTAATCTGTCAACCAAAATGTTTATTTAATACCTACAATTAAATAATTCCATTTAAGCTACACATTAGTCAGTTTCTAACCATGAAATCAGTTTCTCCTTTCCTGTCTGATCTGTTCTTCTCTCCTCCCTCCAACCTGTGTATTGCCTCTGTAATCCTTCATAGTGAGATAGGTAATCGGCTAAAAAGCCTGGCTCTGTCCTGAGCTTGAATAGTTAATCCTCTAAGGAACCTGCTGGTTGTTGAACTTTGGTCTGCACTATGCTTTTTAGTAGTGAAGTTTTATTTCTTCTTCCTGGTTTGACGCTTCTGCCGACTGGGGAACATGTAGAATCTCAGGGGGTGATATGGTAAGAAAGTGATCAATTTGTTGAAAGATTTGATTAGATGTTTTAGGTGTTAAAATGTAAAGGGTCCTAAAGTGTCTTTTCAGAAGAAAAAGTGTGAAATAATTATCACTGTTGAATGTGTGAAGCCATTGAGCAATTTTTAGTTGCTTTTCTGAAGAGGTGATGTCTGGTGGTGCTGTTTAAGCATTAGGTACAGTAGGTGCTTATTCTCACTCGGCGTCAAGTGACGTGCACAGAGGAGCAACAGAGTTCATTCCCACTATCTACAGGGCTTTTTCGGAATTCTAGGTTGTTCTTTCCTGTTTTTTTTCTCCCAAAAACTTCCTTCTTCCTTTGTATCCCCCCTCTCGCTACACAAACGCACACACTTCCTCAGTTGTAGAATTGCATGGTCAGCATGCCTACCAGGACGTGACTGATGAAGCCGGTCATTGTCTTTTCGAAGCATACATATTTGTCTACACACCTTTTTGTGTTTAATGATGCAATGTATTCTTAAAAAATAATCACTTTGAATTATTATATTTAAAAGTTCTGATCAATATTTGTTTATTAATCCAAGGAAAGTGTTTCTGTTAAATAAATGTGGTGCACATTACTTTTCCTATATTTATTTATGTTGAGTCCCAAATATATATTTAAATAATTGATTTTAAAAACCATGTGCTATTCCAATTGTTTAAATCCTAAATCAAATCAAAATGTTTAACACACAGTTGTTATAGTATAGATTACTCTTAAACATCAATCATCAAATTCCTATGAGCTAGGTTTTTGGAAGTTTTCTATTAGAAAGAAACTACTCAATTAGTAGTTTCGACTACTTTTCCATCTCACAGAGTGAGAAAATGTGTCTTTGAAACTTGAAATAACTTTCACATTATACATATAAGGGAGACAAACTACTTCCCTACATGATTATTTTGTTTAATCCTGAGAAAACTGATTTGACAGCAAGATGATGTGACCATAAAAATGACAACAATACAGATGCTAACGACACTTTTTACGTTTGTATGTATTTAAGGAAGTGAAGAAGGACATTAAAGAGGTCAAGGAAACCAAACATGAACCAAAAGAAGATTCCTCGTTGCTTCAGAGGAGAGAGAAAAGTGCAGGAAATGTGGCAAACCTGGTGCAAAGGATGAGCACCATCGGCATTCCAACCGGAGGCTTCCAGCTTCCACCCCCAGCTCCTGCAAAGAGTGAGCCAAGCTGGGTTTTTTTTTTACCTCAATAGTTTTTGTTTTATATTGTTTGACAGAAGGATAATGCAAACTAGCAAAGACAAAAAATGTTGTTGGTATACTGACACATTTTTAAAGATTTTTAAAACATATTTTAAACAAAAGTTAAAGGCTAAGATATTCCTGCTTTTAAACTGTTGACACCTTAACTTTTGGTTTTGTTTTGCCTGAAGCAACTTATGTTGTGGTCTTCGTGTCTGACTAGTTTTGTCACACTGGAAAAAAAAAAGGTGTTCAGCTCGAGCTGTTCAATTTCTTTCTGAGTCATTTTATAATGATAAAACCTCGTCTGCACTCTAAACCTGCTCCACCGCTCGCACACCCACCTGTTCTAAACTGAGAAACCACACACTGCTGTGCAGTTCAGCTTTTTCCTCCCCACAGGTTTGTCGTGATAATGTCCGTTTTCTCACAGCGGTCTTGCTCTTTTGAATAAATCAGTATCGTCATTGAAACTCTTTTGGTTTTGTAGCAAATCAGATTGACCTGTTTATGACATTGTAATATACATTATCTAACCATTTATTTGAATCATATATATATATAGCAGAAATACATTAAAGTTTTAAATAAAACCACTTGGGTTAAAATAAAAACAACGTGTTTTTATCTCCTTATTATAAAAGAAAGTGTTTTATGTGAACTATATGATGTTGCTCAACATGATGGACATCTAATATTGCTGTTACTGTAACTGTATCATGTGCCATCATCTCGTCTGGCCTGAGGTGTGCAGTTGAAATCTTTAAGACTCGCAAGTGGCCCGACAAGTTCTGGAACCATAACTATGATTCAGCGATCCCCTTTAGGAGTTTAAGCCATCGCTCAAAGCTCAACCTTTTGATAAGCATGAATATGTTAAAAGTGTGTGCTTTGACACATTGGTTAAATGATCCCGCTGTGTTTGTTTCCAAAGAGCCCAAGAAGAGGCTGTGCAAGGTGTTGTTCGACTACACTCCTCATAACGAAGATGAGCTCGGGCTAACAGTCGGAGAAATAGTCGAAGTCAACCAAGAGGTAAGTTTTTGTGTTCAAGTACGTTTGTAAATGATGTCGCTATTTTCATGCTTAGTAAATAAAAGAAAATAAGTGTTTGGTCATAAATTCAAACATAGAAAAGAATGGTCTAACTTGGATTACATATGGAAAAATGGCTGCATAATGGTTCAAAAAATGTTATTCTCTTCCTTCATTCAAACATGCATATATGAGGCTTTTATTTTAGTCTTTTACACTCGAGGCAAACATAACTGTGTTTATTGGCAAACCTTTAAAATGAAAATGTGTTCTGCTTGTGGACAGGTGGAAGAAGGATGGTGGAGCGGCACTTTAAACGGGAAAACAGGACTCTTTCCATCCAACTTTGTCAAAGAGATCGAGCCAGCCACAGAAGAAGCAGAGTCCGTTGATGCTGCCGCAGATGAGATGGGTAAGGTTAACTTAACGCAGCACATTTATAGAAACATTTAGTCTAGATAATATTTTGGTTGTCTAATAAAATAAGTTTCCAGCTTTTTTAACGATAAAATATCAATCAATCAAATGGCATGTCAGAAAAAAAAAAATTCAAACAGAAATATAAGAAAATAAATTATGAAGGTCTGAGGAAAAAGATAAAAAACAATTAATGTACTGACGTTGTTGAGTTAAGTGCCAGCTCCCCCTGGTGGTAAAGAAATCTATAGCATTCTCAAGTTTCAATCTAAATCTGTGCTTGTTGTCTTAATCTTGTCAGATGGGACTGCTCTGGAAAATGTTTCCAGTCCGACAACACCTCAAGCATCCCTAGGAAATGGAGTAATTCCCAAGAAGATACGAGGCATTGGATTTGGAGACATTTTTAAAGAGGGTTCTGTTAAATTAAAAGCCCGCCTACCCAGTCCTGAGACGGAGGAGAGAAAGGAGAAGGTAAGCGTTGATACAATAGGATGTATTGTTGTCACCTCCCTGGTCTTGTGACAGATGTTAGTGAAATCCTTGCACGAGTCCTGAACAAAGAAAAAAACAAGATTGAATCAAGGGTATTCACAAGGGGTCTTATCGTTGCCATGCCTTATAATGCATAGAAGGTGAAAATAAATAATACAATCTTTTTTTTTAAAGGAAAAATACATTATCATATTTATGGCAAAGCATTTTAAATACCTAGTTATATTTTAATGTAATAATGTAAGTGCAGTTTAGCAACAAAAAAAAAGGACCTGGCTTGCATTTGTATGATATAGATAATTCATTCCCACAGTCGACACCTGTCAGTTACCCAAGACTCTAGCCTTGCGTAACCTGTTTCTCTTTCTGCTTTTTTTCTTTTCACGACAGCCCTCACACCTCCTTCACGTTGCTTTTTTCACTCTCCCCCAATCCTCACATCTCACCACTTATTCAGTGGCACAAGATAATTTCATGTTAATGTGGTGGACAAGACAGAAATCTCTATTCATAAACGACAAACATGAGCACGATGTTCACATCAGTATTAAGCTAATCAACATCACCACTCGAATGTCTTTTGCCATTCATTAAGTCAAACCCTTGCCCCCCCCCCCCCCCCCCCATCAAGCTTTAGGATTGGCATGTTCGCTCATCGGAAATAATCCATTTCCACTTGTTTGGGTTTTTGCTTCATTTTAGCCAATCCCATCATTACCATCTGCCGCAAAGCCTTCCCTTCCCAACATGACAGACTCCCACCGAGCAGACGGAGACAAATCTAAAGGTAAGCATGGAGAAAAATGAGAATAAATGTTGATAAATATTTGGTTTGTGTGTGCAAAGCTGCGTTTCTATTTGTTTTGGCTTCCTGTTCTTTCTTGTGAATGTTTAAACAGTCGTTTTAATCCTGTTCTTCCTAAATGGCAACTTCTTTTGATTTTCATATTAATTCAACAGTATTTTCTTCTTGACCCCCAGCTAAAGAGTTATGTAAAGTCACATTTGCATTTGACACCACAAATGAGGATGAGCTCCGCTTGAAAGAAGGAGATATTATTACCATATTGAGCAAGGTAAAGACGTTCACAAGTGTTTTTATCCACATTTTAAAATGAAACCGAGATGAAATGCAAGAGAAAAACCTTTAAGGCTAAATTATCTTTTCTTACTGATGGAAACATACTTTTCTTATTTTGTCAATATGGTTATTGGTGGTGATTATCTGAAGAAGCTCCATGAAACGGTTGACATATAGACTGAAGTAACAATATTTTTAGTCGTAAACAAAAGAAACAAAGTGTAAAAAGGTTTAATAGGGATTTTCTCTTTTAAAGGACACAGGAGAGCCTGGGTGGTGGCGAGGGGAGGTTGGTGGCAAAAAAGGAGTTTTCCCTGACAACTTTGTCACCATACTTTCTGAGGGAGAAAAAGAGGTAAGAGTTTAATATAACTCTCCTCCTTATGTTCCTCAACTTGCGTTTATGTCTTCGTTGACTGAACTTCATGAGTACGATAAATCATCATGAAGACTCTGAAGTATTATAACTTGCAGAATTATCTCTGATTCCTGAAGACGGTTATAGAAGTAAGTCTTTTTAATGCATTGATAGTGCAACTAATAACGTACAATGAGTTTGTTTGTGAGTTCATGCCTGTTTTACAACTTGAATAAAGTAATGATTTGCTCATCTGTCACTCAGTTAATCACAAGTCCATCTGTATATTTCAGACTCTCCCATCACGAAGCTCGTTAAAGTCATCACCAAGGCAGGAGTCGGAGGAGGTAAAACTTTCTTTAACGGCTAAATTGCGATGTTATTTTTTCATGAATATCCAGCCAAGTGGGTGAAGGAGTCTCTACACAGAAGCTTGCATGGTTGAGGGTCACTTTTCTATGCACTTCAACACAATACTGAATAGTGAACCGACTTATGATGCGTCTTTTACCATGACAAGTAGAATCTTAAAATATAGAACGTATCCTATTAATGTCTTCCTCTTTACAAAATAAGTGATTCACAGGCTGTTACTGAAAGTTAATTTCTTGTCTCTTTCTTTCTCAAGCTCGGGGTGACATAATATGAATTGATCTATTTCGAAACAAACACTGCTTGGCAGATGTTGTTTACCACTGACATTCCTCACGTTTAGGCTGCTGCAGATTTAATCTTTTCTATTGGGTGCATTTAGACTTTTTCTTTTATGACTCGAACGTGTTTGATGTTTCATTCGTCTGTTAGTCCATTTAAAGAGTGAATGAAAGCTTATTGAATGCTTTACTGTGCACTTTGATGACCTTTTAACTTCTTAATTTGTGTTGTTGTTGTGTGGAACCAGAAGCCCAAGAAGCCTCTTCCTCCATCCAAAAGCATAGGTAAGTGTGTGTGAATGGCTGTAAAAAGCACTACCGAATTTCCCCTCGCGGGACTAATAAGGGATTCTAAAAATAAAAAAAAAAGAATGTTAGTATTGTAGCAGACAGATCGTTTATAACAATCTAAAGGTTGCTCTGCCGACTGTTTTCCTTTGGGAAATTAGTTTTAGACGATGGAAGCTACAGCAAGTTTCATAAAAGCAACAATAAAGAGCAAATAAAAATAACAATTGCAAAGAGATAAAATAAAGTGCAAATATAAAGAACATTCATTCCTCACAATCTGAAGCTGGACTCACTGGTGACAGTTGCTGAGAGGAGATCACTGGACAAACTACTGTCCATCATGGATGATGGCAGTCATCCTCTGAACACTGTCGTCAGTGAACAGAGAAGCAGATGGAGCACGAATGCTCCTTCCCAGATGCAACACTAATAGACTCAGGGACATTTTCATTCCTAGGGCTATTAAATTGTACAATTCTGAGTTGGGGGGCAGGAGTGGATTAAAAGTATAATGATGTTCTGTTCTATGTTAGTCTTTGTATCCTTTGTCTTTGTTATTGTTCTTTGATCTATGTTCTTTATCTTTATATTTAGACTTAGATTGTATCATCTTGTTCTTTCTCTTTATTTCTCTTTGTTCTTGTTCTTATTTTATTTAATTTATTTTTTATGAAAGATTGCTGTATTTCCTGTGGCTAATTAGAAAAAAAAAACTATTTCCCGAAGGAGACCTCCTGAGGGATCAATAAAGTTCTACCTAACCTAACCTATCATGAGGGACTTACTGCATCTTAGAGAGGAAGACTTTTACATTTGAAACATTTGAGTGAGTCAGGAAAGTTTGGTTTTCACATTGGATGACCTTTAAGATTCTCATTTTACTCAGCTAATAGCATTTCACTGAGTGAACCATAAACTTTGAATTTGTTATTTTCCAGCTCTCAAACCAGAGGTGCCGAGTGCGGAGAAGAAGCCGCATCACATCAGGCTAGATGACAGAGGTAGGACCTGTTGCTTTTTCAGGCTTGTTTTCTGATGCACACCAGTATTAAAGCTTGTCCCTGTAATGATTGTTCACTCACTTACAATTGCTTTTCGATATCTCAACTAAAAATATATGCATGCATCCTTTTTTCTGTCACTTAATCTCTCCTGTTTAATTGGAATATTAATTGGTTGTGTTGTTGAATGTATTAATTTAATGACCTTGAGTGACTTCAGCTAATTACTTGTATCCTTTGTAAGCGTAAGTGTTTTGAATGTTAACTCAATTGATGATGTTTGTTCGATGTATGTTGTTTTTTTGAAGTTAAAAGAACCAAACATTTCACAATCACCCCTTTTTTTTAATATGCATTTATTAAATCATTCATTTGCAGCTCAGATTCACTGTATGTATGACATTTTATTTGATTTAAAATACCATGCTCCTAATGAATCCCCTAAAGGTGTTATTATGGTCTGGTTTATTTTGAAAGTGAGTAAATATATATATACACTTTTCTCGTAAAACCTTTCTTGAAGTTACAGAACCCACAGATTGTTTTGGCTTGTGACACATTAAATATGAGAATAAACACATTTTTAAAATTATTATTTCAGCATTGATGAGAAAGGTAATTACTATTCTTAAAAAAAAGTATGTTATTGAATATTCAGCCAATTTAGTTTAGAAATACAAATGATTAACGTTAAATACTGATGTTGTCGAGTCAAATTCTTATTTACATGGTTCGTTCTCAATATTGAATTTAAAATTGGGTTCTTGATCAAATTTTGAAAACGATGATATAATCTGTTTTTATTCTTCCCTTAGAAACAAAGCATTTTAATTGTACTTAAAATGTATTAACTTTGTCTGTTTTTATTTTTTGTCAGCATTACAGAACGTTATTTTAGATCACCACACTGTGGAATTACAAATATATCAACCATTAGTTGTCGGTAATGCTAACTACCTGATGATGCAGTCATTAAATAAGTCGGCACAATTATTTACACGTATGAAATTAGCTCCTTGGCAGAGGTAATTATTATTGGAAATGGATACTGTCTGTAAAACATCCCTTTTTTTTCCTCTATAAAATAGTTGACAAGCCTACACTTGAATACAAGCCATCCAAGCCTGTAGCTCCGCTTGTCCCGCCAAAGAAGCCAGTCCCCCCTCCAGCCAAAGGCAAACCTGGAGGTCTCCCTCCAAAGAGGCCGGACAAACCTATCGCTCCATCACCAAGTCTAAGGTAGGTTTGCTGCCGACTTCTCTCACAGCTCTTCTGTTTTTAAAAATTTCCACTTGATTTCAGGCTAAACGGTGAGGTGCCTTCTTTGCGGCCAAAATCCGAATTTGAACCTCTGCCGCCATCCAGACCTAAAACCCTCTCTGGGGATTGGGGTGATAAATCCTCGGATATGTGTAAGTTTTCATACTAAACATTTGACGTTGTTCTTTGGCAATGGTTTCTTGACTTCCTACTTGTTAAGTTCTGACTGAAAAGCTAGTGAACCTGCCAAGTGAGAAGGATTTGTGACGGGCATGTCCTTGATCTGGAAGAAACTGACTAAACCTTGTTTGAGGAATACGTTATTGAGAAAATAAAGTGTCATAATGTTGCATTGATGCAAATAAAAACATTAAATTAAAGAACATCCATAATCTAGACAAGGGACGGGTAGAATGAGTTATTGAACCCTGATGTTCTGGTTCGTATCGATCTCAGTCTCTGGAGGGTTGAACTTCGGAGAGTTGACGAGCTGCTAAAACGTTCACACTCCTCCCACCCACGACACGTGTTGGCTTTGAACACCAGAATTCAATCATGATGAAATAATGGTTCTTGTTTTTAACTAAAGTGAGCCGACACCAAAAAGGCGTAAAGTGCCTTTCCATCAAAGGTCGACGACATTGCATCACAAGAGGATGTGACTTTATATGGCTATACAACATAAAGCTACAGTCATTGACGTGTACATCTCTTACTCATATTTAGCTTGACTAACTACCAATGGAAATCTTAAAAACCAGGCTCGTATACGAGGGTAAGGTCCAAGTGTTTTATTGTAATTAATATTTTGATTATCTACATGCAAATCCTGGAGAATCCCTTGAGAACTGAACATAATTGCAACGCTGATATTGTTATTTCAAACCACATATCTATGGTAGGATCTCAAGATGGTAATTGCTTCCGTTCTCTTCAATCAGCCACAGACCTGATGAGTTTCGATGATTTATCATCTACCTCAGAGAAGCTCTCTCACCCCACCGTAAACAGACCAAAGATGCCTGGGAGGAGACTACCTGCACAATTCGCTGGAGGACATTCGGTGAATAAAAATATCTTGTTACCTTCAAAAATGTAACTCATCATCCTGGAGGCAGTACAGTAGTTACATAAGTATATGTATACAGTATAACTATCTACAATGATACTACCTGTTCTTACCTAAAGCCTTTTTCTGACCTTTTATCTTGTGAATTTAAAACAAAGCTGCACATTTTGGCAGAATGTTAAAATCCCAAGTGACAGCCGAGTCGTAGAGTAACAGTTGTTTCACTTCATCTACACCATTGTAATCTTTGGAAATGATTTTAGCCCAACAAGGAAGTCAGCGTGGAGAAATCCTTCAAGCTGGATGACGACATCAACGGAGCCAAAGTGAAGCTTCCTGAAACCAGAAAGGTAATGAATGATGAATCGTTATTACTTGTTGAGGACCTCGTTAACGACGGTCTGATGTAACCACTGTGAGCTGGAAGAACTTAATCATGTCTCGGAGGATTGGCAACCTGAAGCTGTTCACACTCAACATGGCGACGCTATTATCGACATGTCACCATTATGTAAATTAAGCAGTAACACGATTACTAGGGAAAGAAGAAGACAAAGGAAAAGCAAAAAAAAAAAGGGAAAGCAAAGGACAAAAGTCAACATTAAAATATTAACACACTTGCATTACATTGTAATCACTACACGATATTAAATATCAAAGAAAGAAAGAAAATCTACCCAATTAAATGGGAAGAAAAATAAATGATTATATTTATCAAAGAGTGTAAAGTAGATCATACACACTGATTAATATCATGATGAACATCCGATTAATTAGTTACAGTCATGAGTTACAGTCATGAGTTTTAATCTAATTTTTTAGCCTTTTTTTTCCTGTTTGCAGTTTGTCTGTTTGTAAAATGATTAATTCTTCCCGTTTGTGTTGCTCTTCTTTGTTGGGTCAGTCACAGCCTGAAGTGGACATTGGTCTGGTGAATGGATAATGGGTTTATTTTGATTTCATAATTATTTAGACGACATCAAACACAGAAATGTCAACTTAAGGTTGCAGGCAAGCCTGGGGCTTTTCTCAGCTATTTTAGCTGTAAATAATTATTAACATTAATCCATTACAGAGCGTAGATATTGCTCTCCTTTAAAAAAAAAAAAAAACTCCTGTCATTATTGGAATGACAAATGATGGCCATTCACATCGCCTTAAAAGTGTATCCAATCAACCAGCCATTACAAATGGCCGGCAGGTGAAGTGACTCACGTCTCTGTGAGTGTACAACATTGATTGTAATTGCTGTGGATAATGAAACGTATGAAGTGGGACCTGCCACATGCTGCTCCGTCCACCTCTTGGGTGCCTAATTGGAAAATAATCTTTGTCCAAAATTACTTAGAAAGAGGAAATGGAGGATGAGATGTGAACGTAACGTTTCGTAATGTAGAAAAGTCAGTAATGAGGGCTCAGTGCAGCTCCTTCAACCCTGCAGCTCAGATTTACAAAAAGGAAATTACTCTCCTTCCTCTTCTTGTTATTTTCTTTACTTCCATTAAATGCATCGAAACATAGGTAAGCAAAACAAAAACAATCTTTCTAACCAACTACGTGAAGCTTCCTCAGGTTATTGAATTCCAGCCACAGTTTGATGTCCTATAATAGGAGGACTAACCCACGTGACGATATGTACAGTGGCTTGCTAAGGTATTCATACCCCTTGAACCTTTCCACATTACATGCCACAAACATAAATATATCTTATTAGAATTTAATGTGAAAGACAAAGGGTTACAAAATGTGGAAAAGTTCAAGGGGTATGAATACTTTTGCAAGCCGCTGTGTGTCTAGTGAACGCAGCTCATTGAATGGTGTCAGTTAAAAGCATAAAAAATATATTAAACAATTACAGGAAATGTTTCTTTGGTCTGACGGCCGCATTTCTTCAATTCATTTTTTACGGGTCTAATAGGAGTCAACAGGCAAAGGAAGAAAACAAACAAACCACTGGATTTATGTTCGTAAATGGACTGCTGAACTTATTAGAGTGTGTTTTAAGGGGTTCAATTCCAATGCTGACGTTTTATAACCAATTTCACCTTTAATTTATCTGCACAGCCTTCAACAAGCCTCTTATCACCTTCATCGTCATTTCATCGAGCCAGCCTGGAGACCAAGACCAACCCCGCTGCTCCAATTTCCAGCACAGACGGCGGCGCTCACAGAAAAGAGGACGCAGCTGCTCAGCTGGAGGAGCTGCGGAGCCAGATGAAGGAGCTGGTGATGTCGGTGGAGCTGCTCAAGACGCAACAAATGTAAGGAGTGAAAAATCAAAACGCTTTCAATCACAAATCATGTCCCTTCGTGGCACCTACAACACTAATGGCTTAACAGACTGTGAAGTCTCACAGACTGTCAACACTTTTGATTGATTTTAGTTGTAATGGCTTGCAGTGAAAAAAAAAGACATTTTATAACCTTTATTATTTATATAGATATTTTTCACCACAGACTGGTTGAGCTTATTTTGGTTAGATGGATGGATGGATGGATACTTTATTAATCCCCCGGAGGAGAAATTATTTTGTCCAGCAGCAAGAACACATCTATCCATACAAACATCCATAAATAAAAACATGTTAAAACAATCAAATACGTACATAAATTCAATACATACAAAAACATATAAAAAAAAAAATACATAAATAAAGAATTTAAAAGTTGTCAATAAAAAGTATAAAGTGCATGTCAAGCACAAGGGAGGGATCTATTGTAGCTAATGGCAGAAAGAACAAGGGATGTCTTAAAGAGTTTTGTTCTGCAGTGCATGGAGAGGAGCCTGTTGCTGTGGTTACTCTTCTGATCACATGCAGAGGGTGTGGATGGTTATGACCTTCATAAGAGTCTTCATCCTTTTCTCCAGCACTGCTCCCACAGAGTCTAGTCTTTTTTTCACGAACTGACCTCAACATAAAAATGAAAAAAGTCAAAAAATAAGGCGTCACCATATTAAAAAAGACATCTTACAAATATGCTGAATCAGCAGAGGTCCCTGGACAGATTTTTGTTTATGCAACAAGATTGTCTTATATGAAATTTGTGGGGTTTTTTTTCACTTTTACGTTCTGCTTATTTTTGGAATGAACTAAAAAAAGCTTCTTCCATTGCCAAGACTCAAAGGCTAATGTTATTTAAGAGAAAATATAGATGTACATACTTTGGTTTCCTATTACTTTAGCATTTAAAACTAGTGGGGATTTTATTATTTTTGTGTAGAATCTTGTAACATTAATCATGCCGGAGGGAAATTGTTGGCCTGAATAAGAAGAGAAAAGAACCCTGGAAAAAAGGATCAATACCTGGCCTCGTAAGCTAAAAAAAAAGGAGCAAAATGTAAAGGACACAATAAAGGTTTAACCATTTATCGATTCAAATAATGAACTCCAAGACATTATCAAACGAGCGTCTGTTGATGTTTGCAGGAAAGAGATCGCAGATCTCCGGGGAGAACTGGATGATGAGAAGCTGAAGCGCATGACTCTGCAGGTAATGTCGATGCACAGTGGACCGTCTATACCTCATCATTGGCCCGGTCACATATTGATGGTCTTTGTGTACTCACGGATGGAGTCACTCCGTCATGGGACCTGATCTGATCCTGTCACACGGAAACACGGAGCGTTGGAAGGGCACGGAAGATTAATGAGTGGGTTCTTTGTGTAAAACTGTAGCTCGGGACTTTGGACGAACTCATCCGATCACCCACAGTCGGGTTTAGACGAAGAGCATTAGGAACCTGACGTCTTTGAGCGTGATAGCTCAGTATTCCGGTCCTCATTAAATCCCTGAAATCTGAATTTTCCACCCTCTTCCTTAAGTTTGCATCACGAGCAACTGTTAGAGATTCTTTTCTGGGACATCATCATAAGCCTTCTTTTCCTGTAGCTTCGTCACAAGCTGTTCAGAATCAGGCCAGCATCGGGCTCCCTTAACTCCCAATCACAAGCCCCACTACGTTCAAGCACAGCTGACAATGTCGATTAACTTCTATCTTATAAGACCCTGTGTGATGTCAGGTGTCCGGGGATCTTCACATGTGATCACCGCTACTGTCGGGTTCATTGGAGACGACACTCTGTCCCATGTCATTATTCTGCTCGGTGTCTCCGAGTCCGATCAGAAAGGTTGTTCAGTCAACATGAAACATTTTACGAAGGTGCTGGCTCCGCGATCGGCAGCAGCTTTAAACCATTTGTGTTTTAAAGAGAGACCAGAGAGAAGTGAGTTCCAATAATCCGGGCGTGAGGTGACCAGGATGGTGACGAGGGTTTGAAGGGGTCGGCGAGGCTGGGGGGGAAGGACGGAGGCGATTCATGTTGCGAGGATGGAAACACACCGACCTGGAGACGTTATTAAGTGAATTGATTTCAGTGAGAAATCCTCTAATCGTCTGTTGTGCTCCAAACGTTTAATCAGATCTGAACTATTCTGACGTGCTCGAGCTCAGAGGAAAAATAGCCCCGAGCGTAGAGAAAGACGCCATTTCTTCACGTGTCTTCTTTCAGCCGAGAGGTATCAACACGTGACTCCTTCTCCTCGTTGAACATAAACCTTCTTACTTCTGACTTGGATTAGTTTGTTTTTATGTGAAAACGTCTTAAGAGAATACTTTTCCAATAAGCATGATTTGTTGAATATTCAAACATACAATATATTTTATATAAAAAGGTGGAACGTAATGAGCTCATTTTCATCTTCCATATTTTTGATTTCATCTAAATTAAAACGCTTATTTTGTAGAATAAGTTAATGAGAATAACATTCTTTTAGTGTTGAATCACATGCAAGCGTCAGCTTTGAGGTTTTGTTTAGTAGAACAATTTCCTAATGGCTCACATGTCGACCCCCCGGACACCAAGCAAGACCTTTCCTGATAAGAATAACTTGAATATTGTCACAATGAACTTGTGTCCTTTTCCACGGCTCCGGTCACGGGAGTTTATTCCGACTCTCTTTGTCTCGACAGATGGAGCTGGAGAGGCTGAAGCGTATGGTTCACTCCACGTGAAGCGTCTCTGCAGCGACCTTTGAAGACGCTTTCAAGGAAAAAAATAAACTCCCCTATATTTGTAAGATCCACATTTTGCACATTAATCCTTTTCAAGCTAGATGTAATTAAATGACGGATGTATATGTTTCTTTTTTTTCTTTTTTTTTCTTCTTCTTTTTTTGGCAACCCGATTAAACAGAGGCCTTACTTTAAACTACTGTGCCGGACTTGCTCTCGCTCACTCTGCGTTCCTCCTCAGCGACGGTTCGCTCTCAGTACTACTGACTATACACAACTGGGGATGTTACTTGTCATCTTATGACATTGTCTTGTGTTTTAGGCTGCACAGATTGATGGGTTTTTTTTTTAAGTTGTATGGAAAATATTTGCTTTTGTTTTTTTGGCTCCACTTAAAACAGCTTGAGGTGTCTTCAAGCATTTTGTAACCAGGGAAACACTACTGTGCCTGTTAAGTGTTTGTTATGGGAGATACTTGTGACTTTTACTTAAGAAAAATATACCTTTTGTATCGTGTCTTTTTAGACCCCGAGTGCGAGTCTCACCTTCAGATTCATTCGGCAAGCTATGGTTTGTCTTGTGAATCCTTCCCTTCTCAAACAGTCTTTCATGTTATTTAGCACTTACGATCATTTGACACAGTCCTCACTTCCCATTCGACATGACCAACCATGTTCTCTTCTGTCAATCCTTGGACTCATCATAACAAAATGACTTTAGAAACTGAAAATGGCGTGTGTTGGGTTTTGTGTCTATGCAACGTTAAGAGTTCTTCTACAGCCTGTTGTTTTCCTCTTTCATCTCCACCTGTTCCATCCTTTCCTATCGAAGGAATGCCACTTTCTTATCTAGCAACTGTGACAATCTTTGTACACCTATGCATTCAATCAAATATTAGAGGATTATAGTTCTTTGTTTATCGTCTTATCCTTCCTGCCAGCTGGAAAATGAATTGACTCGGATGAAGATAAGTAAGACGGGGTTCATGGGGCGACTGCTAATCCCAGGATTCACTCATGTCTAAGACATTCCATGTTAGCATTAAAGCTTAAAGTACACTTCATGATCCAACTTTCATGGAATACTTTTTTATTTTAAGTAAGCAGAGGCTTTAAGGAAAGTTGCCTCGATCCATAAACGCATTTTGTCGCCCATGAGTTTGTATCAGCACTTTAAAAGTAGCATCTCAAATGGTGGGTTCAGTCGTTTTTCTCAGATTCTTGCTAAGCTATTGAAAACGATCCGACTCAAGTGTGTGTTGACGACGTCGACAGAGCGAGCTCGTCGATGTCGTCCTCGGTTTTAGGGTCCAAAAGTCTTGCTGCTTCTTATCTCCGACTTCACATCGACGCGTTTAAAAAAAAAACTGGACAGTGAGTTGAATCGATGGTTCTGAGACGCATGATGTTGATCACAAACGCAACTATTGTTTTTTTTTTAACCGGTTCTCCACGTGTCACAGATGTCTTAAAATGATCTGAATCGTCCTCAGGCTTTGTTCAAGTGTGTGAATGTTGCGGGAAACACAACCGGAGTGTTTTATTTTCTCAGTGTTGATGACCTTAATAAGCGTGTCGTTGCCTGAACATCTCTGAGTACAGTTCTATATGATGTGGGAATAATGTTTGGGAGCTTCTTTGTAAATGGATAATTCAGCTTTACGTTCACATGTTGTACATTCCAGACTTTAAGAGAAATCTGTGCACATTCACTTGCCAGTTTTTTTTTTGTTGTTTACAAGAAGTGTATTTCTTGCATGAGATGAGGTTCTTTCAGATTTAAAAAAAACCCAGAATAAATATCTTTATTTACAATCAACATGTTTCCTTGCATTGTTTTCGTCTGGTTCTCCAAACAAGCCGACCAGCTGTGTCAAGAATGAGATCAAGCTCAACATGTTTTATGTTTTTGGATAAATGATGACATTGTGGGGTCATCAATAAAGGTTGTATCAATCTCAGCTACACAAGCTTAAGAAAACATCCCCCTGTCTCTTCACATTTATTCAATTTCATACTTGAATTCATCAAAAAGGTTGCCATGAGTCTCGTCCTCTTCCTGCTGCTGCTGCATGACTTTGAAAACCAGCTTCATCCTCTACTGATCTCTCACCACCGACTTGTATGAACCCAGATATCGAAATTGATTTCATCGAAACGTGGTTGCGATGATGGTCACGTTCAACCTAGAGATTAAAACGCCGTCAGACGTTCTCTGATCATCATAAATACAAAATGTCAATCCATGTTATTCAATACGATCTGCGTTATGTGCGGTTCATGGTTGATGGGGCGCGTTAAGGGGCCACATTTTTTAAATGTATCAACGCCACAAGGTTAGCTTGTTACACCGGCCTATGGCGTGTCATATTGTCAAAGAATTTATGTTGCTTTTATAGTCTTATCACAATAAACATATAATCGTTCTTACTGCAGCTCACAATAAGCTTAAAGGAAAGTTACCCAGTAGAATTTTTGTTTGACGAGAAATGACAGTTTGTGCTTAAGATACAGTGACCGCACCAAGATATACGTATAGGCTTATCTTCCCATGCAAGCTGTTATACCGCGCTCACTGACTCCTACAGAAAACCGGTTCTAGCTGGCTGCGTCTAGCAACAATGGAACAAAATGTTTGTATTCGAGTTTGTAATGATCTGAGCTATTAAATAAAAAGGCAGCAAGGAGCGGAAAACAACAGTGGCTTGGGACGAGCCGGAAGAATCGCCTCCACTCCTAGGTAGTAAATCTAGATTCAGTAAATAAATCTATAGACTCTCATCTACATGAAACTATCCATATGGAGGCGGCAGGAGGAGGAAAGTGCTGGAGAACCGATGGTGATCTGTGACCTGACGTCTGAATGACGCATCAAACTCACAATAAGTTGTCGCTTCCGGGGCTTCGATATGTGCGAATGTAAATCTCTGTGTGACGCTAACGATCCAAAGTCTTGTGGAGAGAAGTCTCGGTTTGAAAGGTCAAATCTATGATTCACCACTTTACATCTTAGGTGCATGTTTAAGCTCACACCAAAGAAAATGGTTGGAAACCAAGATGTACATGACATCCACATGGTTTCAGTGATATATATATTCATAACTTTGTCGTTACGTATACCGCCGTGGGTCGGGAGCTTCCGGGGTCAATCTTTTTGAAATGACGACAAAAACATCCGACATTTAGTTCTAGACCAGGGGTGGGCAATTAAATTTCTTCAAGGGCCACATTAAATTCTGTGAATGTTGTTAGGGGCCGTCGAGCAAAAAGAAAGACGAGAAAATCCCTAAAAAAAAGGACAAGCGTCATTAGGCCGTGACTTTTATTAAGCTTAATAAGCTGCAATGCTATTCTTGTATGAGTTTTTTTTCAAAACATTTCTTCAACTAACTTTAAATATTTTCAGGGATTAATATATACTCAAAAAATTATACAAAAAAGGAGGGAAAAAGTAAATAAGTGTTGTAAATGAATAATAAATACAAAATACACTTTTTAATGCATTAGAACCATTTATACATGATTGTACTTTGACATTACAAGGGCCGCACAAATACAGTCAAAGGGCCGCATGTGGCCCCCGGGCCGCACTTTGCCCAGGTCTGTTCTAGACGCTCTTGTCGTTTCAAGTGTCAGAAACGTACGGAAAGTTGTGTCGGGATGACACAGAAGTATTAGTGGAAAATATCACGAAGACACGAGCAGAGGCGAAAAGATTTCAGGAATAAAGAAGAAAAAGCCTACAGGAACTTTTCTGGGAACAGACGAGAAGTTGCAAGAATTAAGGGAACTTAGAAGAAGTTGCAAAACGTAGTGATGGGCCGATGAAGCTTCATGAAGCAATGTTGTGTTGTTTAGCGGTCAGCAGGGGGTGCCATCAGTTTAAAAATGATTTCATTACAACAGTTGTTCAAAACAAAGGAAAATAGTGCCGCCATCTAGTGGACTCTGAATATAATGACACTGCTTCATGAAGCTTCATCAGACCATCACTAGTAAAAAAAAAGTGTTGGGAAAAGCAGTAGCAAGAAGTGCGCCACCTGCTGGGCACAAAAATAAATGTTAGATATTCATTAAAAAAAAAAAACTTTTTAAATGGAAAAAGTGAATATTGAAAAAACCCAAGAACAAATATAAAGGTAAGTTCAATACATATTTATAGAAACTAACAATAGGAGTCAAATAATCTTAATGTTTGAAGGTCGATCCGAATGGATTCCTGGGAAATCTCTGCAGATGCAGAGTGGGCTTCTGACCTCTACCTGTGCGAGTCTAACGTTGATTGCAGGATGTGTGATTATGGGGGCGGCATAAAACTCCCGGTAACAGCGGAATCACGGAAACTATAAGTGCTTGGAAATGCTAATCGTCATGACAGCCGCAGCCAATCAGTGACCTCGCTGGACTCGCACGCCGCTCCAGGCATTAAAAATCAATTGTTTTATTGTTTTTTTTTTAAAGGTTCCGCATCATTTCCTATACTAATGGTTACACTTCTGCACGTGCACTGCTGGGATGTTGACACACTGTTTACTTGTGGTAGATTAAAAAAACAATTCTTCTTCAAGCATTTCGAGACAGAAGGTCAAACATGCCGATAAAAAAAAACATTTAAACCTGTGTCTTAGATAATCGGCGAGTATAAAAGTGTAATTTAATGCAGATAAAACACTAGATTCTTATCCAATTCATAACGTATCAGTATTTGAATGTCCTTCTATTGAATACATGCTAACTTTGGCATTCACAAATTAAAACATTCGGTGTCAAATTCCTGTTTAATGGATACATATTTTTCTCAGCCTACCATTCTGACTATTAACATAACATAACAACAATGATTTGCACTCATGTTGGATATCATTTTGACTGAGACATTCTTTTTTTATATTACAATAAATTTCTAAATGTAAAATCATAACAGGCTGCTCCGTTCTTCTGTGTTGTCTAAGCCCGTGTTTGGATAAGCCTAGTACGTATGGCCTGTGCCTCACATTTTATTTTATATTTTTCAGTCACATCCGGGGATAGTGGGGGTCGCCAGTCTCTGGCACCGTTATTTTGGGGGTCGCGGGTTGAAAAGTTTTGGGAAAACCCTTGGTTTAGAGGTTAGTAGGTGGCGCCACCAGATGTGATGTTTTATTAGAACACATGTTCAAAACCAAGGAAAGTAATGGCACTGCTTCATGAAGCTTCATCAGACCATTGCCACCTCTGACACGGAAACTGGAGGACCCGGAGTGACCCCCACACTAGTTCCTGGAACACGCAATTTATTAGAAAGATCGATCATCTGTCGCTTCTGTCTAATCTGACTGCATCCTCTTTGCGTTCGCTCATCCTCTCGGCCCCATTTTGGAAATGAAGAATACAGGATTAGCTTCTTCTGGTAGCTTCTGTCAATGAACCTGCTGGTGTTTGGAAACGTATTAAAGCGTCACGTAACGCTGGGGTTTGAAGTCCTGTTGGACCGGCTTCTCTGCAACAACACATAGAGCTTTTGTTTCACTGATTTTCACTTGTTTTTTTTTCTATTCAACATGATGGAAATGTCTAGCCACATGCTAATGCTATAATCAATACAACTGAACCTAAAAGTCAGACTTTTTGAAGGGCCAACGTTGTCTTATCTGAGGACACTCATAGACTACAGAGACTACAAATTGATTTGAAAAAAAAAACAACCTCTGTTTTTCCAGTTCACGTCCAACCCCCTGCCGGGTTTTCATTTCCCGTTCCACCTTCAGGCACAGACACCTGCCGGAAATACAACGGTCAACAGTGACTTATCTCTGGTTCTTCTTCGAGATTTAGGTAAGAGATTGTTCTCATGGTCCTTCAATCTTTCTTGGGATTACCGTGTCTATCACTCGAGACCATTGGGAAAACCGACCGCAAAGTAGATATAGATATTTTCAATGTTTATTTCCATAATATATTGTTTTTTTATCGAATTATTCACATCACTCAATATTTCATTAATATTGCTGCTCATGTCTGTTGCGATACCTGGGATACCTCAAACACATTTGTTTTTAAGGCCTTTGGGTCACCTTGAGCCAGAGATAACAAAAAGGTCAATTAACCATGTTATTAGTTCTATCTATCTAGTTAAACACTATCTTATATTTGGTACCAAGGAATCAGAATTTTTTGATCCGTGGTAGCTGTAAAAAAAAGAGTCAAGAAGGTCATCTCCGCGCCGCTCTTGGATCGTCTACTTTGACAGCTGAGTAGACGAAAACGATCGGTGCCGTTTGTCGGTAGGTGTGGTCTGTCTTAACACGGTCGAACGACAATGAAAGCATCACACATGAGCAGAACATAAGGCCCCGTGACGTCTTTTGAGACGCTGTTTTGTCGCACTTGAGGTGTGACCTAAGCCGTAGGACTTTAATAACAAAAATGCCACCTCAGCACTTTTAGTCAGAGTTGAATAAGGAATAAAAATGATGAAAATGGTTTTACCTGGTAAGCCAAGTCATTTGAAGTGAATCAGTGTTCATGTTATTATGGTGACGTATAAAGATGCCAGTTTTCACTTTTATCTCTGTTTCTTATCTTATCTTAAACTGTCTCATATCAACATTAATCTACTCTGATTTTGGGCCAACCGTACCCTCAGTCACGTTAAATGACACACGTTAATTGTCACATGTGAGCCAATGTCTCAAGCAGGCAAGTAACAAACAATTTAAAAAATTAAACCTTTTTTAAATGTTATATCAGAAAAATGTTTATTGAAACTAATGTAAAGACAAAGCACATTTTCTTTTCATGTGTTGTGAAATACACTAGAAAGTAGAATTAAATGAAACATCTAGTGATGGTCTGATGAAGCTTCATGAAGCACTGTCATTATTTTCAGAGTCCACTAGATGGAGCTCTCTGCACTATTTTCCTTCGTTTTGAACAACTGTTGAACGATCATTTTTAAACTGATGGCGCCACCTACTGACCTTTAAACAACATGACACTGCTTCATGAAGCTTCATCAGTCACAGAGCAGGCAGAGTCAAACAACCATTGACTCTCACACACTAACCTATGGACAGTTCAGTCCTGAATCTTATTTTTAGAATGCGGTGCGAGACCGACTGCCAGGAGTCAACATATGTAACCAGAGGGAGAGAATATAAAAGTCCCCACAGATGGAAGGCAGGTTGCCTCGAGCAAAGCAACCTTCCTGCTGAGGCGGTAATAGACACATGGACTGTGGACACAATGGAGAGTCTATTTCTCTTGCTTGGCCTGGGAATGAGAAAATGATATAAAAGCACTTTGTTTTCCAAATATGTTTTTATATTATTTTTCAAGAGTTATACATATTCACAAAAATGACAGACAGAGGACAACATTCCCAAAACAAAAAGCCCTATAGTCATATTTGAGACGAGAATAATACAATAAATACTTACTTTCTTCTTTTAACTTTATACATGATCTTGTCCAAGATCTTGGAGAAGGTGGTGTCTGAGCAGCTGTCGTTGTTCCTGGATCAGAGCAGCATCTATGAGAAGTTTCAGTCTGGCTTCCGTAAATATCAATCTACTGAGACAGCTTTATTGAAAGTGTCCAGTGACATCATGATGTCGGCTGATACAGGTAAATATACTGTCCTGGTTCTCTTGGATCTGTCCTCAGCCTTTGACACAGTTGATCACCAGATCCTGCTGAGAAGACTGAGGGATGAAGTGGGACTGTCTGGGTCTGTATTAGAATGGTTCTCATCTTACCTTTCTGGGCGCAGTTTTAGTGTATCTGCCAATCAAATGAGGTCTGAATCGGCAGATCTGTTGTGTGGAGTCCCTCAAGGTTCTGTTCTGGGTCCTTTTATGTTTTTTCTGTACTACATTGTACAAAATGTGATACTCTGTATCACATTTTTGCTGATGACATCCAGCTCTACTGCTCTTTTGATCCAACTGAGCCCCAGAGGCTGAACAGCTTAGTCAATTGTTTGCTAGAAATCAAACAATGGCTGAGTGAAAACACTTTGCAGCTAAATGTGGACAAAACTGAAACTCTGGTTATTGCTCCTGATGATAAGATTCCATGGTTGAGTCAGTACTTGGGTGACTTAGGTCAGTCTGCAAAACTGAGCCTGAGAAACCTGGGTGTTGTATTTGACAAAGAAATGTCTCTAGTTCAACACTGCAGAAAACTGACCAGAAATTGTTTCCTTTAAGTGAGAAAAATTATATCACAACACGATCTGGAGCTTATAATCCATGCGTTTGTGTCTTCTCGTCTGGACTATTATAACAGTTTATTTTGGCGTCTAAACTAGAAGGATCTGTCTCGCCTTCAGTTAATACAAAACTCTGCAGTGAGAATTCTGACCCGCTCTAGTAGAAGAACTCACATTTCCCCGATCCTTAAAACTCTTCACTGGCTGCCAGTTTCTTTCAGGATCAATTTTAAAATTCTGGTTCTTACTTTCAGAGCTATTCATGGTCAGACTCCTCCTTACATCACTTTGTGGCCCTGGTCTAGAAAGGCACTTTACAAATAACCTTTGCTTACTTACTTACTTACTGATAAGGGCCACATGAATACAGACAAAGGGCAGAATGACAATTATTGACTCCACTGTGTTTCAGGATCAATAATCCTAAATAAATACTCTGATTCAATTTACTGCTCAATGCTGGTCTTCTCTCTCTGTTTCTAAATAATCTGTTGATGGTATCTGGAGGTTTGTGGCTACTGGGAAGATGCAGCTCTTGGATGAAAAATGCAAAGATACCAATCAGCTGTAGGATCCTCTTCTCACATATGCTGCCTTTTTCTGGAGTCATGGCCTTCGGCAAACAAACCGAGCGCACAACCTTATGACCCACAAGTCTCACTTCATCCACTCTAGTGCCCAAGTTTCCACTGAAAATCCACCTGGATGTTTTCGGAGGATCAAGCTAGTTAGGCGGAATGAATCTGCGGTTTATCATGTGAGTGCATCACTTCGTTAATCTCCTCCGGCGAGGGAAAAGATCATCTATTGTTCTATCGTCTTGACCAGAGCACAGGAAATTCTTTAACACAGACCATTTGTTCAAATTCTGTGTGAGATGATGTGCTTGCGTGCCTGATGTCGGACTCTTCTAACACTGATCATCATATTCCAGGAAAAATGTATGTTGAATGCGGTTGAAATATTATCAGAACTCGTTTATTTATACATTTAAGATCCTCTCGAGTTACGGCTGTCAAACATAACGTTTTCTAATTCAATATAAACCCTAGACCATTTTAATGTGTTACTCTCCATTTATGTAAAAAACATTAGTAATATATATATATATTTCTTATATATATATATGTATATATATATATATATATATATATTTATTATACTACAAAAATGACTGTAAAAATGTCCACAGATTCATATTGCATGAATGAAGAGTCCAGATTTTTTTCCAAGGCAGTACCAGATTGAAAAGATAAGAAACAATAATTCGTCTTGCTGTGTTCCCCGATTGGAAACGCAGATAGAAGAATTAAATTTCGCTTGAGCCAATTTTTCGCTTGTCTTTCCATATAAAAAGGTAAAATTGAATGAAGAAAAAAAAAAACCTGGTCTCAGGTCACATGCATGTTAAAATGATTTCCGTTTTAATTACATTGTCCAAGCGGTATAATAGATATAATTTATAATATTCACTGAACATACAAGCAAACACACGTTCAGAGGGGGAGGCTCTTATTTTGAAGGCTCTGCTGCTGCCAGACGATGTTTATAATGTGAAGAAACGACCTCAGACTGCATTTGACGTGATGTTGTGACGAGAGAGAGACGCGTGTTTGTCGCTGCTGTGAGTTTGAGATTCTTTTCTGACGGACATAAAAAACACTTTAACGGTTTATTTCAGAAACATCTGTTGATCACTCTTTCACTCTTTTGGACCAGTTTGGATTAAACTCCGCCGCCATGGTTGAAGATTGAAGGTTGGTAAAGTTTATTTATTTGTTTATTAAAAAAAAAAAATGTATTACCATGTTTATTTATATTATTTATAAATGTCAATTTCTCTGGAGAGAAGAATCTTTGTGAGGTCGACTCCTGTTGCTTCACCTGCGGCTCCACGTGTGGTGACAACATTGAGAGGAAAACGAAAAATAAATCGATATACAGTATATATTATATAAACAGCTGGCTTTCCAACCTACTCGATCACACGGTCATTCCGGACACAAAACTGAATCCAAACCACACATGCAGCCTTACTTTTGGTTATATTTAGAAAATAAAAACATTATTTCTAGTTAAATGTATTTTAAGGAACGATTGACTTCAAAAGACATTGGTATATTTATATATTTTAAAACATAAACCACTTAAATGTCCAATGTCCAAAAACAACATCAATTAAATACCTAAACAACAACTTTATTGTTTTCTTCTGATCATTTATCAGCATAAGATGAAGGACAAGAAGGTTGCAGGTTTGATTCCTGTTTTAATGTTATTTTATGTAACACACTGGTTTCCTCCCACAGTACAACTACGTACATTCAATTATTGGTTGTTGTTTTTGTAATTGTTGCTGTAATGAACTCGAGTCCAGATTTCCCCTGTCTCTTGCCCTGGCTAGCTCAGAGACCACAGACGATGGGAGAGTAAGGATTAATGTAACTTTATTAGGCATTTAAATCTTATTATTTAATTTAAATTCATACACATTAATAATTGAATTTCTGCTGATAAAGAAAAATAATTATTTTTGATTGCAGCTTTTGATTTAAATCAAGGATTTGTTGTATTTAATTTAATTAATTCAGTATATTTTCTTTTTATCACACTATGCTGTTTTCAAAACAGGCATAAACTTGTGGTCCGGTTGTCACGAAGGGGAAACAGAAGAACCATGAACAGAATTGGGGCGACTTAGCTCAGATGGTAGAGTGGTTGCCTGCAGTCCAAAAGGTTGCAGGTTCAATCCCAGCTCCAGACAAACTTGTGTCGTTGTGTCCCAAGACACCCTGATTGCTCCTGATTGCTCCTGATGGTGAACTTGGCGCAGGTGTGCAGCCTACTCACATCAGTATGTGTGAATGGCTGTAAAAAAGCACTACCGAATTTCCCCTCGCGGGACTAATAAGGGATTCTAAAAAAAAAAGAAGAAACAGTGTATAAAATATCCACAGTCTTTAATGTTAATGTCCAAAACGTGTCATCACAGGAGACAAACAATAAGGCAAACACTCAGAACAGATGCACAGCACGGTTGAGAATCATGATCTCGTTGACAACTAAAAACATATTCTCATGCGAACAAATTTAAGTGCGGACAACGTCAGGAACTGTCCACAGTGAAAACAAGACTACGATCCAAGAAGTAGAACGGGTTGAAGTCAAACCTGATATGGAGACGCAATACTGAGAACTGTGGGCCTTGGTTGAAAACAATGTTGATAAGTTCACCCTGAAGCATAAAAACCATGCTTACACAGAAGGTCCGCTGTCTACGTAGCTGATGGCAACTTCGGCAAAGGCGATAAAAGTGCGCCATCTTAGAGAACAGAAGGATTAACGTCTGAGGACAGATGGAGGACGACCCCTGATGAAGTACGTGAGACTTCATAATGGTGGGGTGGGCTGGAAGGAGACCAGACTACACCTTGTAGTCCTTGGAGCACCTCTGGAAAGGCACCACTCGAATGAGCGAATGCAAATTGTTGAAGGATTCCTGGTCCTTGACCCGAGGAAGGAAGTCTTCCTGAGAGGAGCAGTAACCTGAATTTAACCCCTGGTTAATCGCTTATAAAAGCCTAATAACTGCTGTAATTTTTGACAGCTACCATGCACGAAACACTGAGAAACTTCCCTCAATCTTTTTAGGATCTGGCTTTAACTACCCCTTCACCAAAAATAAACTTGCATCCAAAACCCCACCCTTTTCTGTCCTATTGTACAACTTCTTTTCTGAAAAGTCATTGGAGGACAAACATGGCTAGGGTTCTTTGTTGTCTGAGTTCAAGCCTGGCAAAGACCCTTGATTTAGTAGCTCAAAAGAAGTGTAGACGTGTTGGAGTGGGTACCGATCCTTGACTGTGATATTGCCTAAACGTCTTGTCCTTCATGCTGACGGAAAAAAAATGAACCCTACGCCAAATGGCGAAGAAGAAAGACAAATTAAACAGACTGCCAACGATTCCCCCGGTGTAGGCTTCAAGGACGCTAAACATCGTACAGCTGGCTAGAAGGGTGAGTCAATGGCACTGTGACAGGGACGGTTCAATGGTAGAGATTGTGATACTCCAGTGGAAGGGAGGAGAGGTCTTCTGGGGTAGAAACAGGAAGTCAAGGATGAGAGCGAGCAGAGGTAGAACCAAGACACTGTGATTGGAGGTGAAGACGAAGAACAATGAGAAGATGGATCAGAATCTAGAAGAATAACGGAGAAAAAAGTGAGGAAAAGGGTTTTTGGATTAATGTATTTTAGAGGTCTGACAGAATTCCAGTATTGGTTCTTAGTTTAAAGTATGGTTTTATTGTAATAAGGGGAAATTAATCCATTAGTTTTAAGTCAGTCAAATAAAGGCCCTTCTTACCATCTTATCACAAAAATTCCATGAAACGTTTTATGCAAGTTATACTTACCATTCACCTAAAAAACAGTAGTTTATTGAGTCTTCAAATGATTATTTGACTAAAAAAGAAATCCATTGATAAAACACTTGCAATGTCACCATAGGTTTTGCATAGTTTTAGACAATATGAAATAAAAAAGTAAAGTTGAAGTAGTTTTAATCGGGACTGTTAGCTTAGCTAGAATATTTAGTTTTTAAATTTAGCATGTTTTTTTTATATAATACTGTATCTAAATTGTAGTGATTGACAGTTGTGATTGATGAGCTGGGTGGCAAAGTCGAATTATACAGTCGTGGTGATGTCAAAAGTCAAGAGTCGAACACTCACGAAGTATGTGACCAGTTTGACCAAAGATTAGACAGAGACCCCTTGACATTCTGTGTGAATCTTGTTGTTTGTAATGGGGTTCGGCCAAGTAGGGGGTGTGGAGTTTATCGGAAGTGTCAGGTTGAGAATAAAGAACGGAGCAAAAATTGGGAAAACATCCTTACTCCATTCCCCGTGTGGATCCCTCGGTCTAAGATCAATTTGAACAGCTATGCTAATAAGAGCCTCCAAAAAGTCTGTCCCTGCTGATAACTGGTTGACATATTTATTCAAACCGTGAACCAACATAGTAATGGGTTCAGGCCCCACACCAACCTCTCTCTGCAGCTAATATCCATAAGTTAATTGAATATTTCACAACAGATTCACGACTCTGTTCCAAAAATGTGCTGTGTACCGTGGAGAGGAACGACAAGTCGAAAACTTGAAGCATCTTTGGAGTGAAACTCTTGACAAGACAAGAGAGTTAGATTTAAAATGGAGAACAAATGAGACGGATGTCCTCACCTCCATGTCACCTGAAGTGTCATAAACCTTCCATCTTTGACAATACCATACGACTAAGATGGTGAAAATGATATTTTGTGGGATAGTAGAAGAAGAGATCTGAGTCATTGACTGTAACTTAGACAATTATTGATTAATAGTTTCATAAACCTGTCATATTTGACAATGAAATAAAAGAATCTTATCATATTATGTTATAATTATCAATTTCTGTAAAATCCTTTATTCAAACGTTATATCTTTTTATTTCTCATTGTAAACTTTCCATTTTAAAATCATCTGAAACCTATGAACTAGGTGGAAATACATACATTAATACAAAATAATACATGATAACATAAATAAATAATGCGTTTTAAACAGGACAGAGCATGACAGTGATAACAAAGGATCACAAGGCAGATGCAGCTGATGGACTGCTCCTAGTTTAAAGGTCAGAAGTTCATCTCCTACTTCTAAAGGGATTTACTGCAAAGTTAAGCAAGAAATCTCGATTAAAGTGCGTCTTATGACTGGTGGAACTACAGAACATTCACCGCCTTATGTTGATGACAAAAATAAATATAGACGGTTGAAAGGGTAAATATAAAGTGTCTATTTTTAGATGCATCTACAGAAGCATTCATGAAAATACTTGGTTTGTTTATGCGCATAAACATTTACAATAAGCGAAGTCTAATGCTAAACATGAAATATAGCCACAAACATCTAACCACTTCAAAAGTAATACAGTGTCGATCCTCATCATCCACATCTACACATTGTTTTAAAATTATAAACACTTTTTTTTATGAAATGTAACCTCACTTAAGGCGACGCCACTTCAGTGCCAACTTCCTGTAACATCTCAGCAAGCTAGTTTCATTTTTTCCTCAATAATAAAGTAGGCAAAAAGCTTTTAAAAAAAGCTAATTGAAACAAATGCTTTACAAATTCCTGTTCTGTCTCGTCTAATAAGTGGCTTGGCTGCAGTCGGATCTGAAAGAAAATGAAGATAAATCATGGATACTGACGGGTCCACACCAGCAGTTCTGTCAGTGATACACAAAAAAAATCTGTCGCCATGCTCGCAAGTTAAGATGAAAAAAATCTCTTTTAATGTCATGATACATATTCAGATCTACTGATATTAAAATAATACGTGTTGTGATATATCACAGCAGAGGCTGAACATTATTACCTTTTTTCAATTTTTTGGAGCATATTTTCACTCGTGTGTATTTCCCTTTATCAGCTCAGGACTATTTATAGAGATCAATAACTCTTTTTCGTTTCTGATTTTCTTTTAAGTAGAATTTCAACGGGGGTTTCTATCTAAAGTTAAAGAAAGGGTCCGATTTTTATATTTATTCAAATTTCAGCAACCGAAAAATATGTTATGCTTCAATGAATATCCACTTTCATTGGGGGCAGGACTAGTTTTTGGCCAATGAACCCGTAATGGAAAGCGAAGAATACTTTTCTTAACAGGTTCTAACAGCATAACGTGATTTTTTTTTTTTAAGCCCAGTGCTGTGTCTCAAATCGCATACTAGCGTACTAAAAGTTAGTATTTTTAGTATGTTAGTGTGTCTCAATTCTTAGTATGCGAAATTTAGTGCGCCATGCATACTAAATTGGCGTACTAACACGCCCACAAAACTAGCATGGTTCGATGGACACTAACCATACTAAACAGCTGCCATTTTAGTGACGTTTTAAACGGAAGTTACGTCATATATAAATGCATATATATGCATATACTTAAATGTGTATTTTCAGCAGCAGTAGGAGGATAAACACGTCTTCGCTGCTGATACCAGCTTAAATATCTCGCGATTATTTAGATTCTCATATTTTTTCTTTATTTCTTTTTCCAAAGTTGCAATACGTGCTGCCAGCAGGTGTCGATAGCGTTCAAACAGCTGGTTGAAACATTGTTAAATAGAAGTAGAAGAAGAAGCTGTCATGTGATTTCCGGTTAGTGTGTAGCTTCAGGGTTTGATTTGAGACATACTATCTGCGGAGAATTTGCGTACTAGTTAGTATGCATACTAAACTGATGCATACTAACTTCTAGCATACTAAGATTAGTATGCGATTTGAGACACAGCACTGCAGTCCAACGTTGGCTTGTGATGTCTCTGGAAGCATCTGGGAAGTGAACCCTCCCCTAATCTGACATTTATCATGCATCACCATTACTTAACAGGCCTTTATCCGCACACTTGGATCACTCCAACCAGAAGGTTACGTCACCGATGATGCAGATATTTTTTTCAAAACATCTCAACAATTATATTTAGTTGCCCTTTGTTTCCCGAAAGGCCCATAATTGGCCCGGATACCAGGCCCCGCCGTAAATCACCCTTTATTTTTATGCCACCATGTCAATTGTATGATTCACAAGTTCAGCCCTGCACATTATCAGCCCAGGACTGACAGAAGCGACCACAGATTGCTGGTTGGTGACATCAGGATGTGTCACATCCCATCGACACAGCCTTGCATTTCACTCGCCTGTTCGTAAGAAACCATCGCTACATGTTCTCTATGAACCCTACAAACTTCAGTTTTCAAGAAGCAACGCTTAAATCCATCCTACTTGTGACACCATTGGGCTTCGGAAATTCTTATCCGGACCTTGGCTTGGGGTCCACACAGATCTTGAAGTGTTGTCTTGTTTAAACACTTTTTTTTTTTTTCAATTACATGCTCAGTCCTTGTACATTATTGTTACTCTCAATGTATAAACACTTTAATTATAACATCAAAAATAATACTTATATACCTGTCCAACTAGAAAAGCCTCAGCAGCAACACCTGAACCTCTTCTTTTTTTTTAGTAAAAGCTGTAAATCTAGCAGAGAAAATGTTCTTATTAATGTTGAATTGAAGTAATATTTATTTATGAATTATGTTACTCATCTTGTAATACAATATATCGGTAGATAAACCTCTGTTTATCTTATTTCAAATAAATACAAAAATCAATTTTAAATGTACTTTTTCAATCCTATCGACAACTTAAACCTGACATTTTAAATGATCGGAAATCTATAAATTAGGTGACAATCTACATTATTTTTAAACAATCAATAGATATTGAAAAATGAATGAACTAATTAAAGGTAAAATAAGATTAACAAAGGTGTATTTAAACAATACAAATATGATAATAAAGGGTTACAAGGCAGACGGTGCGACGCTTTTAATTTGAAAGCTGGAAGTTTATTTTCTTCTTCTGAACGTTGTTTGGGGATTTTACAGTAAAGTTGAACGAGAACTCTCCAGATTAAAGTGAGGCTTATGAGTGATAAGATGAAAAGGGTGAATATAAGCGTGAGAAATGTCAAGAATGCCTCAAAATGCGTGACTTTCAAACTCAAAGCGTGAACATTTAGCAGCCCTGACAAATGGCGTCTCAAAATCTGTTCCGAAAACCAAAACTAGAATCACGTGGTGGTGACTTGGAACAGACAAAAAATGGGCTCCGTGAGCAAAAGCTGTTTAATTACAAAATAAAACGGCAGCAGATCAGAAACGGGAAGCAGAGAAAAACGCGACAAAATCCAATTTTCAAATACAAATGTCTGGAATACTGCATGCCAGGAACAATCTTAGTGGAAGAACATAACACACAACTAGAATGAGAAAACAAAATTAGGAAGAAAAAACAGTTACAGTAACTGTAGGAAATAAAGAGAACAATTCTATTCAAGTAGTACTGAGACAGCTCTGGCTAATAATGGAGATGCTCGGTGATGGACTTGTCTTTGTCATTGCGGTCTCGGTGGTCTGATAATGTGCGAGGGCGATTGTTGAGGAGCCGTGACAACGCTGGAAGCCACGCTTAAAATGTTTCACACGTTTACACAACAACGTGTTGATAAATGACAGGATAGAAGGAGAAACTGAAATTTTACTTTAAAATGTTTTTTTTTTAATGTAAGATTATTACTTTAGGTTTACAGATATTTAATTATTTAGATTTTCTGTCTCAGCCTTGACAGGGAAATAAAACATTTCTGGTTTGACTAGCAAAAGGCACAAACACATTAAATAACACAATTTAAATAGAAAAATAAATTATAATAGAAATGTGATTTTTTATATGTCACAGGTAAAAAAAACACACTTAAATTCATTCCTCTCCGATTTATAGAAAAATAAGTGCAAACAAGGTAGTAAATGAGGATAAAAATGTTATTACAATACTGACCTTAAAGAAATATTCAAGAAGAAATGAGGAATGAGTTTAACATTTACGTCGGTATCTGCTCCGAAGGCGTGTAGTAAGTGATGTAGCTCACGTCTAGCGCCATCCACGTCACTAAGATGGAGGTCGTTGAGGGTGGAAAGTGTCCATCGATACACACTCAATTTTAAGGCCATTTGAGTGCGCCAATTGAGTGTGCATTGCGCACTACATTTTCGCACATTGCTCAATGTGGATGCACTTGTGCACTCAAAATACTAAGTGTAAGCGAATAAGTGCGTGATTTGGGACACAGTGCTGAGCTCCTGACATTAGTGACAGATCAACGCTAGTAACATGTGTGAAAGTGTGCTAGCGTGTCCAAATCTTTACTGTACAGTGGTCCTTAAAAAATGAAATAAAACATTCTTAGAAGAGTTTCCCCATCAGCATCAAAGGTACATCTATATTGTCAATGAACAATGATCAAGGTCCTCTCTAAGGGCCACAGGATTGTTAGCGTTTCACCAACAATCTTTGCCAGGCTGTGTCCGTAATTTCTTCGGTAGCACCAGAGGAACCAGAGAGCCAGGATGCAGAGATTCAGGAGGAACTAGCGATGAGGTTAAAAGGTTGAAAAGAAGGCCAGAAGCAGGAACTAGATTTCATCTCTTTCAAGAAACATCTTAAGACATTTTTATTTGTTCAGGCTTTTCCTTGATTTTCTGGAACTCCTGTTGTGTTATCAGTTTTATCTTGACCTTTAAAGTATATACTTTATTGAATATTGTTTTGATTGTTTAAGTGCTTTGTGACCCTGGTCTGGAAAAGCGCTCTACAAATAAAAATTACTTACTTACTTACTTTATTGTGTATTCGGAACAGTTGAAAGAAACCCCTTCAGCGCTGCACTCTTAACCTGAGAGACTGAGAGCATGAACTTGTGAGCCTCAATGAAAGATGTTAGATATTTCTTGTAGGCTTCAGGGCTAATCTTGGTTTCACAAAGCCATGCAGATACTTGCGTAAATGTCTCAAGAAAACACTTAACACAACTTAATAACTTGTTAAGATAGGCAAAAGGAGCTGTCAACTGTCAACTATAGTGTTACAACTTCTGGTTGCAATCAGCGTTAAAAAGTAGTAGAAGAAGAAGCTGTTGAGTTAATTCTGGTAAGTATGTAGCGGTAGTGTTTGATTTAAGACAGTACTACCTTGTCCAGATTTGCACACTGGGCAAATATGTACACTGTCTGAGGTGCCCAATTTGAGAAACGGCACAGTCTCCAACTTCACAAGATGATATTAGCAGCTTTCACAATGTTGTTTAGTTCAGTTTGATCTTGTAGAACCGGCAGCAGAATTTTGTGAGAACTTTAACTTTAGGGTTCAGTTTCTTGACTAGTTCCTCTTCTCTCTTTGTCGCTCTCCATTCCTATCCTACATTTGTGGACAAACAAAGCAAAGTGAAAGTTCAATCAGGAAGACTTTTGTGCTTTCTTCTCACAACTCTTTCACTCATCTGGGACTTATTATCAGTCGAACTGCCGACAGGTGCTACACCTTAATCTCCTCCGTAGACCAATCAATCATCACTAAATGATTGCTTTAGTGATGATCAATCTGTGTCACCTGCTGCCAGTCTTATCTTGCATACATCCCTCCTCCTTCCCTCTAGTCTTCATAACATTCTCAGATATCTTACTCCCTATATTTATGTTACTTTGCTACTTCACAACATTAAAACTTTAAAAAAAAATCATAAACTTGTGTCCAAGTCTCAGCTGGTAGAACTGCTTTCAAGTGACTTTTGTGCTGAAGGTAACATTTCTATTCTGATTACAACACATTCAGTGGCTCAGCTGTGAACAAAACCATTTAACAAAAGAATGTAGCAAGTATTTTAAGGGACAAATAAATTGTTTTTTTGTGCTACCCGGAATTTCTGCGCGACGAGCTCAGAGGGAACCTTTGTGGATAAGGTTTCAGCTACACTAGTAGAAGCGACGCTTGAGAACATAAAGAAAATACTATTACATTGTAAATATAACCTTATAACCTGTAAAAAATGAATACGGCCTGTGTAAAAAAAAACATACTGTAACGTGACAATTTTGTGTAAAACAAAGCGCAATCTTTATTAATCTCTCTCAACCACTTTGAAATAGCATTTAATATATTTCTATGAGGGGTATTAACATTTACATTTTTTTTGTTGAAGTTTCACACCGTTGTGTGTCTGTTTACACACAGTTACGCTATTACAGCAAGACCCTTCTAGTAGTTATCAGACAAAAACAAATCTTTATTTCTGTAGACCCACTTCAAATAAGTATAACCAACATAACAGATGAATCACAGATCTTAAAAAAAGTTCATCCTAGTTTTCATACTAGAGGGCACCCTTAAAAATCGCTTAGGTTCCCTAAACAAATCAACAGTGGCTTATAAGACTTATGTATTCTGCGTATTTTAACTAAAATGTAGCGATAAAACGGAAATAATCATTGAAAAAATGCAGAACAGGAACTGAATAAGAAACAAGGGGAACATCGAAGAAGGTTCTATCAAAAATACATTATCGAGGGGAAAATGCAGTTCAATATGTGTAATTAGCATGTGGAAATTTAACACAACAATTGTGTATTTTGAAAAAGAGCCATCTCTCTGAGCTACTGGCGTCAGACGCTTTCTAATCTGGTTGATGTTGTGACCCAGTTCATTTCAAACTTAATTGGAATTCATCAGGTTTTGTTTGAAAACAAGATTTTAATCAGGAGAGAGAACCTCTCATCATCGTTCGAGGAAACATTGTTTCAATGTTTTCTTCCACTTCGCAGGACATTCCTTGCTGATGGCAGTGATGGCAAATAAGACGTGGCCTTTCCACTCGTCTATCCCGCACCACTATCTCCATGATGACCCCTTCTCTTCCAAACTCTCCAAAGAGGCAGACATCATCGCCGCTCTGTACATCTTCATCATAGGTCAGTATGTCTCATGTCAACATTTGACCTGACGCTGAAAGTGTGTGAACACAAGAAGCCAAGGAAGTGTCTAATTAAACTTAGTTCATAACAGGAAAACTCAACCTTAAGCACATTATTTAAATGTGTGTTGATGGATCATGAATGTGAATCACTGATGTCAGTTAGTAAATGCAAAGCTGTGTTCTTGTGTGGCTAGAAGTTGCTCAATACTTAATGCATGTGGAATTAAACGAGAGATTGCAAAACACTGTAAGAGAATTGCAAGTGAGCCGGTGGTCTGGGGGCCGTTTGCCTACAGTGGGGTCCAGGTAAATGACGAGCAGACAAATGTATTGTTTTTTTTTAACAAATTATTTTAATGTTGCTTACACCATGGAAGTAAAATCATACACATTGTTCAAAAGACTCACTTTTTTTCTTGGTTTCACATTTGAAAATACTTCATGATTCACTTAATGATATTTTTGAGTTTATTGTCTTCATCTTCTAGAAGGGATCTATGACAGTCAAGGGGGTTTGTGGTTAGACAGATGGACGGAGAGAAGAGTGAGGGAGGATACAGTTAGAGAAGAGAGGAGAGTATAGAAGAGTCCATGGAGGTGCTGGAGAGAACTCTGGATCCGATGACGTGGAGGAGATCCTGGATCAGCAGCAGCTGTGGAGGTGGAGCCCTGGGGCTCCGGGAGAGAAGTAAAAAGTTTGGGTTGAAAATACACAGGTGATGAATGTAATGCAGAAACGGAAGGCTAATTATAGGCTTTATCGAAAAGTAAGGTTTTAAGATTGTTTTTAAACATAGAGAGGGTGTCTGCCCTCCGGACTGAAGCCGGTAGTTGTTTCCACAGCAGAGGGGCTTGAAAACTGAAGGCCCTGGCTCCAAATCTACATTTAGAGATTTGTGGTATAACTAATAGCTCAGAGTTTAGGGATCGTAAGGTCGTAGAGGGTTGATAAGTTTGGATTAAATCTTTAATGTATGTTGGTGCTAGGAACATCCTGACTAAAGAGAGTTACAATAGTCCAGCTTGGAGGTAACAAAAGCATGGATGAGTTTCTCAGCAGCATCCAAAGGAAGGAAGTGTTTGATTTTTTAGATGTTACGAAAGTGGAAGTAGGCAGTCTGTGAGATTTGAGAGTCCTCGTCAAAGCAGACACCCAGATTCTTTACAGTGGTGCTAGCAGCAGGGGCAAGTCCCTTTTGGAAGGCTAGATCATTAGTTAACGATTGTCTAAGATGTTGTGGGCCAACTAGTAAAACCTCAGTTTTGTTCAGCCAAATGAAGTTTTTGGTCATCCAGGACTTGATATCTGTAATACAGGACTGTAGTTGTGTTAGCATAACAGTGAAAGATTATAGAGGGTCTTCTGATCAAGTCCCCTAGTGGGAGCATATAGATTGTGAATAGTATTTTTAATTGTGGATTAGACCAAGAACAGAACCTTGTGGGACACCGTAGCTGACATTAGTGTGTGTCGTTGAGAGGTGGTTAACATGTACATTGTGCTTTCTATCTGGTAGGATTTAAAACAGTTTAGAGCAGTTCCACGTATGCCTATATGGTTTTCTAGACTCTGTTGAAGGATTTGGTGGTCGACAGTGTCAAATGCAGCACGGAGATCTAGAAGAACAAGAACTGAAACATGGCCCTGATCAGAGGCCATTAGCAGGTTGATACTAACTTTTACCAGGGCGGTCTCTGTGATGTGGTGTTCCCTAAAAAAACAGACTGAAACACCTCAAATTGATCATTGTCATGGAGATAATCACAGAGCTGACTCGTGACCACTTTCTCCAGAATCTTTGAAATGAAGACAAGATTAATAGGCCTAGAGTTAGTGAGGACCTCTGGATCAAGAGTGGGCTTTTAGGTTTAATTACTGCAACTTTAAAAATCTGAGGCACATTATGTCATTGACATGTTAATAATGTAGAGTATGAAAGTGCTAAGTAAGGGGACACTTCTTTAAGTACCCATGTGGGAATAGGATCCAGAAGACATGCTGTGGTTTTTGAAGAGGAAACAATCAGGGACAGTTGTCGAGGACTCACTGATAAAAAGGAGTCAAAATATACAGTATATCAGTTTCAGTGTCTGTGTCCAGTATAGCTGCATCGGTTGTGTTAGAAGAATCTAGGAGGCATTGAATCTTTCCTTTAATAGTTACGATTTCTTCATGAAAAAAGTTCATGAAATCATTGGCTACAGTGCTGAAGAAGAACCTGAGGTTATTCTTATTTTCTTCAATAAATGATGAGTAATAGCTGGCTCTGGCTTTCCGAAGAGATGTCTTGTATATTTTTAACTTATCTTACCAGACCAGGTAGAATTCATCATTTTTTGATGAACGCCATTTCTTCTCTAATCGCCTAGAATCCTGCTTTAATTTACGTGTTTCCTGAGTATACCAGGGAGCACGACTACTTCTCTTAACAGTCTTTTGAGTTAGTGGTGCAATTAGCTCAAGCATGTTATGTAGCGAGTCTGTGAAGCTGTCCACAATGTTATCAATGTCGGGGTGACTATGGGTAGAGTTTCCTGACACACTGAGACTAGGCATTTTACTGAGCACTGAGGGAATTGAGTCCTTAAATTTGGTTATGGCACTTTCAGACATACATCTTTTGAGAGTGCTCCTGCTTTGTAGACTTGAGTGATTTAAGATAAAATCAAAAGTTATTAATCGATGGTCAGAAAGAACTGAATTCTGAGGAGAGACAATAACATTTTTAATTTTAAGTCCGTATGCTAGGACAAAGTCTAGTGTGTGTTTAAAACAGTGAGTCGGTTCATGTACATACTGAGAGAAACCAAATGACTCCAGGATAGAGTTAAACCTGTTAGCTAAGCTATCATGGACCATATCCACATGGATGTTAAAGTCACCAACAATAATCACTTTATCTGATTTAAGCACCAGGCTGGTCAGGAACTCCGGGAACTCAGACAAGAATTCAGAATAAGGTCCAGGGGGACGATAGAGTCCAACAAAGAGAAGTGACCTGATCTCAAGGTTGTATTAGATATGTCAAGTATAATACTTTCAAAAGAGTTGAAATAAGATTGTGGTCTAGTAAAGGTTGACAGACGTCAGCTGACAACAGCTGCGACTCCACCGCATCCAGGAGCATTAAAGTTAGTGTGGCTGGGTGGTGTTGATTCATTTAAAGATACGTAATCTTCTATAGACAGCTGGGAGTTCGATTAAGCAGAATACCTCATTGGTTTTATCTGATATGAGTTCATTTGAGGACACGGATCAGATATTCAACAATCCACACTTCATACTCCTGCCCTGCACAATAGTAGGTTTGTATTTGAATTTGATTTTATTTTACATCTCTTCTACTGCAGGCATTTTTCCTTGGTTTTATTAAACAGGGCAGATTCACCCTCTCTTTGTGGTTGAAGACAGGTGACTGTTGTGGGAGAAGTGTGAGAGTGTAGGACTGCAGTTCTGCCTCCTGGTCTCTGAGTTGTTATGTTAAATAATAAGCTGTTTAAATAAAGCTGTCAACACTGCTAGACAAAAGAGACGCTCCTTCCAAAGTGGGGTGGATGCAGTCTCTCCTAGTCAGACCAGGTTTTCCCAGAAGGTCTTCCAGTTGTTAACAAAGCCAACACCGGCATGACTGTATTTAAGTTTAGCTTAAGCCAGCAGCTTTAAATTTGATTCAATGTCGCCCGCTCTGGCCCCAGGAATGCAGACTACGGTCGCTGGCTTCGCTAGTTTAACGTTTAAACAGAGCTGGTTCCTCGACCGGTGACTCGTGGAGTGGGGAAAATCTGTTCGAAACGCTAAGGGGTTGGTGGTGCTCCTTGGGCTTTGGTCTGGAACTAATCCTCCCTCGAACAGTCACCCCCGACCCTGGTTTCCCGGCTGCTCGGGAAGTGCCGGAGGAGAACTGGCTGCTAAGCTATGTGGCTGCGCACTGTCTAACTGAGACTGGCTAGCTAGCGGTTGAGCTCCAATAGTGCACAACCGGCTCTGTAGTTCAATGAGCTTCACCTCCAATCTAGCTAACAAGTATTAAAGTCAAACACGACGTCTGCACTCAGACACCGGTCACTCCCGTCCCTTCGATTTGTGGAGGAAAGGAACAATCCAGAGTATGTTCGGGTCATTTTATTTAACACTTCCAAGCAAAAGAAATACAAGCTTTTGACGGTCGACTGGGCCTCGTTCTTCCTGCGACTCAACAAAATGACTGTCCAGAACCGAAGCGTGCCGAGCTCTGGAAAGCTCGCTCTATTTATATCCATCTCCCGACCAGGGGGTCGGATCTTTATTTTTTGGGTGACCCTGTACTGATGCACTGCTCTTATTTTGAAAACCAGAACTTTAAATACTTGGGGTATTTACAGTAAAGTTTACCGATAACTTTCCAAAATGAAAGTGTCGCCCATGACGGGAGAAACCTGAACAACTTATATCTTGACAGCAGTTTGATGTTGTTGTTTAGTTACGATGACTCAAGCTATCATTAAAAAAAGTGAATATAGTGTTAAATTGGTCAATAAAAGTGTGAGAACTGTCATCCCTGATAATGGAATGTTGTTGTCAGTCTGAACCAGATTATTTGATCTGATTTGAATGGAAAAAAATGTATATAGTTAATCAGACAAACATTACACCCAACCGTCTTTTATAGAAATGTATAGATTTTTCAATCGGTTTCTGTTAAAAAGAGAGCAAAAAAATCCATTTCTAAGGGTTTTAAATTATCATGCTGCGTATGGACATAAATGGACAATGGTCTTTTTGAGACTCCGACTTCAGAGAGTATCAGCGTGTTAAATAAACTAGGATCTGAATGTTAATTTAAAAATTTAAAAGTCATTAGTAATTAGTCATTATTCATCTTGATTGCCGTTTAAGCCTCAGGAAAGCAAAGAAAACTCGACCAATAGTTCAAAGAAAAAGCTCCCTGAAAGGATGGTTGAGCGTTATGAGTTACGATTGACGGCGGACTTATTTGTATCCAAGACTTTTTGCCTTCCTTTCAACACCAACATGGAGGGATTAGTGAGTTTTTGTCAACACGTTGTTCTAAGAATGTTTAATTAACTAGCTGGAAAGTGCCTTTGATTGAACCCAGTTCCGTTAGGTGTAGTGCTTTCATGCAGGTGTTTGAGGAAGACTCGCCATCATTCCATGTTTAAGATTATTCCTCTGTGGGAAAGTGACCTTTTGTTTAGCAGCAACGCTAATCGATTTGGTTCTGAATAGCTTTCTGACAGAGTGGAAACAAGGCTCATTGAAGGAATCAGGTCTAGTTACTGGACCGGTAAATTTAAGTTGTTTTAAAAAAAATAAAAATTAATTCCATCAATTCATGAAAACAGATCTCCTTTAACTCGGAGGCCATCCTTCTCCCCAACGCTCCCAGAAAATCTGGTGGCTTAGTTTATTTGGGAGGTGAATGCAGAGAGAAACGGAAGAGGCTGTGAGTCATAACCAGTCAATAATGCCGAGTCAAGTCCAACACCACTAGTAGGAAAAAAAACAGGTATTGATTGGCTACTAAGCTAGAAAATAAAACACACCAATTAGGTTCTAACCCTAACTCTCTGTTGCTGTGTGGCATTGAGTCAATTCAACCTTCTCACATCAGCATCTCCTGGTTCTCCCCTTTATTCTACACCAATGGAATTGTGTAGGAAATAAACACTGCGAACTCATGGTTGCCCAGTGAGATCTGAACCTGGTATATTGTGATACATGCTTTTTGCCTAGATAATTGCGACATCACAAAACTTATATTTTAAAGTAAATCCTACATATATGACTCAAGTGACCTGCCAATAATATTTTCCCTTTTCAGAAATAAATCCTTATCAATATAATTAATTGACCATGACCTAGCTGTTATTAAAACAGACCTAGACACCTTTTCATTCTAGATGTAATTTTTATTTCAGGAAATACAACTTTAAGCTACCCTTTATCTTCCGGCGTTATAGCTCAGACGTTAGAGTGGTTTGCTTGAGGCCTGAGAAGTTGCGAGTTCAATCCCAGCTCTGTACGGAGTGCAGCGTTGAGTCCATGAGCAAGACACTTTGCGCTGATTGCTTCTACAGTTGATCTGTCGTGCTGCGTTGCAGCCTACTCCCATCAGTGTGTGATTGTGTCTGTGTGAATGGGTGAATGCTTTACTTTGCGCAAAGTTAGCCATAGTGCTTTGGGTTGCATAGATTTAGAAGTAAGAGCCATTTACCATTCTATTCCAATTAATGTGTGTGTTCTTGAAATGGTTAATTAAATACTTTTATGTTGGTAAGTAGTTCACACTCAGAAAATCTCGCTTAGCAACTGGTTTTATAGCAAATTTCCATCACTTTAAATTACATTGAAATAAATCACTTTTAAGGGGTCCTACAAATAATTATAAATCATATCAAATTGTCTTTAAACTGGACCGCCACAGAACCCCTGAAAGGGTTAAGGGGTCATCATCTGCTGCCAGATGTCACTTGAAAGAAAGTAAGCTTGAGGTTGTTGTACGTGAAACTGTGCTGTGGCCACAAAATCATGAGAGAGAATCAATTAAAATCTTGATATATATCGATTATATTTACAGTGACTTTGCAAAAAGTTAATTGGCAACATTTCAAATAAAAATTCCATTTTAACAAGGTCATGAAATTAGAAGGACACAAGAGTAGAAGGACAAAACCGAACATGGGTCAATGACTCAAACATTGAAACACTGATCAGAGTCAGTGAATTGGACTTGAACATATTTACTGCAACTTTCAAGTACCAGTAAGGATTCCTCCTGTATTAGCTTGGGAACAAATGTAAGTAAGTAAGTAAGTCATTTTTATTTATAGAGCGCTTTTCTAGACCAGGGTCACAAAGCGTGATAATACATTAAGCAACACCAGCGTTCTGAGCCGAGGGACCTCATTGAAAAGATGATCCATGTCACTGATGGTGAAGGTGAAGAGATTTCCCTTTTTATTTCCTCCAGAGCAGATTTGTACAGAATTCTAAAGACGAAAGTTGTGTTTTAATTTCATCTCAAAATACTATGGGGTTACTGGATCATACGTCCGTTGTCTAGTGGTTCCTCCCTGGATATTTGGCCAGGGAGGAACCACTAGACGACGGTCAAAACCCTAGATCCAGACCTGGGACTTGTGGACCCTGACCATGTATTTTGAGAACTCCTCCTTGGCAAATGCTTAAGGTCCCCAGCAGAGCAACAGATATTGGTTCAATATAGCCAAGGTCAGGTCGCAGGGACAGAAGCCAAAAAAAAAGAGGTCAAGACAAAACTAGGAGACATAGTCTCTCGAACGTGTTTTTTGTCTTCTCTGATTCTTTCTTCCAGTCACTAGGCAAACGTTGACCACAGATGAGAGTCAGGAACAAAGATTGACCAGTAAAATGAATAACAATCGGACCAAATAAGACATATCAGCTGTCCGAGATCATAAAGTGATCTGATAACCTTTGTTTTTCATTATGGAGTTTGTTTTCTGTCTTTGGAATGTAATTGCAGTTTCATTTTAGCATCGTCAGTGGTGGAATTTAACCGTCTGCTGGGTTTGAAATAAGAAAAATCCTTTAAAAACACCCCTAGGCTACAGAATCCCAAGTTAATGCAACATATGTTTTAACATGAAATACAGAGAGAGATGCTGCAATATTTGTTAAGTGGAAGAAAAATAAGTATTTGGATGTTGTTTTTCTTTGCATCGATTCTATTCTAACATATTCCTCCAGTGTAAATAATTGAAGACTTGTATGCATTGTGCGGGCTCTGGGAGTTGACAGCCTGGTGCGAAGCCTGTGGCCAGAGGGCTCTTCCCTTTCATGTTTAATTCATCACAATCGTGACACGAGGTGGAGAAGACCATGTTCGCTAACCTCTCGCAGATGGAATCAATCTACGAAGACACGTCGCTGGAATATACTTCCTCAGGTCGCACTCCCCTACAACTCAATATACAGATAATCTCGGCTTTCTTTACTCACATCGGGGTGAAAGAGTTAAGAAAAGAATACACTTCTTGTGTTCAACATGATCCTTCAGGGAACCGTCCACCTGATGATGATGTAGGCCTGCCAAGCTGTGTGAAATCAGCCCGGAGGACGCAGTCTGGTCGCAGGGAACTGAATTTTATAACATAAATGGCAAGCCACATTCATGCGACCTGTAAGCTCATCTTTACCCACCCGAGACCGAACAATGCCACCATCCTGGATGTGGATGAAGACGCTCCATCATTGGATTGGTTTCCTTTAGGGCTGAGTGATGGATTAATCCAGTAATCTGATATCACATATTCAGAGATAGAAAAGGAGAATTTACTTTCCATTCATAATGAATTACCTTTTGGTTTTCTTTTACTGATGAACTATTATTAGGATAAGGAATTAATGAATTATAAAAATCCTGATGAGCGATGACTTTGGCAGATTATGTAAGGCATAAAATAATGTTTCCGTTCTTTTTATTTTATCCTTAAATCGAAAAATTCAGTTTATAACTTTATTTTCTTCCCTTCTTTCATCCAACCTTGAATATGCAGGGAAAAAAAAATACTTCAAATGTTTTCAAAAGGGAAGTTGAAAGACATTTTTGACACATTCCACAGAGTGGCTGCGAGCCAAAGATTCATCCTTGACTTCATATTTCCATCAAAAGAAATTCTGATCTGTTGAGAATAAAAATCAGTAATTGTTCCTACATAAAGTGGCTTCATATGAAGCTTCTTACACAATCACAAATTTAGTTTGAGTCTTTGGATCTTTTGTGTAATGACAACGTAGACTCGTGGACTTTTAATAATCTTTTACTTTATAATGATTTTTTCTGCATTAAAGGGTTGAAATTGTTGGACATTTGTGGTTAAAAAGCAAGTTAAATTAACTGAAAATCTATCACTGTGTGTCAATAAAAGGGTGTTGAAGTGCAATGTTTGTGATGGAAAGGCTTCATATTTCTATAAACATGACCCTCTTCTAAACTCTCTACATTGTTATTCACAAAAGGTTAAAGCTTTAATTCACATTTTAATCACGTCATTGTTTCGCCTTCACACTCAACATATGGTAATCAGGTGCAAGCGAATTAACTGTGTTTACATGCAATTATCGCGGAGCGACTCATTCAACGCCTGCTTATCTGAGTCAATTTAGTCCATATTGCCTTTGAAAAAGAAAACATCCCTCTTCTTCTCCTTCAGGTATCCTGTCTGCAACGGGAAACGGATACGTCATTTACACGACCATTAAGCGAAAGACGAAGCTCAAGCCTCCCGAGCTCATGACTGTTAACTTAGCCATCTTCGACTTCGGAATATCAGGTACATTAAACACCTTTTATCCATTTTTTGTGTTTCTCTTCGACTTGCTTACCGAGGATGTATGTTTAATGACGTACGGTCAGGGCAGGCAGGGGCAGAGCCTCACCTTTCAGTGTGCAATCCATCACAAACTGTTGATTCATGCAATTGACGCACGCCTGTTGCTGTATCTCTGAATGTCGCCAATATAATGCTCACAAATATGTTTATTTACGAAGGATGATAAATGACTTATGTATAAAAAAAATGCATAAATAATTAACAAAATGTATAAATAAATGTATTTAATTTATACATTTTGAAATGTATTTATACATGTATACATTTTATCTTCTATTTATTTAGGTATTTATACATTTTTACATTTTGTTGTCTGTATGTAAATTAAGTGGGCGGGTCGAACATTAGTCTAGGGCAAGGATTGGTTAAACAGGCAAAACAAACCAAAGCAATCGATGTCGATCTCAAAACTAGCGCTCCTGCAGCAACTGATCTAAAGCATTGACGCTGCACGAAGAGCGGAAGAATCATTTCTGAAATCTTAGCAAACAAACTTGATAAGTTGTTCGTAATGTTCCTGATGACCCTAATGAGTGAATCTCACAGTTGTGGTTCAGTGATAAAGTCCTCGCCTCTGGACCCAGACGTCTTGGATTATTTCCGAACTACTCATTTTCATTTTATCTTAACGTTATGCAGATATTTATCTATTGTGAAATTAGCAACAATTATCGGCTAACTCTCTTTTATTATTTAGACATTGTGTAGCTGTCAAGTAGAGACTCAATTACACTCCAAACCTGCAGAGGGCGAACATGTGCGAAAGACTCTGATGGAAACAACATCCTGGCTTGTGTTGCCAGTTGGACAAAATTCACCTGCGCACGCACCAGAACAGCATGACCTAAATGTTTGGAGTTAGCCCAGTCAGTCTCTTTACCTGTGTAGGTACAAATTCTGTCCCCCCACTTCCTACGTGATGACGTCACACGCGGCATATGCGAACGTCTCTTTAAAATATTTTTTATGGGTTAAAGAAACGTCAACAGAAGGTTTACATGATACTTATTACCACATAAAACATTTATATTGACAAAAAGACGATGTTCGTCAACATAATCACTTTCCGTTCTTTCATTTCCTGGTCTGGCGACACACGTGACTTTGAGACCAACGGAAGTGTCCGCGCTACATGTGACAAAGCCGCTGATTGGCTGAAGCTGTTTTACTTATAATAACGCACAACTGTACAATGAAATACAAACATTCGAGTTCCGAAATAATTCACTTATGTACATTTAATAATTGATTTAAATCGGGAAGAAAAAAATCGAAATGAAAACTAAATAATTACTGAGGTGTTTATAAACTACAGACAGGTAGAATAAGTTAAATGCATAAGGGGAAATATTCTAACATTTTTGTTATTTGAAAAGCGAATTATTTCGGAACTCGAATGATTTTTATTTCATTGTACAGTTGTGCTTTATTATTAGTAAAACAGCTTCAGCCAATCAGCAGCTTCGTCACGTGTAGCGCGGACACTTCTGTTGGTGTCAAAGTCACGTGTGTCGTCAGACCAGGAAATTAAAGAACGGAAAGTGATTATGTTGACGAACATCGTCTTTTTCTTTGTCAATATAAATGTTTTATGAGGTAAAAAGTATCATGTAAACCTTCTGTTGACGTTTCTTTAACCCATAACAAATATTTTAAAGAGACGTTCGCATATGCCGCGTTTGACGTCATCACGTAGGAAGTGGGGGGACAGAATTTGTACCTACACCTGCTCCTGGAAACAGGAAGATGCAACTGGTAGGAAAACGTATTTTACTGAGGATTTAGTTTGCTCCTGGTTGCTTATAGTTGATTTAGATACTTTTGTTTAAACTAATTTAAGCTTGTATTGTGTCTTTTGTTTACACTTAAAACCTAATCTTAAATCATTTTGAAAGCTTTGTTTGAAAAGCAAGTTATATAAACATTTTATCTGAAGAAAACTTTGACCTTCATTGAAATGTATTAAGACTAATGCATGATTTTGTTTTAAGGTTATCAACCTATTATTTAGTGACAATTATATTTCGAACTGGAATCATCAACTGAAATCATCAGAAAGAAAATAAAATAAAAAACAAAGAAAAATAATCTAGTTGTCCTTTGCATCCTTCGACAAGTGTTCAAGCCAAAAACAGTGAACACACACCCAGCTGTGCAAGAAATGAATAACTCAGGTTCTCTGACTAGAACAAAGCAAGTTAACTGGACACAAAACTTACTTACAAAAATAAACACAGCACAACTAAATACATTACACACTAGACTGTGATCTCATCTATATCAGATAATACGTCTTCCCAGGATTATCCAAAGTTAGCCGTGATGAACGTGTGATGAACGTGTGATGAACGTGTGATGAACGTGTGATGAACGTGTGATGAACGTGTGATGAACTTGTGATGAATGTGTGATGCTCTCAAGGCAGTGGTAGTTGATCCAAGGCTGTAACCAATCACTGCCTTGGACTGATGTTCGACCCGCCCACTTTATTTGCATACTGACAAAGAAATGTCAAAATGTATAAATACCTAAATAAATAGAAGATAAAATTTATAAATAAATGACAATGTGTATTTATACCTAAAATGGCTCCATTCTTTGACAAAAATTTAATCAGAAGTTCATTTATTTATTTTGACATTGATATTTATCCAAACATTTATTTATACATTCTGTTACATATTTATACATTTATACATGTATTTATACATGTCATTTATCGTCCTTCATATTTATCTGCCTTGATTTTTCACAGTCACAATCTAATTTTGAACCCTATCAAACCAGGGGAGCATTTCTGTCTATTCAACCCCACAATAGAATTGATGCATTTGTGGTCCTGATGTGTAGTTTTCTTTTTGAAAGTCTGCAGATAAATGTAAAATGTTTTCAATCCTCCACGACCTCGTCATGAAACTTAATTAAATGATTATAGAAGGAATCTTTCATTTGTTGTGTCTGTCGACTTCATGCTGCTTAAGCTTCACTATGATTCTTATTTTTGATCACGTCAGCGTTTGTGCGCCACTGGTCGCTGGTGTTGCCAGATTGGGTGATACAGTAAGACCTGTTAACAGTGTGTTTTAGTGTGTTTCTGCCTGTAAGTCATTGTACTGGACGACAATGAACAGAGAGAGTGATGTTCAAGGACACCAGAATGAACGTGTTCACAGTTATGTTCAACAGAGCAAAATACACCATGTTTAGTCAATGTTCGTCCGTATATATGAACTAGTAAATGTACTATCGTTCAATGATTCCAACCACAACACTGCTGATTAGTTTCAAAGCGGTTCTTTAAATTTTGCTGGGGATAAAATTAAGGAAAACGGGTGCATTATGTATGATTACGTATCCCACATAATTATGCTTTGTTTCCATTGTAAATGGAATTATTTAAGCTACAAATAGAGTATATAAAACTGTGCATGAGGGGCTTTGCAAGGCGAGTGTTGAGTTTCACTGATTCTTATTTGAGCATTTATAAATACATTACATCTTGTTTGTGTGTATATTAGGTTAGGTTTTCTGTTTGGTTAAAGCCATCTTGGATGACATCAGACCAGGGAAAACATGAGGAGGGGCTAGTGGCTACTGTGTGACAGTTGGCATGCTTTTAAAAAAGTTACTAGTTCTCGATCATGACTGTTCATCACAGTTTGTCCAGTTGAGTGGCACATCTTATTTATTTACAAGCAGCGGAAGAAGAAAAACAAAACGAGCGTAAAGCTTTGCTGGCGTCACATCCTACAGTCGACTGTGATAGATCCTCAATTATCAAAGCTTGGCTTATCAAGCTTGGCTAATGAGCCTGTTTTTGTTTTTAAAACTCACTGAAGCCTGAAATTGCATGTACTCTTGACATGTATTTGCATCAGTGTATCAATTATAACTTTAACTTTTGTCAGGAACCTCTATCTTTAATATTCTAATACAGCCTAACTTGGTCTCCACACACTCCACTCACTTACTTTTCATTTTACATTTAAAGTTATAACAACTGTCTTTAAATTGTAATGCATTTTAATAATTTGTTTTGCATTACTTTCACTGAAAAGTGAAGTCAATATTGATTTTAGTTTTTTTGTGCTCATGATTATTACGTCACAGGACCAGACTTTTATCAGACGTTTGAATTGTTTGCGCCAAGTGAGAACAAACAAATGTATGTTTTCCAATCAGCCTCTTAATGAGAAAATGTCTACTGTGCTGAAATCTTGTGACTGAAGACACGTACTTCTATGTTTTCCCCAGAGTAGCTCATTCACAACTGAATAAAAATGTCGCTTCGTGCCTCTAAGTACTTCCTGAACAACATTTTTCTTTAATGACGTCCCATTTTATTTTCCAAAATAACATGAATCATGTGAAAATCAAGAGAAGCAAGTTCGTCAACCCGGGGGTGAATCCACTCTCCTGCCAGAACATTTAGACACAAAGTTACTTTGACTGCTTCAGAAATGCTAAGGGCGAAAAGCCCTTCATCAACTTTTAAATGTATTTTTTAATGATTATATGGGATACATTTTAATTAAATAATTTTTTATAAAATAATAATTATATATATATATATATATATATATATATATATATATATATACTGCACTGCTTCCAGGATTTATGTCAGAGCTTTCATCTGTATGAAATGTATTTCATTCTGTAAAATGTTTGTTTCATCAAAATTTAAGTTACTGATTTACAGTTGTATTCTTTTTAAACTCCATTTTAAGATGTTTCAAATAAGCCCCTGATCGTCCCTGTAATGTGTTCACGTTCATAACTCTGTATGTAAAATATAAACATTTACATTGGAGCTGAAATTTAAATTTAAGTATATGATCCATGTCAGATATGTTTTAAATGAACTAATATAAACTGTTAATCCATTTTGAATTTGTTTTTTAATGATCGCTGACAAATGAAATCATGGACTCATGTTTATTTAAATATGATTTAAATATGTTAATGAGTGCGTGGAAAGGGACAAACAACTCAGTGATTAATTCTACGTTGATTCGTTTACAAAGGAAAAGTGCTTTTATTTGTGTGCAGGAACCGATTCAAACATTCGAATATTTTTCTACGGGCACCATTTTCTGGATTTGAGTGTTCGACCGTTTTTAGTAGAAAATCCACAAACTTCTTTGGACATGAGGCCCCTGGTTCTTACTTTCAGATCTATTCATGGTCAAACTTTACATCAATGATCTGATTCAGCCTTACACCCCAGCTCGGGCTCTGAGGTCTGTGGATCTTTTTGTCTCTATGTTGTCTTGAACCTGGTCTGCGAAAGGCCCTTTACAAAATAGAGGAACATTTCAATACTTTCTGGAACGAAATAAATGAAACGGCCTTTGGAAAAAGAGGGTTAACCAATAAGCGAGCAGCCTTGGGTCACATGCTTGCATGACATTTTAGCCCCTCTTGAGCTCCACTACTTACGGTCCTGAATGCGAGCAAGATTAAAGCAAAACGGTACAAAAAGCAAGAGGTTAATCAACCGATGGTCACTCGTTCTAAAGCTTTCTTTCAAATTCTCTGGGATGCATCTGCAACTTTAGAGGTTCACGCCACCTCAACATAGAGTACAGTTGCGTTATTGCTTTGTGCTTTCTGAAGAGGATGTGGAACATGATAATTATCAGTTACTCTATAACTATTGTTGTTTTCTATTGTCCTCTACAAAGCAATTTTCACTCCATTCCTAGTGAATTGAATGACTTGAATGCTTCTTTTTTCATTCCCGACGACAATGGCTGTCCAACCTCGTGAACTCAAATTTAGAGTTCAAAATGAGATCACACAATTGTCGGTTGGCTGATAAGGTCAGACAGAGTTAAGAATAAATTCACAATTTACTAAAAGCAAATCACTGCAGATCTGCACATTAAAGGTGGAAATGGTGGAAACAGTTTGAGAGAACAACATTTTTAAATGGCTACAGTTAGATTTCAAGTATTAGAAGTTGATCTATTCAAGTTCTTGACTACAATTTAGTGCAAGGGTGGGCAATTAAATGTACTCAGGGGAAGTAATAAATAAATAAAATGACATCCATGCATAACCTTTAGTATTCTATTGTATCATATTTAATTTTTCTTAAAATATTTTAAAGGAAAAAAAACATTAAAAAAAAAAAATCCATGTGTGATATATTTTAAAATAAAAGAAAATACATAACATGCAAAGGAAAATGTCATTATTTATGCCACTGTTAAGTAATAGACGTAGTAGTAGTAGTATAAGTAGTAAATTAAATTGTTGTGACAGTTTCACTGCTTGTAGCAAAATGATCTGTTCATGTTGTAAAAATATATAATAGGATATTAAATTAAATATGTAGCAGCAGTAGCTAATAATAGTTGAATTAGTAGTACTAACAATAGTAGCAGTACTAGAAGGAGTAGCTGCAGTAGTGATGGTGTATCATTTACGTCGAGCTCCTGGACGGCGCCACCGTGTGGAGCTGCCTTGTTAAAATTATGCCATGAAATAGAATTAAAAAAAATATATATTAAAGTTATTAATTAAAAAAATGAAACAAAACATAAACTATAAACAAGACAAATAAAGGAAGAAGAGAAAAGAAAAAATAAAGAAAATAATACATTTGATAATTGTTACTATAAAATAATTATAGTATTATTTTGACCTCAGGTCTGATTTATTGAGTTGTTATTTAGATGCAGCTCGATGAATTGCCAGAAAATCAGGTTATGTCGTGTTCAAATTCAATCCTATACTGAAAGGGCTTGAACTAAGTCGTGATTTCCGAGCGATCCGCTCTGAACTCACCACATGCTCCATATGCAGACACAGTTGTCTCTTTGTCCACCTGAACTTGAGCTGCTCCTCAGTTGTTTCTCTTCTCTCCATGTATAGTTTCAAACGCTCCATGGGCTCTTCATTTCCTGGCAATTAGTTCGAGTTCTTGACATTCTGCTCAGTCCTGACTCGCTCGGCCGTGTTACGATGTCCCCAAAGACCTTATTATCTTTCTGTTGTGTTGCACTTCGACACAAATTTTCAAACATGGACGACTAAAATAATAATTGCATTTTGAAATCCAAAAGGAAAATACATTAAGAAACAACAATGAAAAACCTACTTGACTTGAGCTTCATTCAAACGTGTGCTTGAGGTCAAGGGAGTTGTTTTTTTAAATTGTTATTCTAGTGCTGGGATGAGATGAAGTTCAACAACTGGACCACAAGCCATGTCAGCTCAGCCTCATACACATGTTTGTCAAGCTAAAACTTATTTTCAATGAATTAATAGAAACACATTTAGGCAGAACACCACAAAAATATTATCGTATTTTCCCATTATAAACATCTCCTGAAAAATTTATAAATAATAAAAATGTAATCTGTCTTTAAAAGGCACTTTTAAATGTTTTACATTTAAAAGGAAACTAATGTGTTGCTTTAAGTGTCTCTTTAATGGTCATAATGAGAGAATTACTGCATCTTGCAGAGGAAGATTTCAAGTTAAACATTTAAATAGGAGGCAGAAATCAGAGTTCATTTTTTTTTTAGTTGTAATGTAGCAAATTCACATAAGTGAGTCTGTGCTGCTGTTTATTAATGTAACATGCTTTGAGGAAACAGTTTAATTTAAAGTGAGCAACATTTATAAATAAACCCACTCAATTATTTTACAAGGCGGCATCTGTCGAAACAAGTTGTTGCTATAATTGAGTGAATTTGTTTTGTTTGATTACTTACCCTGTACTTTCAAAATATTGAATTATTTTTTTTGATGAGATTCGTACACAGAATGAAGCCACTTGAAAACACGAGGCTCTTGTGGAAGACACGTTATTTCTCATCCTCCATAACAAAACATGGCAAGTCTGTCTTGCCGGAACAAAGTGGCCCCTTGTTACCCTCCTCTAAAATTAAGATCAGGAATTGGATAATGAAAGCATTTAGAAATGAAACGTAATGAAAAACAAAAGTACAGATTTTCCCGACAAAAGAGGGGGAAAGCAAACTAAAATGTTAAATAAAGATGTATTGTGTTGAAGCCACTGCTTCGATAGTTGTGGTCACACTATATATACACATATATTTATGAGATGTTTTCTTTTCCTTCTTTTTTTTTTACAAGTAGATAATAACCAGAACGGCTCCTGGCTGTTGAAGTCTGCAGCAGCTCTCCTGGTCTCTCAGGGAGACTCTAATGACTGCTTCAAGAAACCTATCGATACAAGCTGCCACCATGTGCGTCGGACCCTCGGCTGAGTCGCTGCCAAATGGCGACGCTTTGGTCGCGTTGATGGTGCTCATAGTTTCAATGGTTTATGTCAATCAATACATTTCTTTTGTTGTATTTTCTTCTCTTATTGTATTTACCACGTAAACACAGACACTAACATATTGATCTCCAATTATATGAACTAGCTAACGTGCCTGAGGATTCTTATAAGATATTAAACCGCAAAAAAATATTTGAAATTAAAAGGTTATGTCATTTATTTTTTTATATTTTATAGTCCTTTTAACATACTTGGTTGGACCTAGAAAGGCTACTAGCGTCATGTATTGGCTGGGAAGTTGCTATCGGCTAAAAGTCGGCAAAAACGTTACGACTTTTAAACTTGATCTTATCTCAACATTTCAGCTACAGAAGTCCAATTTATTTAAAACCTTTCTTGAATTTTCAAGCTACGGTTGGACTATTAATGAGTAGTTAGCGCGCAACTGTTTTCTGCCTTGCTTGAACGGCGATCCGATACAAATCTCTATGCATGGATTATTGCGATACAATTCACTCACTATACGTTTTAAAACCTTACGAATTGATTTGAAATACGCTAAGTATGAAAAAGATGAAAGAGAAATGTTTCTCAGAACCATTGGTTTATCTTACATATACTGTGAATAAAAAAGTACATTACAAAATGAATGCATTTCAAATCCCTTTTATACTTAAAAAATGTACAAATGGGACACACAAAATGATTAATAAATACATTTTTCAAATCTGGATGAAAACAAGACACATGGTTAAGTTAATGTTTGTACTGTTTGATTAGGTACCAATAATAATATAGAGACTGACAGTGACGGCGACCGATCACACCTGTATTAGTTTTTCCTGAGACGAGTTGTCAGATTAGTATTTGGTTGTACATTAATTTTCAATTGTGCTGGCCGACGTGCTGTTCTGATGTCGCCCGCGAACAAGAACAACACTGCAGATGTTTTCTTACATTTTCCCAGGCTACCATAGCTAATAAATACTGTCGCTATTTATCTCCAGGGATGACTCTTGCCAGACTCGGTTCAAGCCAGAATTAATCTGGCGGGAATTTGATAAGTGGGCTGATAAACACACGCCGGGGGGGAGTTCCACATTTGCAGGCAACATTTCCATCATAAACAAGCAACAAAAGAGCATGACTTGTTTTAAAAGTAAAAAATGTGCAAAACTGAACATGTGAGCAGAGACTTGCGGCTCTTTCCAAGAAACAAGTTGTTGGTTCCTCCACTGTAATCTTCATTTATGGACAGATGTGTCTGACTACATTCATAATATATATTATTAATATTTATTTTTTCAGGAACACAAGTTACACCATTGTGGATTATAATGAAACCTGGAAGAAGCTTGATTTTCTTTCTTTTCATTTTCAACAAACAAAAGTAATTTAAAGCTACAAAATAATATTATAGTTCATATGGTTAACTTGATGCAAATCTTAAATCTTAAAAAACAACTTCTAAAGATGCTACATAATCTTTGGCAGAAATTTAAAAAAATAAATGCATTAGAGTATTAGAAAGAATGAAACAATTAAAGCAAATGTAAAGTACAAAATATACAGTACTGTGCAAAGTTTTAGGCAGGTTATGAATAAATGCTTCAAACCAGCATCAATTCTTTCAAAGGCATCAAAGTATGGAACAGGCTTCCAGACAATCTAAGGAACAAAGCAGATTTTCATCGCTTCTCATGGGCTGTCAAAGACTGGCTTTTAGACCACCAGTCCTGCTCGCACTGATAGTACTAGACAGGTATTTGGCCATCAGATGACCTTATTAGATTGTACTGTGTTTTTTGTATATTATTGTGTTTTTGCTTTATTTGTACGTTATGTATTATGTAAACTGTATGCATCTTTGTTGACTACAGATTGGGCTAAATCTGGTGCTTAGCTGAAATGAAATCTACACTAGGTACATTTGCACAAAGTCAGGGGTTTTGTAGGATTCTAGTGAGTATAGTAGCGTCAACCAATTATACCGAACAGGTGTTAATGATCATCAATTTCACAAGTCTGTTGAAACACAGTCACTAAGTGAAAAAGATACAGCTGTGTAGGAGCTTACAACTGGGTGAGGAACAAACTCTGCTACCAACCTGAGGTTGTGGAAGACAGTTTCATGTCACAGGTCATACACCATGACTCAGCACAGCAACAAGACACAAGGTAGTTCTACTGCATCAGCAAGGTTTCTCCCAGACAAAGATTTCAAAGCAGACTGGGGTTTCAAGATGTTCAAGGTCTTTTGAAGAAGCACAAAGAAACGTTGAGGAAACTCAGTGCAGCAGATGAAAGACACATCAAGCTTATTTCCCTTCGAAATTGAAAAATGATGTCCAGCCGTGCCATCACCTCAGAACTGGCAGAAACCAGTGGGACCAGGTACAGAAGTACTGGCCAGAAGTGTCTTCATGGAAGAGTTGCAGCCAAACAGTCATTCCTTCGACATGGAAACAAGGCCAAGTGACTCAACTATGCACGAGACCATAAGAACTGAGGTGCAGAAAAATGGCAGCAGGTGCTCTGGACTGATGAATCAAAATTTGAAATATTTGGCTGGAGAGCGTTTCAATAATGAGTGTCTACAGGCAACAGTGAAACATGGTGGAGGTTCATGCAAGTTTGGGGCTGCATTTCTGCAAAAGGAGTTGGAGATTTGGTCAGGATTAATGAAATCCTTAATGCTGAGAAATACAGGCAGATACTTATCCATCATCTGGGAGGCGTATGATTGGCCCAAAGTTTATTCTGCTGCAGGACAACGACTCCAAGCATACAGTCAATGTCATAAAGAAATATCTTCAGCAACCTTCCAGACGAGTTCCTTCAAAAAACTGTGTGCAAGTGAACCTAGAAGAACTGATGCTGTTTTGAAGGCACATGGTGGTCACACCAAATATTGATTTGATTGACATTTCTCTTCTGTTCATTCACTGCACTTTTGTTAATTGATGGAAATAAACACTTCAATTTTTGAAAGCATTCTTAGTTTACAGCATAAAACTTTTGCACAGTACTGTATATATTTGTAAATGATAAACAATTTCCCCTAAATATAAAGCATTTAAGGTGACAGAAGTAAGAGATTTATAGGAAGCAGACATAAGGCAAGGAGGCGTAAAGGACTCAAAATGTCTGCTGCCACCCCTTGACTCTAGTGATGGTCTGATGAAGCTTCATGAAGGACTGTCATGTTGTTTACTGGTCAGTAGGTGGCGCCACACTATGTTAACTGGAGTTACGCCATCAGAACTTTAGCCTAGTTGCAAAATATGAACACGTTTCCAGGGATGGAGTTGCTCATGAAATGTTTTTGTTTGCGCTGCGTCCTCACTGGGATTTAAGATCCGCCTTCATTTTAGATTTTATTGATGCTCTTGTTTGATCCTGGTTTTAGGAAATCAATGTATATTTAATGTGTGAGTATTGATTGTATGCTTTGGTGTTATCAATATTTCCATTAAGCTTATCGATTGGTGCAGACTGAGCACTGCTCTGTAGTTTTGGTCTTGTTCTGGGAAGATCGATGTGCGAGACTCTGATGACCTCATCACTGTCAAAAATGAGTGGTCCAGCTGTACAGAAGCAACTCTGTGTAAAATTGCTTTTTTGTCTCTCCTACATCTTCATTGTTTCTCCTCTCTCTCTCCCAGTGACAGGAAAACCCTTTTTTGTCATATCCAGCTTCTACCACCGATGGCTCTTCGGCTGGGAGGGGTGTCAATTCTACGGCTGGGCCGGCTTCTTCTTCGGCTGTGGCAGCCTCACCACGATGACCATGGTCAGCCTGGATAGATACCTGAAGATCTGCCATCTCAGATATGGTACGTTAAGATGGACATGCATGAAAGTTTAAACATGTATCTGGATTTATCCATCCCTGACCTTTTAATCATAATTAGAAACAGTATAGAAACGATACATTTCAACAAACAAAGTCATTCATTTAAAGTGCTCCATAAAAGTACAATAGAATAGTTTAATTAAGTAAGTTAGATTTGATCTATTTCAATTTAAATTGATTTCCTTTTTTAAACCACGTATTTTTGTTTTAAATAAAACCTGAATTAAAACATTGCACACTTGAATGGTCTGTGACATGAAATTATTAGACAGAAAAATGACTTATTATTTGTTGACTAAGAAAATTACATTTTGTGCCCATAAACTACCATAAAATAAACTACTAACAAAGGACTGCGGCCATTTTTGTTTGAACCATAATGTTCAGAAATACAGTTTATTGTTGAGAATTTAAAGAAACCGATACCAATGATTCGATACTTTTTCTTATTTGTTTTCAGCTGCAAATACCCACAATTGTTTTTGTCTATCTGGTGTGCACGCCTTCATCGCAACTTAAAAACAAAGGATACATTTTTTATTTGTTGCCGCTAGAGTCCATTTTCCTGAACTCTTTAATATTATTGACTGATTGTGACTGATTTGAAGTTGAACACATTAACCAGCTAAACTAATTTCTAGTTGATAGATGGATAAACTAGTCTTTGGATATCTTGTCATGCAAAATGGATGTTAATGTATGTTATATTTTAAATAGTTTTAAACTTGCGTCGAGTTCAAATTTAACGGAACCAAACTCGTGGGCCGACGTACAGCATCCAAATATGTATGTGTAGATCCAACATGGTGTCACAGACCCTCAACATCAACCCGAGAGGCCACAGCAATAGACGGTTCCTGATTCAACCTGAATCCCCGTCATACGTACAATACAGTCCCGACTCCGCGACAGCACCGTGGGATTGAACATCACTCGCCTCCAACGATATTGTGTAACAGCTGTGACTACGTCGCTGTGGATTACACTTAACATCAGTTAAGTTGCTGGGATTTGCCTTCATGGTGTGAGTGTGATTTCTTGCAGGCATCTACAAATTAAAGAAACCATTCACATGACTTCTTCGCTCTGGGTTAAGAAAATAAAGGCTACTTGTGCTCTGGGGTGTCATTAAAAGTTGTGATTTTGTTTACACCCTGTAGTCAAGTAGATGCAAGTACATGTTAATAAACAATTTATTAAGTAGTTCACAAACAGCTATATTAAGAGTCTCTTCTTGGAACTTGTGCTTTTAAAAATATTTATATTCTCCATAATCTTTTTTTTTCTTTCCTTCTTTGAACAGGCACTTGGCTCAAACGTCACCACATGTTCCTGTGCCTGGTCTTCATATGGGTGTACGCGGGCTTCTGGGCCACGATGCCTTTGGTCGGCTGGGGAAGTTACGCCCCGGAACCCTTCGGGACGTCCTGCACTTTAAATTGGTGGCTGGCGCAGGCGTCCGTCTCCGGCCAGACATTCGTTATGTCCATCCTTTTTTTCTGTCTCATCCTCCCCACTGTCGTCATCGTCTTCTCCTACACCAGGATCATATTCAAAGTCAAATCCTCTGCCAAGGAGATCTCGGAATTTGACGCCCGCATCAGAAACAGCCATACTTTAGAGATAAAACTCACAAAGGTGAGTCCATGTCAAGTCTGAACCATAACCTTTAGTTCATCCAATTATCTGGTTGTCAACCTTCTCCGTATTGACCTTCTTTGAAATTAATTTCCACTGTCTTGTCTCCACTTTTCAGGTGGCGATGCTGATTTGTGCAGGTTTTTTAATAGCGTGGATCCCTTATGCCGTCGTGTCGGTAGTGTCTGCGTTCGGTGATCCGGACTCCGTTCCCATTCCGGTGTCTGTGATCCCGACCCTGCTGGCCAAGTCCTCCGCCATGTACAACCCCATCATCTACCAGCTAGTGGACCTAAAAAACACCTGTGCCAAATCAAACTGCATGAGGTTTCTGAAGAGACCGCGGCAATTTAGAACATCACGGTGAGACATTTCACGCTTATTTGCAGCTATTCCGACATAACTCATGCAACGTCTTCGCTGTTAGGGTAAAACTTGAGGCCCTGGGAAGGAAACAATGATGTTATCTATGTGGAAAGAGCTCGGAAAACATAGTTTATCTTAACCCTTGACCTCTGGGTCAAGGTTAACGGCCTCCTTGTCTTCCATAAACACAAATGCAGTGGTAATGACAGTCCTATTTACGACTAATGGTGTAGTAAGTAAGAACGCTCCCTATTACTGATGGTCTGATGAAGCTTCATGAAGCAGTGTCATGTTGTTTAGAGGTCAGTAGGTGGCGCCATCAGTTTGAAAATGATGTGATGTTTCATTGGAACGGTTGTTCAAAAGAAAGGAAAATAGTGCAGAGACCGCCATCTAGTGGACTCTGAAAAAAATTGACATTGCTTCATGAAGCTTCATCAGACCATCACTACTCTCTGTACACCGTGATCTTAACAGGAAGTACAATTTGTAGAATCTTACTCGTCTCTGAATATCAAAGCTAATTTGTAACCATCTCCCATCGTAGGACAGAAATTGTTATTTAAAGGTTTCGCTGGAGTTGTGTGTCCGTGTGAGTCTCTACCAATTACTGACCAATCCTCTCTTTTCGCAGCTTATACACAATCACAGGCTCTCTGCGGATCCCTGCCCCGTCCAAGGAAGCTCACATTGAGATGTGAGACGGAAAGAAGGACGAGAGAACTTCCCTGTTATCGTCTCTTTAACTGCAACCAAGTCACGCGCTGCCTGTCATCCGCTGTGATGTTGTGAACCACAGACCTCTGTGTACAATAGTTCCAGCCGTTTGTTTCGTTGCGCACTTGTTCTACTGTTCCACTCCTAACTTCCGAAATGTGAATGTTGTACACGTGTTTGCGAGCACGACTTCTGTAGTTGCTTCTGTGGCACATTTTAAAAATGACTTTCTATGCTGAAGCACATCCTTCTTTTTTTTTGTTTTTGTGGACGAAATATTACGATTTTAGTTTTAGGATTGAGTGTAACATACATTTGTACAGATTGTCGTCTTTTGCAAAACACTTGTGTAATCGCAGGGAGGTGAGGTCAGGGTAAGCAGGTGAGGCAGAGCCTCACTTGCAATTGAGGCGCGCTGGTTGCCGTATCTCTAAATGTTTCTCACAAATACGTTTATTTGTCTTGATTTTCCAAAGTTTTGCTGATGTCCTTAATCATCAAAGTTTAATGTTCGTAAGGGTCTTACTTAGTTTCGCTGATCGGAAATACAACCGCAGTGAAAAGGCAAAGCTTGAGGCACACACTTCTGTGCCTCCACAAACTACTCACATCTCCATTGAGGCGAAGAGACTTTTTAAAAGTAAAGGAAATAAGTTGGACTTTTACAACAATTTTGGTTAATATACTTTAAAAACTGACACTAAAGGAGTCAGTGCTTTACCAACCCATGAACCTCACCGCACGTCACTGGTGTATCGTGAACTTTTCCGCTCCGTCAGCCTTTTACAATGCACGCTACTGGACAATGTTTCCATCAACATGGTTCGTGTTCTCTGGCAAAAAAAACAACATCTGAATATTTCAGTCTTGTTATACATGGTTGTATTTGATTATGTGTTTTAAATGTGAACATTACGTACCAATATTGACACTTTTCTACAAAATATCTTCCTTAAGAAAACGAGTATTAACCCTCAGGAAAACTGTAAGCACCATAGGAGTTGATACTGTATTTAAAGTCACTTTTGTTGACCTTTTTACAGCTTCAAGCACAGACAGAGGCCTTGATATAGTGACCTTAAAGTAAGTTTTACTTTCACATATTTGTGTATTTTCCAATTTTAAGTGGATACATTTATTTAGGACGGAATGAAAGATTGGAAAGTAGATGATTTGGGTAGTGATGCTCTGAAGCTTCATGAAGCAGTGTCATTCATTCTTAGAGTCCACTAGATGGCGGTCTCTGCACTATTTTCCTTTGTTTTCAACAACTGTTCTAATGAAACATTACATCATTTTTTAACTGATGGCGCCACCTATTGACCTCTAAACCACATGAAAATGTTTCATGAAGCTTCATCAACACATCAAACTGAGTTCGAGTGTATCTTGAATTATAAGGTGGAGTCGGAGTAGAAATATTTTTTTAGCCCACAAACTGAATCCAACGCATTGATCTTCTTTGTCAGTGATTTTGACTGATTTGGAGGTAAAAATGTCGATTGACATCAAAAAGATTAGAAACAAAACAAGCAGTAAAGTAATATAGAATTGAGTTAAAACATTGGATAGAATGATGAATTGTTTGATTGTATTATATTAATTATGAGAGTAATACAAACAAGGGCATAATATTCAATGGAAAGCTTAAGAACTTTAACTTTACCTCCATTTTTGGAATCATTGTGTTCTCTATTCCTTCGTAGATCTTCACATGAAAATTGAAATTCATCACGGTCCTTCAACAGTCCTTTGCTTGTTAATCTAATGTTTCATCTTGGAAGTGGATGTATGTTTTCAGTGCTCCTTGTAGAGCGAGGAGGTCACACTAAATTGAATTATATCATATCAAACATTTTATGCAAAGCGTGGCTCGGTATTGCAGAAAAGCATTCTGCCCTCTGGGTTGTATTCTTGTGCATAGTTGGTGTTCAGTTTATGTTCCTTAATGAGCAATATTTAGTTTTATTAAAAGCACATTTAAAAAATATTGATGTGTTGTTATGGATGTCGAGGAATCTTTCTCTGTCTCTCTCTCTCTATTTCGTTTTCCCCTATAAAAATGTTAATCTAAATGAGTTGCAATTCAGTCACATCACAATTGGTGATCTACAGCGCCCCCTATCTCTCCGCATCTGAACTCTGGCAAAGCGATTGCTTACGCATACAAACTCTAGCGTAAGAAAAAGTCTGTTTACATTTTAGAAAACCGTTTAAAACAACTTTTTTTATTTATCAACTGAAAAGTTTATTTATAAAGCAACATCATACACAGGATGTCATAAGGATTAAACATAATACAAATATATTCTATATATATAGTCTATATTCTAATGACAAACCAGACAAAATATTTTATAAAGACATAAAGATGGAAATGTTTATTTTAGGCTGAGTATTTTCCTTTAGTTTTCTACAAGAATTCTCTCCACACTCTGACTTTTCTTACTGGCTTATTTCCTTTAAAAAAATATTTATTTACATCAGTTATTATCCACACTATGACCTATTTCTTCATATTTCTCATGATGTCAACATTGTCATAGTCAACTTCTCTACTTCTCTTCATAATATGACATTTAGTTCAAGTAATTCCGTCTTCTTCCCCAGAGTGCCACTGTTCCTGTCATCCCTGGAACGTCCATTAATCTTAGTTTTTTGTTTTTTTTCCAAGAGTGCTTCACATTCAGTATTCTGCAGCGATCTCAGTCGTCTTCCTCGGATCAGGACCAATATTAAATCTAATCGATTGGATCATTGGACATCATTCTAAAATTAATTTCTTTCATTCTTAAATTCTTCCCTGTGCTGCGACGTATGTTTCATAGTGAACTTCTCTAGATAAGTCGATGGACAAATGCTTTTGTAACGTTTCTATTGTGTGTCAGCAGCAGCCTGTGTTCGGTACACTTGTGTCGTAAACACCTGACTCCGGGGCAAATGCTGCCTTACATTAGCACTTCAGGCCGCACAGGTCAGCAACACAATCAGCCACACAATCAGCGCTGGATCATTGTGTTGGTAAATGTTTCACAAATGGAATGGAATTCTAAAGTCATCTGTTGGACATGAACGACTTTTCAACAATAAACAAAGAGTTATGAAACCCCACTGAATGACTGCTTTTCTTTTACGTTTGTTGTTTAACTCAATGGTAGCATTGACGAGATAACCTTTGAGAAGGTCATTTAAGCTGTCATGTGAATTGAAATCAGAATTTACTTGACCCAAATACATGAAGTGGCTCGAGGCTGAAAGACTAAAACAATAGTACATATAACAGTCGATAATATCAAGAAATACGGTACAAACAAACATACAACCAGAAGGAAGATGAAAAAGGAAATAATCTAAAACGGACAGGTAATGGAAATAAATCTAGGATGGAAGAAAGAAAGTTAAAAAAAAAGTAGGCAGAATGATTCACAGTATGGAGCTTAAAACACAATACGGCAGAATAAATCAATGAAGAATTCACAGAAATTAGATGTTCAAAATTTACCAGCATAAGGAACAATAGTGAACCTTTTAAGCGAATATTTTTGGACCTAACCTAAATCTCACCCCAATGATTTCCATCGTCTGAAAGCTCCCGAAACCTCTCTCTTTCTCATCATTGCTGCCATATTATTATTATTTTAGAGATTGACACCCTGGAGAGTCGAAGGTTTTGAAAGGTGGAAAGTATGTTGAGTTTTGTCGAAGTGTGAAATTGCAGCAGACACCCGACAGCTGGGCCGACGGACTCAGAGGTGAGTCCAATTAGAAGAGTGTTATCCATGCTAGTGCACCTTATAAATCTCAAGTGGGAACTGTGAGAAAATGATCATACACATGAACCAACACAAAAGATTCCATTATTTCTTATATACACGGGTACAATGGCTTAGGGTGTCCCCCACCTCATCCCCGAAGAAGCTGGGATACGCTTCAGCCCCCCCCCACAACCCAAATAAGTGGCAGAAAATGATTGAATGAATGAAAAAAAAGGCGAAATGAAGAATTAAGGCCACAGCAGTTACACTATTATGACACTAGAGGGTTCTTTAAACAGTTTTTTTTTTTTTAGAGGAAAGCCACAAATAACAGAACGGCCACACATATTTTGAAAATAAATGAAAATGTGTTTAAGCAAAAGCTGAAATTAAATATTCAGCTTGCCTGCATTCTGAGGCAGAACATGTCAACCTCTGGTGACTTAATTTAAGTAGAAATTATTCTCCACATGCCAGCTGCTGTGTTGTGTGCTGCCTTGGTGTGAAAGAAACAAAACATTTAGAGAAACTGAAATACCATGAGAACATACAGCGTGTAATAATAGAGCTTGGAGACGAAAACCTCTGCTGAGCCGCTCACGTTGTTTCTGTGTATTTATTTATTTATTATAACATCATCATCATTAATAGTATTTTCCTGCTTTTTCCAACATCATTTTTCAGCCCCAGGTGATTGAAAAGCGTTACAGATATTGTTTGCAGTTGGAAAATATGCATTTTTTTTACCACCACAAAACCTCTAAAATATTTTTCAAAACACATTTTTACATCTGCTGGATCAAAAATCAGGAAACTGCTATATATATACTGTTGAAAAGTAGGTAGAATGACCCATAGTTACGTAGCTTATAACACAGTACGGAAGAATAAAACAATGAAGAATTTATTTAGAAATTAGTAGATGTTCAAAATGTACCAGCATATACAATATGATGATATAATACACAAGGAACAATAGTAAAGGTCGACTTCACCAGAATGAAAGCAAGGACAATCAGACACCACAGACTGGAACAAGGGAGCTTAAGAAGTTGCAGGGGCGTCAAGTACAGATTGATTACAGCTGAGTGTCATAACCGAAAGAAAGTAGAACTAGAAAAAAACATGTAACTGCCACTGTCATCATGGCCATCACTGCAAGAACTCTTCAAGTACAAAGCAGTTTTTCTCTTCACAAAGCATGCCGCGATGCGGAAGGTAAGAGGATGAAAGTTGGGTACATCACTTCTAATGGTTACCATGGAAACCTCCACTAGTAAAAAGAAATGACCTTTTAAGTGAACATTTTTGGACCTGCCCTAGATCTCACCCCTATGATTTCCATCGTCTGAAAGCTACCAGAGACTCTTTCTTTCTCATCATTGCTGCCATTTTATTAATCGAACACCTGCCCAGCAAATTGACACCCTGGAGTGTTGAAGGTCAGAAAGTTGGAGTGTTGTCGAAGTATGAAATTGCAGCTTTTAAGCTGTTGACTTTATTGAGCAATGTTTTTTTTAAGAATTGATGTCTTCTTCTCTTTCAAGAAAGAGAAGATTGATAGACAGACGGACAGATAGGGAGATGGATGGATGGATGCTGGATGGATAATAGATGGATGGATGGATGCTGGATGGATAATAGATGAATGGATAGATGGATATATAGATGGATGGATGGAAGGAAATATGTTTGGGTGGATGGATGGATGATAGATGGATAGATGGATGGAAGGATGGATGGACATAGAGATAGATGGATGGATGGATAGACGTAGAGAGAGATAGATAGATAGACATAGAGATAGATGGATGGACATAGAGATAGATAGACATAGAGATAGATAGATAGATAGATAGATAGATAGATAGATAGATAGATAGATAGATAGATAGATAGATAGATAGATAGATAGATAGATAGATAGATAGATAGATAGATAGATAGATAGATAGATAGATAGATAGATAGATAGATAGATAGATAGATAGATAGATAGATAGATAGATAGATAGATAGATAGATAGATAGATAGATAGATAGATAGATAGATAGATAGATAGATAGATAGACATAGAGATAGATAAAAATAGAGATAGATGGATAGACATGGGGATAGATAGATAGACATGGAGATAGATAGATAGACATAGAGATGGATGGATAGACATAGAGATAGATAGATAGAGATAGATAGACATAGAGATAGATGGATAGACATAGAGATAGATGGATAGACATAGAGATAGATGGATAGACATAGAGATAGAAGGATAGACATAGAGATAGATGGATAGACATAGAGATAGATAGACATAGAGATAGATGGATAGACATATATATAGAAGGATAGACATAGAGATAGATGGATAGACATAGAGATAGATGGATAGACATAGAGTTGGATAGACATAGAGATAGAAGGATAGACATAGAGATAGATGGATAGACATAGAGATAGATGGATAGACATAGAGTTGGATAGACATAGAGATGGATAGATAGACATAGAGATAGAAGGATAGACATAGAGATAGATGGATAGACATAGAGATAGATGGATAGACATAGAAATAGAAGGATAGACATAGAGATAGATGGATAGACATAGAGATGGATATATAGACATAGAGATAGAAGGATAGACATAGAGATAGATGGATAGACATAGAGATAGATGGATAGACATAGAGTTGGATAGACATAGAGATGGATAGATAGACATAGAGATAGGAGGATAGACATAGAGATAGATGGATAGACATAGAGATAGATGGATAGACATAGAGATGGATATATAGACATAGAGATAGAAGGATAGACATAGAGATAGATGGATAGACATAGAGATGGATATATAGACATAGAGATAGAAGGATAGACATAGAGATAGATGGATAGACATAGAGATAGATGGATAGACATAGAGTTGGATAGACATAGAGATGGATAGATAGACATAGAGATAGAAGGATAGACATAGAGATAGATGGATAGACATAGAGATAGATGGATAGACATAGAGATGGATAGATAGACATAGAGATAGAAGGATAGACATAGAGATAGATGGATGGACATAGAGTTGGATAGACATAGAGATGGATATATAGACATAGAGATAGAAGGATAGACATAGAGATAGATGGATAGACATAGAGATAGATGGATAGACATAGAGATAGATAGACATAGATGGATAGACATAGAGATAGATGGAGATAGATGGATGGATGGATAGATGGATAGACATAGAGATAGATAGACATAGATGGATAGACATAGAGATAGATGGATAGACATAGAGATAGATGGAGATAGATGGATGGATGGATAGATGGATGGATGGATTACGCAAATAAACTGCTCACTGAACAAGTCCTTGGTCTCTTTCACACACTCCATCTAATAAATCTGGCATAAATTGTAGATATTTTCTCTCGTTAAATCCATGTACAACATTCTTTGCTCATTAACCTTTTCATTTGTCTCGCAGCAGAATGAAAGGACTTCACGTTCGGTGTCTTTAGTTGGTTTGTTTCGCTGCAGCGACTTAATAAGAGGTCACAGGACATTGTCAGGAAATCTTCAGTCACACAAAATGCCACAGTGATTGTTTGGCAGCGAAAATAAATAATGGTAAGTATTGAAGAAATTAAATTACATCTTATCTACGAATTTAATAGGAAATATTGATAATCTAATCTGAGTTAACTGAATCTTTTTTTCATCCTTCCTTTTGGTTCTTGACAACAATCGCATGTTAAAAATCAATTATAACAACAATTTGATTTTCATAGGAAGCATATCAATGAATACAGAATTATTGTCCAAAACAATTAAGACCCCCACCTTACCACTGCAAAGTACCTGCATAAAGACACTGCCCTCTAGTGGTAGACTATGTGGGGTGCAAAGCAACAATTTATTGTATTTTTTAGAGAAGGTAATAACTATGTACACCTCCCGTAAAAATCCCCAAACAAAAAATAGTATATTAATATCCTTTAGTGGCCACGTATACTAGTATTGTGTTGTTTTTAATAAGACTACTTCAATTCAATAACGATTATCATTAAATGTTATAACATGATAACTACAACTGCAAACACCTTTTTTCTCCTGGTACTGTGTTGGTTGACGACCTGAAAATATTTGATTGAAACTGAGGCTTCTGGGTTTGTACGTGACATGATGTATATTAAACAACAAGTTGTGTAAGACGTTTACATTTATTAGAAATTGACGACAGATTAAAATGTTCGATTGCAGTTGAAGAGTATTTTTTTATTATTATAAATGCATGATGTAGGAAAAAGGTAAACAGGTTTTAAGTGTCAATTTTTATTGTTTTAAATAAATAAACTACTTCTGAAGTCCAGAAACTAAATTATGCGTATAACGGTGAAATAAAAAACCTAGAATCTCAAATAATTTAATCAAAATACATTTCCAAAATTGATTATGAATAAATATGTTATTATTAAGGTATGACTGATGACTGAATACATTACTTTAAATGTTTGAGGTAAAGGTGGAAAAGGTAAAGAAACCACTAACATATTTTATAACTATGACAACTATCATAAAAGAATAATAATGAATGCATGATGCACGAGGTCAAGACAATGTCATGTGTTTAACACGACTGTAAAAGGTGATGAGTCATCACAATGCTTTATTTACTCCCCTTCCCTTGTTCAAGTTCAGAAACACCTATAGATGGCGCCCTTGCTCTTCTTTGGTAAAAAATTGAATTCGAATACAGTTTTATTTGGATTATGAATTCTCTTTCCTCATCTGTGGTAGAGTATTTTATCTTATGGAGTATTTATTATTAAACATGTCCTTTTTTGGGGGATTGTCATTGTCATTTACAGATGAAAGGTGTGGATGTAGCATCTCTGCTGACACCATAAACATCAGCCCAGGCTTTTATGAATATTTCATTCCTTGACAGATGCAAGTCAAGAGTGGGCGAAGAGGGGTTTGAACGAGGGGAATACAAAAGTGACAGATTGAGGAAATTTCCTGCCTTATCGTCGTCAGACTGTGAGTCTCTTCCCTCTCCTCCCCCTTCCTCTGCCATATGGACGGTTTTCATTATCTGATGGGCTTTTGTAATTAGCAGTTGGGTCTGAGTGTGGCTCGGAAATACCAAAACGCCAATTAACTGATAAGTATGGACCGATGGGAGGCAGAAATTAAAAGAACCGACTGTAGATATATACGTTTACAGTGGAATCAGTAGAAAGTCTGGTGGTGTAATAATAATAATAATACATAATTAATTACAATAATTCAATATTTTTGGCCCTAAGACGTGATAAAATAAGCTTTTGTTGTCAAGAGTTACAATAATAAATAATGTATTATTGATTATTTTTCATTAAGTTTAATACCAAAACAATGAATAAAAAAAAAGAAAAAAAAGTGATCATTTATATTTATCAATAATTTCCTCACTTAAGCCGGGCTAAGAGATGGCAAACTTACTAACTATTACTAGTGTAGTTTTGCTGAATTAGTATAAGTAAATGATTATACATCAACATTATTATACATCTAAACTACTGAAGATTGAACAAGTTTGTTTCTGGCTCCTCCTAGTGTTAGGACAGTGAAAGTGAAACAGTATAGATAGGTCGATAAAACTTTATTGATCAGATCCTCATGAAAGTCTTAGCGGGTTAATGAAGTTTCATGATACAATGTCTTGGTGTTTAGAGGTCAGTAGGTGGCGCCATCAGTTTAATAATGATGTGATGTTTTGTTAGAAGAGTTGTTTAAAACAAAGGAAAATAGTGCAGAGACCGCCATCTAGTGGACCGATGTTAGCGGGAGCTTCTCCTCGTGCTAACTTAGGGAGTAAGATTTTAGAAGGATTGTCAAGTAACAGCAAAACTTCCAGTCTGTCACTGTAATTTTACACCACAGTGCTTTTCACAGGGACTCAAATTCAGATGCAGAATAGAAATAATGTGGTAAATTCATTATTTTAGATTAAATGATGGACATTACATCAACATGGATTCCAATCAATCAAAGTGGAAGTTTTTTCCTTTTACTTCTGTCGCCATTTTCTGCGTTGTTCTTTCTTTGTATTTATTTTTTTCTTTGGGAAGCTACACCACCTTCTATAATAAACAAAAACATGTCTTTAATATTTGACACAGAAACTTGTTTATGCAAATCCAATAATTGTGTAGAGGAAATTAAATAAAAACCTCACACGTCATCATTCATGTTGCTAGAATCCTCCAACACACCAGTGTTATCTGATTTTCTCTGTCGCCGTCTTTGTCGCCGTTTGAAGATCAAAGATGTGCAACCGGAATGTGCCGTAATCCATCTTCCTTGGGACCAAAATGTGTGACTGCTTAATTACACTGGGGGCCCCCAACGGGCGGCCTGAGGGGACATTTGTATTGTGTCCTGTGATATTCTGTTGCCCTTCATTTAATATCCAGATGTTAAATATTATTTTATCAAAAGTTTCCTCTTAATAGATTAGATCTTTTTATTTCTAAAGAAAATAATAAATAAAAATAGACTCATTATCTTTGAATATCTATTAATACACAGCAAACATAAATATAAATCAAATGATGACCAATAACATGAACTAAACAGATATGTGCTCTGGCCCTTGAATTACACATATTATTACAATAATTATTTATAAACCAAACATACTTTCTGAGTATCACATTTAGATAAAAATGTTTATGACAATCAAAATAAAATAAAATAAAAAATATTGTGTTATAATGTTAATAGACATAGTTTTAGTTGTCAGAACATGCTACTCTTGCTCTGCCATGTTTTTTTGTTTTGTTCAGATCATGGGGCTGCAGAGAAACGCTGTCAGACTGGAGAACATCTGTTGGTTTGGAAAATAGATGCGTCTATTTCACACGTGATGAGAGAGAAAGAACAAATTAGTCAAGACTCATGAAGCAAAATTAAAACGGTGGCCGCAGTTTAATTGTGAATAATTAACAGACATTGACACTGCAGTGTGCAAGGAATAAGATCTAGTATATTGGCAACATTCCACTGTTTATTACTGGCCTACTGTGTTCACCTTTTTTTTTGTTAATTTTTTAAACCCTTTTTTATTAAAGAAACCTGTTAAAAATCTCTATATTATATTTGTTTTCTTAGAAAATATAGAAAAGATTCATGTACAGGTATTTTACAGATGTCTGGCATTTATAACAGATCGTGTGTGACTATTTTCATTTCCACAAACAGAATATGCATGAAAAGAAGTTACATAATTCAGTACAGTGTTGCAAAATAAATTCAACAAAATAATAACCCAATGGAAAATACTTCATACATAGAAATTAAACACGTGCATACATACAATACAGTGCCATGCAAACATAGTCCATTTTGGGAAGTCATTAATTTAAGATTTGTATTTATTTCCTGTGTTTCAAACAGTTCATGCCTTCTTGCTATACATATAGAACAGAGCTTTTATGAGTCATTCACTCCAGCTGCTGGGTCACACTAACAAACCAGAGACAATCGAAGGGCTCTTATCACTGACACTTAGATTCTGGACTGGCTTCATGGTTGGAAAAAAACACCTTTGTAAAACAAAACAAAAAGTATGTTTCTTTCATATTTGTTGGACTGATTGAACTTGGCCCGTCGTGTTAGTAACACAAACGAACCACTGCGACCCCTTCAATGACAACCTGTAAAACGTATCGACGAGTCATCAATAAGTCACATCTGCTCGCCAGTTAAGCCTTTTTATCACGATCCATCAGTTCACGTTGATAACCCGTTATCTTCACGATGACCTTCAGTGCGTTTATTTCCCTATACCGTCGAGATTTTTTTATCTTTTATCTTCCGTTGAATTTGTCTCCTCGTATTTGTGTAGTCATTTTGTACTACCCATGCAGTACTTGTAGAACACAAAAAAGGGTTGAAGGATATTTAGCAAACATGCAGTTAGCAGTACCATTAAAGTAATTTATATATGGAGTGCACCGGTGATAATGCCACAGATACTGGGATCCTGTTTCTAATTCTATTAAATAGAAAACTTTTAACTCGTCAATCTTTCTCTCAACGTTTAACATCACAAAGTTAGCTTGCTTCGATTCTGGTATCAAGAAGCCACTGTCTATATCCTGCCAAAATTATAGAAGGTAAAGAACCTGTTTCCGTGTACTTTTCCCTTTCGATTTCTCTGCTTGTTTTGCTCGTCGAAGTGCTACCATAGTGTGTAGAAGGTATCGTCAGATTTAGCATGTTGCGCTAACCGAAGCGCAGAACTTCACGACCATTCTAACACATTCGATCTCTCTGGGTGGTTAGCTTGACCAAAGATACCTTCAAATATACCTGCAACCGTTTACTGCCTATTGTTCAAGCTATTTGAGCTAATTTTCTACTCTTTCTCATGTCGACTAAGTCTAATACTAAGCTAGCTTGGTGCAGGCGCTTCCAGAGTGCAACAGTCTATACTGGGAGTGTTTGCGATGTTTTACCCAGAGTGCTTCCGGTTTGTATAGCTAGTTATTGTTTAAATGCCTGCCACAAACGAGTGTAAAATATAGACTTATTTTCTATTTTCCGGAACAATTCTTCTCCTCGAGGTTCAATAGAAGAGGGACATTACAGACAAGCACTACGGATGTTTTAAGTGTCTTTTTGGAGGAAGTTCGTCCACTGGGCTCCGGCTTCATTCAATTGATCGTACATTTTTGGCTATAACTCTAAAAAAAAGAACAGATTACTCTGAAAATAATCCCAACCCTTAGTCGACATGGATGTGTGAAATTTGAATTTTGGGTGAACTATCACTTTAAGTATGTTTTTCAATGTAGCTGTAGCAAGGCTAGCATAACCACATAGAGAACTCTTTGGTCTGCAGCCAACATTCAAGAACCTTTCATTCATTTTAGGTTTCTCCTCTCGTTTTTGCGGAAAGCTACAATGTTGCGTTAAAAACCACTATGAACGTGAGCTGTACTATAGCCTTGTGGCTGATGGCTTCAACTCTAGTCAATGACAGCTTCCACGTGGACCACATTTCCGAAACTCATTGGAATTTTCTCCCATCTTGAGTAGACCGAACGGCCAGGCAGGAAGTCAGATGGTGAGCAAGTGGATCTGGTCAAATTGAAAGCTACACTATGTAAGACATTCGCTCTTGTTTGTCCATTTAACTAAATAAATGTAAAAAACGCATTTTTATCAAACTTTCATGTAACAAAGATATCAGGGGAGAAGAAAGTGATTAAGGATAAAGGAAGAAGGATTCACTTGTATGGCTTCTAACCGCTGCTGCTCACGCACCCAGCTACGTTTAGAATCAGGAAAAAAAACAGCATTCAATGGAATCACTGAAATAATTGCTCATGCGACTGTGATAACAAACTGTGTTATTGTTCAGACGACAACAGGTTTGTGGATTAAACTGTGAAATAGATTGTAATAAATCAATTCCTCTTAGCTGACCACCAGGTGGCGTGGTGCTAGTTAGGACTATGCGATCTCAGGCAAGGGTGCTTGGTGGTCGTGACGCTCGTTCAAGAGCCAAAACAAGTCTTGAATCATGGAGGTTTGTTTTTCAAAGAGCTAGAGATGCTCATGGTGGGACAGGCTCCCTGAAGATGCTTCGGATGCTTCGTATTTTTGTGCAAAGAAAAGAAAGAAAGACATGTCAGGCATCACTCCGAGCGCTTCAGTGTCAATTCTTAATTCCAAAACCACTACATTACGGCCAGGAACAAATTGTATTTGACATTCAAGAGATAATAATTGCCAGGAGTGCACTGACATGAAATGTTATCTTATTATGGAATCTCTGAAAATATGTGGAAAAAACAACGCAAAAAGGCCGGTTAGATAACGTTTGAATAACATTTTATACATACTGTGTATATCTTCTAAATTATTTATTGTATGATGAGCAGGTTACTGACCTGCTGGTCACCATCCGTCCTGCTGCCTACTCATGGACTAGTCGCAGCCAGTGGATGTATTGCATTATTCACCGCAAGTCGTGCACAAAATATTCAAGTATGTTCTAATCCTAAGAGTTGTGTAGCTGCTTTCATCTGAACTCCTAATACTTTAATTACTCTAGGCTTGCTTGGCTGGCGGACTTTTGCACCTCATTTGAGTGACAAGGATGTGGAATTGACCAAAAAATAGAATCATGTACCGTTACTTCAGAACGTATTTACAATACTGGGACCTATAAGGTGTTAACGCACCGAATGTTTCGAAAAGTTCTCCCGTGAGGTTGCCGTTTGTGCGAATGACGACACCCGTGCAGTCCGAGCTGTCCGGAGGCGCCGCTCTGCTCATGCCTGGATGAGTGCTCACTATAAAGACTTGGTTATAGCTTGAGAGGAAACTCATCATTAGCTTGTCATCCAGCTCGACGTCGTGTCTATCCACCGGTGTGTGAATGACTCAGACGTTGGTCACGTGATCAGGATTTTCCCTGACTTCGATGCACTCTATCTCCTCCCTCTCCCTCTCTCGCTCCCGCTCCCTCTCCCTCTCCCGCTCTCGCTCTTTCCGCTTTGCCCTCTTCTTTTTCTTATGTCGCTTTTTGGACGGTGGGAAGAAAGTTAGGAAGACAGGAAGAATGACAAAGCAGTGCAGCACGGTGCACCCGGCGGTAAGGAGGGAGCATTTGAACAGTGTGTAGGTCAGGTTCGAAGGCACAAACACCAGCGGCATGATCCCGATCACGAAGCACGACGTGTTCTGCAGGATCGCCGCCCCGTGTTCTTCCAGCGCCAGCTTTATGCACTGCGTCCTAGTGTGCTCGGTGGCCAGCACGAAGGTGTAGAGGTGTGGTACACAGTGATCCATGGCAAAGTTGAGCGTATAAATAAGGCACAGGATTGAGATGCTGTCCATGCCGACGTTCCAGAGGGTCATCAGACCCAAGACCCCCAGCTCCACGGATGTCACGGTGACGATGAGCCAGAAGTTCCCCAAGGGGTTGATGACGAGGAATAAGGTGAGGACGAGGATAGTTAGAACGCTGAAGCCTGAGGTTAGTATGGGCGAGATGACGGAGGAGCTGTAGCGGTCCATGAAGACGAACGTCGGGTTGAAGGCAATGAACTTGATGCTGTTGATGAGCATCAACGGACGCAGCTTCTCCAGAAGCTCCACCACCTCCTCGCGCTTCTTCTCGGTCGTCCGCGCCACGAGGTACATGCGCGAGGCGATGATGTCGTATTCGTCGGTCTCGTGGTTCTTTGAAAATATGATGTCCTCCGTGAAGTGCTGGTACTCTGGGCTGCGCAGGAAGGAACCCTTCAAAATGGAGATAAAATCACTCTTTGTGGACGCGCTCACATTCACCACCCGCAGGTAGTGGAAAAAATTGTCCATCCAGGAGATCTTGTTGAAACCGTGACTCAGAGTCTTTATATGCTCCTGCACTGTGGAGTTCCAATACTCCAGGGGCTCATAAATGTAAAATCCGATCACAGGACTATAGTTGCTGAAGTATTTCTGCTGCGTCAGCGCGTATGAAACACTTGGTGAGTTACTAGCTAAAAGATTTACAATATTCGAGCCGTCACTGATTTGTAAACATCCCATGAATGAAAAAGAGGCATAGATCAGATACAGAATGACTACAAAGGGCTTCACGTAGGTGTTGGTAATCCACTCCGTGTAGTGTTCACGTAAGAAGTGCTGAATAAAGTGGTTCTGGTAGGGGGCGCTGTCATGGTGCGTGGACAGGTCATGACCGTCACTCATCATGGTTTTGAACCACGTGGGCTGGCGGTCCAGGTACTCCACCGAGGGGATCTTGCAGCAGAAAACGCTGTGGTAGCGGTTCTGCTCCAGTTGTCCGGCAAACACCAGGCAGGAGCCGTAGAAGGAGAACACGTAGAAGTAGTTGACGAGGATCGCGACGCACATGCTCTGGCAGAAGATCTTCACAGACTCGATGTTGGTGAAAGGGCTCGCTCCCATGCCGAACGTGATGATGTAGAGTGAGCTGGTCATCGTGTAGCACACCATCACGTCGGCGAAAGCATCGGCCACGCGCTCCTTGAAGGGGAGGTTCTCCCGGGTTCTTCTCCAGCCGGCCAGTAGCTCGAAAACCCCTTTGGTGCCGTGACCTATAAGAAGAAGAAGAATATAGTTGACAACCGTTTTTCCTTTTTGATATCATTTGTCACATTAGCCAGGATTATAGATGACCGGCTGACGTATGGATTGAGAAACTCTGCAAATCAAAGCCAGGCTTTATTTAACCGAATATTGATCGAGTGGAATCTTAAAAGCTTTGCTCCCTTTTAGGTGCTTGAATGCAATACAATTAAACAGAATCTTTTTTGGAATCTTGTTCCATTAGGCAGGAGGTGACGGACAACCTCGACGGGTCAACCCGAGGGCAAATACCAACAGAAACACTCGCACCTCGATCATTCAACGAAAATTGTATAACAAAAAATGAATTGGAGCAAAACTGTTTTTTTAGATGGCATTTTCTAAATGATATAACACATTTCACAAGGTCATTGATGATATAATTCAACAGTTTTTATTCACTTTTATCCTTTGTTTTCACAGAGAATGTCACCAGGTTTCGATTAGAAAAAAATATAAGAATGATAATATGAAAAGAAACTAATTATTTACAGGTTACAGGTTTTATTATTTCTTATTTAAAACAACAACAACAAAAAATTAAATGGCCCTGGTTTTGTAGAATCAAAGAGATCCCTTCAAGGTTCTTCCTGGGGACAAAGCCTACTATATCATTTAAGTTCATATTTTATTACGTTTTGAAAAATGAACATTTGTGTCCAATGTTTCATCAGGAAAGTTAAAAAAGAATGATCCCTGTATGAACACTTGACTGAGAGTGAATACAACTTTTGGAATTACATTTTGCAGAGAGATGCACTGTTTTGAAGTGTCTAGGATGATTTACAGAAAAAAAAAGAAAAGACAAAGGTACCTTTTTATTTTATAGTTATTACCAAGAAAAACAACACAAGACAGAATATTCAGTTTAAATCTACCACACCAAGTATCCCACACAGGACTACCCGCCCTCCTACACGTACTGTTCATTTCATTTGTAAAAAGCCTCTGCTACATATTGGGTAGGAGGTGGAAATCACTGTTTGATGGATTTCTTCACACATAAGTTCTATTTTTCACCACAAACCTCTTTTGAATCAGTGACTTTAAAAAGCCAGTTGGTTTGATAGCATCATCAGTATTTCTAAATGAGATTAAGGAAGAGTGGATTAGTAAAGGTTTGCAATGATTGCTTTAAGCTTTATCAGGAATATTGCAGGGAGCATTAGTTAAAGCAGTTGGTGTGGACCTTTATAAATAATAGAACTGCTATTAGCATCCAGTGAAGAAGTCATTAAAACATCAATATGTATCAGAGGAGTTATCTGTGTGTTGTAATGCTACATGTTTCCATTAGTGTCCATGTTCAAAGTTTCTGATTTGTTTCTGTTTATTATTTTTAGTTTACAATGAAAATGGTATTGATTTAAACTGAAAAATGTGGAGTAAAGATTCCCAACTAGAATCATAAAAGTTTATTTCCAGTGTTGTAAACACAACAATAGAAAATTAGAACCAAGTATCAAGGCAGCCAAGTCTTTCTTTCTAAAATAAAATAAATGTTTCACGCACTTTCTAACTGAACAAGTGATTATAATTCAGAAGTTATTATCCTTAGAATCCTGCAGGACTCTCGATGCATGTGCAGGTGAATCAGATCTGTGTTTGGATTTTTCTTCAGCACTGTTGAACGTCTCTGCTCCTACATGTTGATCGAAGTATCTAAATAGGATAACATTATTAAGGAATTTCCATGATTTGAAATGATAAATTATGTCCCTGGAATCCACTTAACATACTATTGGTATTCTTAGTTAAATGCAACACATGTAAGATTTTGCTGCTTCTGAATAATCCAGAAATGACAGTACTCTCTGAGTCATGACTCAGTTATCCTGGTGTTCCCTGTACTATGTTAGCTTTTTCGTTTGCTTGTCTGAGGGCAGGAGCTGTTATGTTCGAGTGGTAGGTTTGAGAGGTGTGTATTCAAGTCTGAGTTTGTTAAACAGCAGTGGCTTGATACTCGCTGTTGTGGTGGGAGTAATTATGGATCGGCGTTGTCACCTTTCCTCAAAATAATTGATGACCTTGAGAGGTGGTAACCACTAGGTCATTTAGCCAAATGTCCGCAGTACACACACAGTGGAACCGCTCCCACCTTTCTTCTCAGGACAAGAACAGCGTGGTCGTAGCAGCGTGTGAAGTGAAGGTGTGTCAATAGAATTAGATAGTTCAAGTGAGAACAACATAAAAGCCGAAAAGCAGTTGTCTTTCCCCCCAAAATCGATCTTTAGGTGATACCGCTTCTGATGCTCATGTCTGGTCTTTTGACCAACTTATATATCATTATTTGACCGTACCCTGTTTAGTACAGAGTGTTGCTGCTGCGGCAGGTGCGAGAAATAATTTCTACTGCAAGATAGTGTCATCACCAAAATTACAGGGTGATTAACTTCCCGGGTCAGATCATCCAACGATGCATAATGAATGAATTTTAAAGGGCTTTCTAGCAACAGCAGAGTTTATAAACTAATATATTCAATATTATTGTGTTTTTTTCTCTCCACTCAGACCCACTGCGTCTGTTAAGTAGTGATGGTCTGATGAAGCTTCGTGAAACAGTGTCATGTTGTTTAGAGGTCAGTAGGTGGCGCCATCAGTTTAAAAATGAGAACTGTTGTTCAAAACATAGGAAAATAGTGCAGAGAGCGCCATCTAGTGGACACTGCTTCAGGAAGCTTCATCAGATCATCACTACTGTTATTGAAGGACTCTTTGTTTATTAATGATGTTCATTCTATCAACAATAAAAACAGAAGATTTGTTAAAATAAATAAACGTCCTTGTCACTGTAATGTGTATTTAGTATCCATTCAATATTGTTTTAGAGTTTCTAGTTATTATTAGTATAATCCTGACAACTCTAGATGGCTGTAAGGCTAACGAAACTTGTGAACTGGTTTTTGGTTCAAACCCTTTTTTGGTTAATTTGACTGTATGCTGGGGTTTATAAAGTCATGTGATATATGCTCCTTGGTTTGTGCTATCTCAGGGCAACACTGAGCTGGTTGAAGTCATCTGGTTGATTTGAGTGGACCTGTAGGTGATCTAAAAACCCTTTAGTGATGTGACGACACCAACATTAAGAGCTCAACGCCTCGATAGTTTGTCCCTCAGTGGATCTTCTCTATCATGTGCTGTGTTGAATTACTTCATGATTTGAGGAAGTTTCCCCGCAACCGTTTCTACAAGCAAATGCTGCTTCTATACAACATCAAAATACACTTTTGATCCTGTTACCATCCCACTCCTGACACCATTTGTCACAGACAGTCGATCAGGATCAGGCTTAATCCTCGGTTCTCCAGGAAATAATCGACGCACAGATGTCAATAACAGGCATTCAAGGAGCTCAGACGAATAGTGGTGGTCTGATGAAGCTTCATGAAACAGTGTCATTATTTTCCACTAGATGGCGGTCTCTGTATTATTTTCCTTTGCTTTAAAAAACTTTTCTAATGAAATATCCCATCATTTTTAAACTGATGGCGCCACCTACTGACCTAAAAACACCCTGACACTGTTTCATGAAGCTTAATGGAACTATCACTGCAGGCAACCAGGTACTGCTTGGTAAAAATGAGTGTAGTCTAAAACGATCAAGAGTGTGTCACGGGTCGTTTATTCACCGCTCCAAGTCAAACAAAATACAAGCTTTACGATCGCAACCGGACACACTTTGTCCCGGCGACTGTACAGGTCAATTGTCCCGGGAGAAAAGGCCCCGATCTGTAGAAACATCGCAATATTCAAGGCAAATTTCCCGCCCAGTGGGTCGTCCTTTCCGGCCAAATGGTCCTTTCAAGTTCCCTGTGTCCCGATCCCCCATTGAGAGACATCCTAATTTGTTTTCTTGTAATCTAATCATTCAAATGTTCTTGGGTGGGGGTTTCTGTCTTTTAGCCCCCCTTTCCTAGGTGTGTCTTGCTTTGTTCTTTGATCTACGATTTAAGGTGTGATTTACAGATAAACAGATGTTTTAAATTACCGGTGTCGTATCTCTAATTCTGATCCAAGCTTGCCTCGAACCAGTATGAATGAGTCTGGAGTGGAATGTTGATTGTGAATGTGTAGTCAAACGTTTAAGCTCTTAGATCAAGCGAGTAATTTATACTTTATATTTTGATTATCTTTTAGCGTTAATTTAAGTATGGCGTATACGTATAGTGTAGTCCAATGCCTGTCTTGATGGACAAAGATTAAAATACAATGTGTATTATAACGTACAGTCATGTCAACAGTTGACATACAAGAAAAATGCTTACACAATGGTTGAAGTAATCTTTAGATATTGTCTTTGTTAGAGTTGGAGAAGTCATATCTCACACTACACTACTCTGCCTGTTTCTAGCTCCAATGGTTCTTTCAACATTGGGCTCTTGAAGATGGAGGGTACAGGACATCAGAAAGAACAGAATTTGTACCACAGGCAACAAAACACCCACGGAAACTCACACTCCCTTCGCGCTGTCTCAGCAGCATCATTAGCAGGATAGAGTAGGAGTCTGGGTGGGAATGGAACAGAATTTGTGGAATTGCTCCAGGTGTGAAATAAAACAACGATTTGCATCTTCACATTTTTATGTCTCTAGAAAAAGAGGATGAAATGTGTTCCCTCTTTTCTGTGGAGTTTATATGTTCTCTCTGTGCTTGTGTGGGTTTCCCGTCAGCACTGAGGTTTCTTCCTTACTATCCAGAAACATACAGAAGTGAGCGGGGATTATAAAAAATTGACTTTGAACCTTTGCCTACAAATGTAGCTGGTTTAGACTCCATCTTAACTCATTCCTATTGGAATAGATGGAGGGAAAAATGACTGACTGAATCCCTTAACCCTTCTGTTATCTCTGGGTCAAGGTGACCCAAAAATTAGTGATGGTCGGATGAAGCTTCATGAAGCAGTGTCATTATTTTAAGAGCCCAATAGATGGCAGTATTTTCCTTTGTTTTGAACATGGGTTCTTATGAAACATCACATTTTTCAAGTAATAGCGCCACCTACTGACCTCTAAACAACATGACACTGCTTTTTAAAGTTTCATCAGCACATCAATACCGAAAACAAACGTGTTGAAGGTACCCCAAATGTGATAAGGGACACAATGGATACCTCTTACACATTTGATTTCAGCCACTGGGTCATCTTGACCCTGAGATAACACAAGCGTGTAACTACCAAAAACTATTGTCTAAAATCTCATACAATACTTTACTCTGGCCCTAATAAAGCAATATAAACAAATAATAATAATTAAAATAGACAAATAACAAAATAAAAACATTATTTAGAAAAAGAGTGAGACTAGTTAAAGCTAAAAATGCATGAAAGGTCTAAAACAAAACTAAAAAAAATGCATCAAACAAAAGCATGTACTACATCCTATAATAGTTTTTGAAAAAGGATATAGAAAAGTTATGATAACAAAATTAAGTAAATATCAGAAAAATACTGCTAAATATAAACTCATATATATTATTAGTAAGTAATTAATAATCAGTTAAAAAACAAGTTAAATAATTAATTTAATTTAAAAAACGTAACTTTTCATATCAAACAATGACACTAATTGTCATGTAGATCCAGAACTAAAACCTCAGAGTCATTATAACTTTTATGGTAATGTCTTAACTTTTAACTGTCTTAACTGTATTCAAATTTTCAAATTTTCGGACTTTATGTCGTTTTCGTGGAGTAAAAGTATTAGCCTGACACAAAAATTGAGCAAGACACTGATTTTTTTAACTTTTGAAACAATGTATTCAGTTGAGAATCAATGATGTAACTCGACTACAATCCTTTTTCTTCAAGGTCTATTTCCAGCTCAACGTCTGGTTCAATGATACGGCTCACACACTGACATGATATTTATGAGGCTGTAATGAGCGAAGACACAGCGGGGTTGAGGATCCGTTCTTCGACCAGCCTTTTGCATATTTCATTATAAATGAACCAGCGTCAATCATAATGACGATGTTTCAAAAGTTCACTATCTACTGACCTGGAAACCATTGTGCTCAGAGCAGTGAGGAGATCAATACTGATCGACATGATAAGGACCTAAGGTGGTCTTGGAACATTTTCAAAATACAAGATTCAATCTGTTTAAAAAAAAAAAGATTCAATCAAATGCAAGTATTATGTCCAGCACATTTTCACTTTTGTAAGTCCTGTTTTTTTTAGTTAAAGGATAAAAGAAACATCTTCAAAAAAATATTTTATTTATTATACGTTTATAAATATTTTTAACAAACATTTCATCATTTTATAATTGGAAAATTATTATACTTAAACATTGGGGAAAACATTTACTTTACACGGTATAAAATGTATATAATAAAAAATAAGTTGCAGTTTGTTTCTCATTTAAACACAGCAAAAGATAGGAATATATGTTCACATCAAACATGTCCTAAGTGTCATTAATGTCCCTGACTAATGATACACATGGTATAGTTAATTTAATATTTTAAAAATAAAATCTCTTTTAGAAGAACAATAATAATAATTTAAAGAAAACTGACATGCTTATGTTTTAGCCTAAATTGCTAGCTAACATATGCTAACCCTAATTTAGCAAAAAAAATATGCATTTATTTTATTATTTGTGTTTTTTTCCCAAAAAAAAGAGTGTAAACTATGTTGCAAAAAATATGTTGACTGAGCTGTATTTTATCTCAAAGCTTCTCTAATTGATGTATAGACCAGGTTTATGCAGTCCTTAATAGTCACCCTGAAGCTGCCAAACCTGCCTCATCCCAGAGCCACTCAAGGCAATAACATCCATGGATCGATCATCAGTCATCCAGCTCTGCATCCAGAAACTGGCAGGAATTCCCAGAATGCCTTTCACCATCTGCTGAGATTGCCATCGCTCGTGACTCGCTGCAAATGTTGCGCGTCACTGTCTGTCTGTGTCACTGTAGCGTGCATAAAAATGAAAAAATGTGTCTGATGGATCAAAAAAGAGCCAGAAATAGAGAAGAATCCATTATTAGATTCACTCATCAAACACTTACATTTCAAATTATCTTCTTTATAGCTCACAGAGGGACACTCAAGTGTCTCTGCAGAGGAGCCTTAATAGTTATTTCTGGTTTCACTTTAAAACGTGTCCCTAAACTTGCATTTAAGCAGGTTTTTTTTAAAGATTTATTTCGAAAGGAAATTCAAAAGAGACATATTGTGACAATTGTGTGTCGACTGGTAGAAAACTGTACAAGCATTAGACCTAATTTCATTTTCTGAACCTCATGACAAAAGTGGGTCTTGTAGAAAGAATGGAAGTGATTTGTAACAACGGTTTTAGATGGATTATGTCATTGGAAATATGTCAAATCAACCAGCACTTTAGTTTGACTTCCAACCTGAAGACAAGGGATGTCACAAGGGATGACAATTTTAAGTTTTGGGTTGAGAAGGCGCTGCTTTAACATAAATTACTTAAATAAAAAACACAATTTATAGTGGTTTGCTTATGAATTTTGAGTCATCCTTACGTACCTGAACCTGTTGCTGTCACCAATTAATGACTTGACGGTTAGATTTTGATTTGAAGTTTTCGAATCTTTCGTTTTTATGGTTGTTATTATGTCTGGTCTCGTCAGAAAGTGTATGTCTACATGATCGAGATACTGTGTCATGAGCTTAGATTAAATCGCCTTACACCAAAAAATCGGGGACCGAGCTTTGCGACCGCTCGAGTCGGACGTTTCAGGGTCTCTCACCGGACTTGCGACTCAGTGAGCTGTGAAATAACAATGGCTGTGGCAACGGTGATGCAATTTCACTCTAGCTACCATAGTGTTTTTATTAAAGTCATAAAACTTGTCACCAAAGTGCTGTGGTCCCTACTCAAGTATTACGAGGAGTGACCCGGGATTCACTCCGGACGCCGGGCGGCGCATGTCATGAGTGAATCATTCAGTCTCCAATCCTTTTGGGATTATTTTTTATTGGATTCAACAAACTTGAACGTTTATCACAAAAAAATATTTAACGTTAAGTTGATTAACTTAGATCTCAGGGTTGTTTGAACGCCTGGGGCTTGACTAAACGATCTGTTGAATTATTCCTTTGTTGAAATCGCTTTCAGTTCATCAAATATTGCACGATGATGAAGTCACTTTAAAAATGCTTTTTATTTGCTTTTAAACGTTGCTTCTGGGAGGACGTTTGTCCATGAAACTTCATTCATTTCTGTCAATTTGAGTCATGACTGTCAACTCAATCAGAGAATGAATGAGTGGCTTTGTTACGAGTCTCTTGTACAGGTTTGGTGCAGAGGTGCAGCAATAGTGTTTAATATTAAGAGTTTTATTAGATAGTACTTTATAACTTGTTTCCTGCCTGAACGATCATGTCATCTGCAGAGTTGATGGGGGAAAACAAATAATATAATTAGAACAAATAATATAATTAGAAGCTCATTCCAGTCAAAGGACTTGAGACTTGACCTGGACTTGCAAAAAAATGACTTTTAAGCATCTCTGCTTTAAACCAAGGCTCAGGTAACTCAAAAAAATCTACAATCATTGGAACAACATTGTTATTGTTTTAGCTAAAATTTAATGTTAGTTTTATGGGTGTCAACGTTGCAGTTCTGTCATACAAACACTGGAAGGGTTCTTTCTCCACTTAAAAACCGCGTAATAACCACAAAGTCCCAAAATTTTCAAACAAATGTAAGTTTTACCAGACAGTAAAATCAACGTGACCATAAAAAAAAAAAATAATGCTGCAAGAATCATTTTTACATGAATGTATCTTAACTTTTAAAAGCACAAAACATATTCTAAAACACACCTGGAAAAACTACAAGAATAAAGTATATCAATTAATAGTTGATGTTTCTATTGCTGTTCTGCAATATGAACACTAGGGGGTTCTTTCTCCATTCAAACATGTCTAAAAAAAACCCACAAAGCCCTTCCAATAGTTACTCATTCTTGGAGACCCACTTGGTACTAAAACTTATTGTTGGTTGCTTTTCAGACTATAAGACACATTTAAAATCTTTTAATTTTCACAATAATCAACAGTGTGCCTTGTGTATTATTTCAGGTTTGGCTTACTGACAGCAAACCTCAAGCTCAAAAATGTATCACAATTTTTTCACACTACAAAGCAGAGTCTCTGCGAGTGACCCACGAGTCACCGTAATATTATTCCGCCAGTTTATGTAGTGATAATACGATATTTAATTGGAAATGACGAACATTTAAAACCCTGTATAACAACAATGAACTCTTCACTGGCTTCCAGTTTCTTTCAGGATCAACTTTAAAATTCTGGTTCTTACTTTCAGTATACATTACTTTACATCAGTGATCTGATCCAGCCTTACACCCCAGCTCGGGCTCTGAGGTCTGTGGATCAGAATCTACTGATGGTTCCTGAACACACTTCAGGACCAGAGGAGAGAAATCCTTCCAGACTGTTGCTCCTAAGCTTTGGAACGATCTTCCTCTCTCTTTGCGCTTGATGGATCTACTGACTCCTTCAAGAAACATCTTAAGACGTTTTTATTTGTTCAGGCTTTTCCCTGATTTTCTGGAACTCCTGTTGTGTTATCAGTTTTATCTTGACCTTTAAAGTATATACTTTATTGAATATTGTTTTGATTGTTTAAGCGCTTTGTGACCCTGGTCTGGAAAAGCGCTATACAAATAAAAATGACTTACTTACTTACTTACTTATGCATCAAAACAAATGTTGTACTTGTCGTATCTTTTAACATTTGTTAGCTCTTGAGTCTCAAAATCACCACAAATATACCACTCGAGTAAAATAGGTCCACAAATCAAAATCAAGAAAGTTGAGAATACAGTGTATAATATTTGTAAGTCGGTATAATCGGCCTCCAAACGATTAGACGCCACAATGATCCTTCTGTGACTGACATGGATGCGAGAGACTAGATCCAGTCGCAGCATAAATGTCGGCCGAGTACAGGCTGCCTATCGCGCTAAACTCAATAAATCTGTATTTTATAAAGGTCAATATACCGAGATAAACTAATTCTGCCAGAGACGCAGAGCAGGCCAGCACTCGTGCTTAAATGTCACAACATCCATTTTTCACGGCTCCAGTCCCTTCACTTCCCTCACCTCTCCGTCCGTCTTTAGCAGCTGTCACGGGTCTGCACGAGAATGAAGTGGCTCGCTCGGCTCAGCAATAACTGTCCGGCTCGGAGATGACACAGCAGATCAGACGGGGGAGGCGGGAGGGGCTGTTTAATATTGAGAGAAGGTGCGCTCACACATGGTGGGAGGTGGTGGGGGGGAGACGGCTCGGTAAGCCAGATTTCGCATTAGCTCGTTGTTATGGGAGAATAGCGGATTACGGTAGCTGGGAGTTCAGGCTTTGATGAAACCGATGAAGGCGGAGCATGACACAGCAGAAGATAAAAAAAGGCAATGCGGATGTGGCAGAATATCAGGAAGACTTAAATGTCATGGAAACAAACCTTCTCGCCGTCACGATATTAGTGAAGGAGAGAAAACAGTTTGCGCGACCAGTTGAGATACTTTTACTTGTGGTGAACAGAAACTGTCAACAATGAGTCTCGTTCTGCTCGAGGTTTCTGCCTTCTAAAAGGAAGTTTTTCCTCGCCAACGCCACACTGTGCTTTACTCATTTTTAAGTTGCTGGGATCTGTTTTTTCTTTTCTCCACTATAGACTTACTTAAACAGTAAAGTGTCTTGAGATAACTTTGTTATTATGAGACACTTTAAATAAAATTGAATTGAATTGAATTGAATTGAATTGAATTGAACAAGACCTTATCATGGACTGCTTAAGTGACCGACGGAGGATGGTTTACAATGTCCTGACAAATGCTTTACCTGATTGGTATCATAGGATCAAGAAAGTAGATCAACGCTTTTCAACAATATGGTGCCATTCCTGTCATGAGGGACCGATACTCTGTACTAGTGATGGTCCGATGAAGCTTCATGAAGCAGTGTCATGTTGTTTAGAGGTCAGTAGGTGGCGCCATCAGTTTAAAAAAGATGTTTCATTAGAACAGTCATTCAAAACAAATAGTGCAGAGACCGCCATCTGGTGGACTTTGACAATTATTACACTGCTTCATGAAGCTTCACCAGACCATCAGTACTTTGTACTATTATGACAATAGTTCTTCTATTTTGGTGCATTATTTTGTTTTTTGTGACCATTTGCGTCTAAAATATGGACATTAAACATGTTGAACATGTTTTAACATTAAAATATAATTTGCAGTACTGATAAAAGCCTGTCATGCGAATATATTTCAGCGAAAAGCCTATACAGGAAGACAAAGTTAATAGCAGTGGAAACATTTAGTTTTATACATCAAAATGTAGAAAAATACCTTTTTTTAAATCTTTAATGACTGTTTCAAAAGTTAGATAGAACTTGAGTCATAATAGCTCAATATGAATTGATGGAAAATGATATTAGACCCTTGTGAACAAAAATCATGTGTGTATAAATGACTAACTGACACAAAGGACAACCTTGGACTGTCTGAAAGTTTTGTGAATCACAAGTATTCATTTAGGAACCCAAGTAGTTATTATAAAGAATACATGGAAAATATTTCGATTTTTGCTCTTAAATTAATCTTTTTTATGCAAAATCTTTCCTTATTATCTTTATATTTGTGCACATTTACCTTTAGTTTTACCAGACAGTCAAATCAACTAAACAATAAGGAAAATAAATAACGTTCCTAGAAAGCACAAACGCACTGGAAAAATTTACAAGAAGACTTTAGAAAATGGAAAACATGTTGTTGTGTAAAAACGACGTGTCCTTGTTATGAAGGACTGGGGTGTGGAAAATATGCTCATGAGGTGTCTCCAATTCCCAACTCATTAAAGTCATGCTCCCGTATACACCATGTGGAGAATCAGGTCCTTGCGAGGACAGGAAACAGTGTGTGGAACATTCAGGTGGGGATAGTATTAGCATTGAAACTAGTTCAGGTATTTAAAAGTAAATATTATTTAGTTATTCATCGAATCATGTTGGCATTGACTTGACATGGTTTAGTAACATGTTTCTATTTTATAATACATACATTTCAGTTAAAAATATACATAAAACAAAAAATGAAAATGCTCAAATGACTTCTTACACACATGTTGAGCTTAACTAACTTAAAAAACGCATCTTTCACTTTATAGCTTGATTCCCACTCTGACAGATCTGGTCGTGTTACATTTATAATTAGTATATTTTGTTTAGTTTATTTTTGTCTGTTAAATAACCAGGTCTGGGTTAAAAGGATAACAAATGTTTAATGTTTGTTCTCTTCTACTTACCCGCGATCCTCTCTCACCAATATGAACTTACATGTGAAATGCTGTTAATTAATGAGATGTGTTTGTTTTGGTCATGTGACGTGGGACTCATGTGGGAGACTGTGGTGTCGATACATATTCCAGACTTTGACAGCGACAACTCACAAGCTTTTATGATTAATTGTACGATCATTACATTTTAATTCATACATGTTTGTTGTGCTTAAGAGGGTTTTAACAAAAATAAATATAGTGCAGCTTCTTACTATTAATCCACGAGGCGTGTTTCTATAGAGCCTCTCACAATTCTACGGTGATATGCGGTATATTTCTACCTATTTCGGTGAACTACATTAAATTAGTTCTAGGTCAGTGAATAAACCAGAATTAATTAATAAGGCACAATATCGATTTTTAGAAAATTTGAAGATTTTAAGTGTACCTTACAGTTTGGAAAAATACAGTAAATTAACTCATGAGATGTATCTGTTATGTTGTCTTTAATTGTTTAACTATTTAAAGTAGGTCTTAAAGAAAAGAAAAACAAAAAAATTGTCTGGTAACAACTTAAAGGGCTTTGTTGTAATGGGACTAGCACTTTTAAAAAAAATAAAATCAGCTGCTTGTAACTGGTACCAAAAAAAAAATGTAAACGTTCACAACTCGAATTGATGCAGTGACCAGTATTTGACAATTTTGAAGGGGAGTTTCACAACAAAACATACAAGTCAAGAATCAATTACAGCCAAATTAATTCATCAGAGTCAAGATCTGCTTCATTTGGGGACGAATGTGTTCAAAGAAAGCTCATCACCGCTATTACAAACGTCTTGTAAAGCCCTCTTGTTGCAGAAAACACAGTGATTAAGAAGAGCTTGAGCGACATATTTGTCAGGCAGATATCCCTGTCGATGCAGCACTCAGACCCGACCGCGCTCCAGAATCATATTGCCTTTTCTCCCGGTTTGTTTTCTCTCCCCACACGGGCCTGATAGGAAGGTGCAGAGATGGATGGAGGCTTGGCTCTCCCAAATCTCATCCACTTACAATGATGGAGCCTTGGCTGCTCCCGGAGACGTGCTCGAGCATTTTTCTTCGGCGCCTCAACTCAAAACTGCTCATGGAGAGTTATCTGCTCGTTCCCTCTGCCAAGACTGTAGTTTTTAGGTAATCAGCATCACACAGGAACTAATGGAACCATTACATAGAACTCAATTGTTGCGTTTATTATAAAATGGAATGCAAGGGTCAGCGAAAGGCGTTCAATCGACCACTTTGCTGCCTCAACCATGTGTAAAATGCATGTGTGAAGAGAAGATAACTTTCATAAATGCTTCCAGCCGCACTGAAAGTATAGAAGAAATCGATTGTATCCGTTCTTCACAACTGCCCTGATCTGGCGACGGAGCATCTGCCGCCTCTGAGGTCTCGTCACATGGAATTACTGACTTAATCAACCCTCCCCCATATGACTCGCTGTCCATCTTCCTTCTTTGCTACTATCACTTTCCAACTATATAGTGCAGAAGTTTTTATTCTCTGTCCAGTGCCTGCCTCTCCATCACTGTCACAACTCTAGGTCACGAGGCAGATCCAGGAACCAGTCTTACTTAAACTTAACGGTTACGTCAGCAAGCCTGCGAGCGGAGCTGTGCTCGAGCTCCAGGGATGTGATGACCTTATTGTGCACGGAAGGGAAACTCAAGGTAGCCTGTGGCACTCCAAACGAAGAATAGAAGGTAGTGCTAGCTTGAGATAATAGAGGGTGTGTTTAGGTATAAGGTTATATGATTTAGAAGTACTCATGCAGGTCTTGCAGGTGAACTATAGGAGTAGCTAATATTCACATAGTATATCAGGAGCAACAATTACATTTCCATCTTAGCAAAGTGTCTTCCATCAAATGTGTTGATTTAAGTGTGTCTTAAATAGAATTTGGACTCTATTGTACTCATCAGTGTGTGTCTGTTTGTACAAAACTATACTTTACATATTTACAATAGAAAATGTGCTTAAGTGAAAAATACCACTTTTTTCTAGATATTAGATAATATTTACCGTAACCAACTCTGCTGTGATTGGTCACACATCGAGGTTTGTCACTGTGCGTTATTAATCCCAGAAGTCTCCACCTCCAAGGGACTTGTTGTATAAACAAAGCCGCGTGTGATGTCAGCTGGCTAGAGAAGGAGTGAAGCCATTATGATATCAAAATGGACTTCTCGTTCGCCAAGATTCCAGACGGAACTTTATAAAGTATTAACTTCAAAACATGCTGCATCTTGCAGAGGAAGACTTCATCATTTAAAACATGAGATTCAGGAGAGTTGGGTTTTCACATCAGTTGCCCTTTAAATTGGACGTGTAACATAAGGTTAAGAGTAAATTCTGATTTTTTTTCAGTGGCAATTCACATTTTGGTGTGGCTTCAATACAAGATGCATACATAAAACATTACAGATGAGCTGCATGAAGGTATGATGGATGTAAGCGTCTTTTTTTATGAAAGTTTGTCCTTGGGCGCCCAATTGCTGCATTAAAAATGAACAATCATTTTTGCCTATAAATATAAAAATGAACAGATTACTTTAAAAACATTACCAACCCTTAGTTGACATGAGGATGAGTAGAAAATGAGTGAAGTTTGAATTTTGGGGTGAAGTTTCACTTAAGAAGACAGTGGAAATGTGGAAAGGAAAAGGCCAAAATGATGAATAAGCACTCAGGAAAGGCAAAAATATTTCTGTCTCAAATACAGAGCCACAATAACCATTTTCAATAAACCACTTAAAATATCTCCCACCAAGATTTGATGGCAGGGGTATGAGCCAGGCAGGGCGCTACTACTCACTTCATTTTAATGAAGCTACTGGAGCTCAGTTGACTTCATCTTTGTCCAAAAAGACACTTAAAAACATCCATATACCTCCATACTGCTCGTCTGTAACATCCATCTCGTATTGAAGCCTCAACAAAATTATAAATAGTACTCTGGGTAACATCGCAGGTGCCTTACAGTGTAGACATTACACTTTATGCACTCTGGAAGCGTTTCGCATTATTCTTTGTGTCTGTATCGCTTGTTATTCTTTAAATTTCTGCTACAAACAAACTTAAACTATGAACTTTTCTGAACAGTTTCGATACAAGATGGACGTTTATGGATGTTTTTAAGTGTCCTTTTGGACAAAGACAACTGAGCTACATTAGAATGAACATATCATTTTGTCTATAACTCTAAAAAGAAAAAGATTACTCTGAAAATAATCCCAACCCTTAGTCGGCGAGGGTGAGTAGAAAATGAGTGAAGTTTGAACGGTTTTATAAGAACTCTTTTGTATTTTGATTTTGTATTAAAATACATTCAACTATCACCGACACACCATGTCTTGTCCACACTCACCCATGGCAAAGAAGGGGATCCCCAGCAGCGTGGAGTTGAACTTGCCGTCCGATATGAAAAAGATCCCTGCGGCTGTCACGTTAGCGATGCAGATGGTCAGCACTCCCAGCAGTCCCAGAAACGGTTTCCCTCTCAAACAGTCGCGCATGGAGCTGGAGATGGTGGCTGCCAGGAGCACCAGAACCAGGCTGACCAGCACCTCGCCCTTGGCCAGCACGCCGGTCTGGTGGAAGTCCCTCCAAAGGCTAAACGAGGTGAGTGATTGGATGTGGAGCTGGTCCGTCGGGTGGGGGGGCTCGGCTGTGGAAAGCCGGTTGACCAGCGTGCAGAACTCGTTCTCCCATCTCTCTGCAATAACATCCTGTACCACTGGTCCATGGTTACGGAGGTAGTAGGTGATCTGGACGGCACGGGCAAACTTAACCTGCTGGTCCCTGTTGTTTGGTGAGAGGGAGACACCGCCCAGCTGGTGGCCGATAAAAGACACTCGACCATCCTGTAGATGCACAACAAAAAAAAAGATCAGTCAAGCAACCGGGAGTATAGTAACTTTGGTATCACATTTTAGGTCATTTAACCCTTTCGTTGTCTCTGGGTCAAGGTGACCCAGTGGCCCGAAAACAAATGTAAGTAAGTAAGTAATTTGTGCTTTTCCAGACCAGGGTCACAAAGCGCTTAAACAATCAAAACAATATTCAATAAAGTCTAGTCCTGAACCGTGTGTGAGGAACCATCAGTAGATTCTGATCCACAGACCTCAGAGCCCGAGCTGCGGTGTAAGGCTGGATCAGATCAGTGATGTAAGGAGGAGTCTGACCATGAATAGATCTGAAAGTAAGAACCAGAATTTTAAAGTTGATCCTGAAAGAAACTGGAAGCCAGTGAAGAGTTTTAAGGATCGGAGAAATGTGAGTTCTTCTACTTGAGCGGGTCAGAATGTTTTGTGGTGTCCCTTGTGTTGTCACTAGATCAACGACCTCCACCACCGTATATGTATTTCTTGAAGACAGGAAGGTCGTTCACCTTGACTCAGAGCCACAAGGGATATCTAAAACACATTTATTTTCAAGCCAGTGGGTCACCTTAAAAAAACAACAACTGATACTTAGAGTCTGAAGGCCAAACAAAGAAGAAAAAGTTTCAACCTTACGAGATCAAAGAACCCAATATTATCGCTTTGAAAGTCGTATTATTGCGACCATAGTAGTAGTAAAGAATTTAAATGCTTAATTAATTATGGCCAAATTACTGGATGGGATTTTCACCTGCGTCGATGAAATAGGGAGATTGGAAAATAGTATGATTCCTGGCTGATCCCCACTTCGCATTAAAACTTGTAGGTTCTTTTAAACGTCCTTGTCCTTATTCGTTGACTGTTCTAAGATATAGACATAAAATCATTACAAAAAAGGGTATGTTTTCTAAATTAACTGTTGTAAATTTAGATTTTTATGCTTGGATGTTAAAAACATAATCTTGGGTTACAATTGAGATACATGTGCACAGATATAACTGCTCATTTGTTAGTAAAGCTCAATTATTTTAGTTATTTTACAGCAATTCATACCATCCTCCAGTCATTTTTTTAACAAGTGCCTTTACTGTAGCCACATACTTTTAGTAGCATTCATCTTTAATGCAGGGTTCAGGTGGTTAGATTGATGGCCGGTCATTTCCTGGATACACTTTCCACACAACGTCTTGCTCAGCTAGTCCCGTATAATGAAATTGCTAGTGGTAGCCATCACGCTGCCAAGAAGAAGATAATAAACTCTCGAGCCAATCAGGTGCTTGTTGGATGTCTATAGGATGCCAATTAATTTATGACTCAAGTAAAAAAAAGATAGTATATAACAGTGACCAGGACAAAAGTACATTATGTCGAGTTAATACATTACAAATAGTAAAATGGAAAACTTTTTAAAATGAACTAAGACTAATAACTAAATAGCTGTTGAAACAAGCATGTCTTATTTAGAAAGTAGCTCGTACGGATGTAGTTGATCATAATCCAGCAGAATCTGATTCATTTTCTTCGCAGTTTTCAATTGCAATAATAAAAATTCCCTCTTTTTGTTTACATTATTTAAACATTAGTCTCCCTTAATCTTTATAGGAGCTTTAATTGTTTCTATGCATTATGAGATCTGTTGTAATCAATTATATTATTATATTATATACATACTGCTTTCTGTCATTTATAGTTAAAGATGATTCTACATATCCGGTGACATTTTAATTTATATAATTTTCATTCAATCACTAGGAATGTAGTGAAGATAGTTTCAGAGGCCAAAATAATCAAAGCAACAATAAGATTAATAAATAATATGCGTTACCCTATTGTAGGAGGTAACAATACAATACACAATACTATATATAGATAGTTGATAGTGAGGCTGAAGAACCTGAACCATAAGTCAACTAGACCCTCGTCCTGCTCAACGGTCACTAGCCGACTTTCGTGACCGTCTTTGAGGGTAGATACGACCGGTATACCCAGAGCTTTGTCCTCTTGGCTCAGCTCTCTGTTAACCAGCAACACATCGCTGCATCGTCCGCATAAGTGTTGATTGGGCCCCAAAACCCCTATCGATGTCATGCTCCATTCTACCCTCATTTGTGAAAAAAACCCACGGATAGATAATTAGATACACCCCTGTGGCACCTGAGGAGAACATCACATGTTTCTCCAGATCGCGTGCAAACCTCCAAGAAGAAGTGCTATGGAAACTGAGGCGAAAGAACAGCAGTGAGTCAGATATCTGGAGAGACCCATAGACGCCGTGGGTGGCCGTCCATTAACTGCATAGAAGAATAAAACAAGACGTCGATGGAGAAAAGAAAGGAGTGCGGAAGAAGAAGAATACAAGCCATTATGATGACGTCTTTTGATGTGGAACAGAGGGAAGAGCAGTGGCTCGGGGCGGATTCCCAATGACAGCTCGGAGAGAAGTCGCAGTCGGGGACTGATGTTGACCATTGGTCAATATTAAAATGTATCACATTGGGTTTGAAAATGAGTCTCGTTCTTGTGTGTCACTGACTTTTCTAGCTGGGGTTTCAAAGGTGACTGGATTTCTTTTTAGGAGAAAATCAATTGAAACTGATTGACGGTCCGGTAGAAGTGGCCTCTTTTTACAAGTCATGGAGATACATTAAAGGATTGATTCTAAAAGACAGTCGATTATACAACACAGAGTCAGTGCTATATATTATTAATCAATATTTGTGGAAGGCATTCATGGCAATGTATTAAAGGTGATCTAAAGTTTAGCGTGTAAACCAATCGTGTTCGAGGGATCCTGTTTAAAGATTGTAAATCTTGGTCAGTAAGTGTTCAGACAGGGCTTACTACCAAAAGTTTTGACAGCTATTATATCTTTTTCACACTTCGCTCGTTTCGGGTACGACTGCTCGTATGAAGTCCTTCATGTGCAATGGTGCAAAACTGTGTCGCAGAACACAGACAAAAGGAAAGTGGCGGTTGTTCGAGTGTGACAACTTTCCACTGTGCTGAAAAATAAAAAGGCTTTGATCCTCTCAAAAAGAAAACGATGTACACAAACAATCTTGTGTTCAAAAGTGAAACACTTTTCTTATGCAACATTGTAATTTGGATGGCGTTTGAAATCATGCGAGGGCTGGATTTTGAACTTTATCTTTTGCTATTCTTTCAAACACTGTATCCTCTGTACTGCTGTGATTCTGACGCACAATTACCTTTTTTTCAAACACCAGTATTTTGATTTAAAGTATTCACTTAAGGAAAATGCTTTTAAGGGCCATGGTGCATGAGAAGAAAAGTAGAAAACACAACATAAATGTAAGGGTTTTCTCTGCAGAAAGAATATAAGTATGCTGAAAGCGGTCAAAACAAGTAGGTGACTATTCTGATTGTGTGTCTACAATATTTTTATTAGTTTTATTATTGAAAAATATAATTTTTTTTGTTTTTTTTAAATGAAAAAGTTAAATTTATGATTTAAAAAATCTCAAATGTGATTTAAACTTTTACAAACAAACATCACATCATCTGGCTATTCTAAAGACACTTTTTTTAAAAGCATCATAAAAAAATCAGATAACATCACTCAAACCTGTGCAGGAGCCAGGGTCTCCAGTAAGTAGGTTTACACACATTATGATGTAATATATTCACTCTAAATATTATTTAGCTCAACCTCACCAGCCTGTAGAAAAATGCATGTTATAACTAGTAATGGTCTGATGAAGCTTCAAGCTTTCAGAGTCCACTAGATGGCGGTCTCTGCACTATTTTCCTTTGTTTTCAACAATCGTTCTAATTAACATCCCATTATTTTTAAACTGAGGGTGCCACCTACTGACCTCTAAACAACATGACACTGCTTCATGAAGCTTCATCAAACCATTAAATAGTTATAATAACAAAAGGAACATTTGTTCCTGTAAGGTTATGTCAAGTAAAGGTCATTCGAATTGTAATGATACTTGCTAGCAAAGATAGTCCAACGTGTAATAATTCAGAGTTTAAATATACAAGCTTTTTAATGAAATTAGAATTCAAATTCTACCAAGAGGGTCTCTTAGTTAGGGGGATGTTTTTTTGTTTTTTTTAATACAAGTGAAGATGGCTCTGTGGAGACATTTGCTAATAAAGATGTACAAGAACAATCATCCACTTATTTTATATTAAACACATACATCATTCTTATGGCTAGAGATATAGATTTCTGATGCTGTTTTTTTTTTTGAAAACTGGGATTGGATCATGCAGGGATTATTTAAGCCATGTCATGCTGCATGTGTGCAGCCCAGAGGAGGCAGGAGGGAACCACTGCATCAAAAAAAGACCGAGGATATCCCCATGTGCTGGTGTGTGTGTGTGTGTGTGTGTGTGTGTGAGAGGGAGAACAGCCGGGGCTGTATGCAGCCAATCAATTCACCTGTACCAAGGATGAGGGAGGTGGAGGGTTTTCCTCTCACACACTCATCCATGTACTGAAGCATCTCATTCAGAAAAAAAATAAAAGGACGATTTTTAGGAGGAGATGTTCCCAGGGCCTCACTCACCTTTAACGTGGTGTTCGGGTAGCTGACGGGCACCTTGTGGAAGGTGCTGTTAGCCAGCACCGCCTGCCTGATGTCCTCGAAGATGGTGATGATATCATCCAGGAGGCAGCGCTTGTCCCGGTGGCTGAGCACGCACAGGTGCGCGAAGGTGTAGTTGAACCCCTTGTAGGTGACGCGCAGGTCCAGCACCCGCTTGTGGACCCGCAGGACCTGGTCGGCCAGCTCCAGGATGTTCCCGCCGGACCTGGCCAGCAGGATCAGGCGGCCATATCTCCCCGGCGTGTGCAGGTCCGAGTACAGCTTGTGCTTGGACTGGTCGATGGGGAACAGGCTGTTGGCGAGGCTGCGCTCGATCTTGGCGTGGCTGTGGGTCGGCGCCACCAGCACCTCCAGGTCCGTCTCCGGCGCGAAGCGGCTGAGCACGGTAGATCCGAAGATGATGGTGAGGACGGCGGGGACGGTGAGGAAGAACACGGGGTGCCTGCTGACGAACAAACCCAGCCAGTAGAACGAAGCCTTGAGCCCTCTGTGGATCACTTGCCGCAGCATCCTCCACAACAGATCCAGCTCGCAGGTGCCCCGTGTCCGCCGACGAGGCACATGTGACATCGGCTCCCCCGGCTCGGTCCAATTCTACAAACAAGCTTCACCACCATGCACGCACGCACACACACATTCACACACATTCACACACACACCTGGGGGGGGGGGGGGGGGAAGCAGCACTGCAGCACTTCGTGGCAAGACGCACGGACACGCGGGAGACAGCCGGACAAGAAGACGAGGAGCATCAGCTCAGCATCAGCACCACACGGGTCGCATCTCACGCCATTCCGCCTCCCTGCTGAGGATGGAGGATGGAGGAGAGACGCCCGCACCGGCGACGGCGATGTGCATGCGTGTGGTGCGTGTGCGCGTCTGCCTTCCACAGCAGCGCCTGATTTATCTAGTGAAGTGTAACCATGTGGATGGAGGGGGGAGAGGAGGGGGGAGGAGGGGGAGTCACGAGGATGTCTGCCTCTTTTTTTTTAAAGATGGTGGAGGCAACAGGCAAACGTGAGAGTTGCAGCTGCACACACTTCATGAATGGAACTGACAACATTCCACTTCATGGCAAGACAACGTGTCTCCAAATTACAGCAGTTTCACCTCAAATATTCCTTTTATATCGCTGATTTAAATGTATTAAACACATATATCATATGAAACTACTTGAATTTACACCAGAATAGTATTATACATTATTAAATAGGAAGAACTATATAATAATAAAAGTTACATACTGTATATGGGTTTGGCAATTTAGAAAACCAACTTGACATGTTCTGGCTGTTTAAAGGTCTCCTTTTTTTAAAAAAGTAGATAACCGACCAACAACATAACAACCTCTGCAGGAGCGGAGGGTATTCACTCTTTTTTACAGTAAGGTCATTTGAGGTCATTTAGCTTGACCTCACTAACCTGTAGAAAAATGTATGTAGTAATAAGAAAACTGTTTAAAAAACATTTGTTCCTGTGCAGTTAAGTCAAGGACCTTCAAGATGTAATGATACTTGATAGTCCAACGTTAATCAGTTGACATTTATCATTGATGTTTGTCATATTAGTTTTTTAATGTATTATAATTCAAATTCTACCGAAAGGGTATCATTTCTTAGTTAGGGGGATGGTTAAAAAAATGGCTTTTCATGTATGTTGATTAAAACAAAAATGTAATTGAGGATGGCAATATACAAACATTTAGTGATGGAGACAACTGTTAATAAATACGTATATCAAACTAATCTCTGCTTCAAAAGTTATTAAGATACTCATTCATATTAGATTAGGTGGTAATTTACAGACACCGTATCCTTGTATCAGAGAAGTATTATGGAACAGTATATATAAATGAGGGTAGGCAGGAATATTTTTTTAACCATAATAAATTACACATCTATTTAAAAAAAAAAAATCAAACACACCTACTTTAAAGTACAACTCTTTAAATGATTTATTAAAAAAAATTGTATTAAAAATGTTTTCATTCATATAGTCTTGGTCCAGGGTTCACATCTTTGTCAAATGAATCAGAATATATTTTTTTAATAAACAAAAACCCATCAGAGACTTTGTAAACATTGTAAACTCCAGGAGCAGAGGAGTAAAAAGTAGGGCATGTACAGTGCACTTGAATAGTTTCCTGGCATGAATAAAACCTCATTCACCACTTAGTCAAACTCACACGATGAGAAGAATAAATGTTGGATGACCAGCTGGTACGAGGGTTTTGTTGCTGCTCTGGATCATTTGTTTATTTGCTGGAGAACACCTTCATTAAAGAGACACTATGTAACATTTGGACTTGTTTTAAAATCACATTTTCTGCAATAATGGTTTATGGTGATCAAAACTTTATTATTGGAAGGCTCTTACTGTTATTTTTACAATGTTCTTCATAACCTGATACCTTCCCAGGGACTCACATCAACAAACATCAGTGGATCAGAGACAGTGGGTCTGATTCATAAAGAGTGAGCAGAACGAATTTGTGTGTTGAACGTGAACAGCAGGGAAATGTATTAATATTTCAGTAGCTGCGATCTTGTGTGATACTCAGTATGTGTAGAGTTTGTGTAAATTCAAAATTGCACTAAAATTATGTTTGTCACTTTTGGAAATGCACTGTCTTATTCACATTTCGCTTTTTATATTAAAAGTACCCACATTTATTTGATTTAAAATCACATTTAGTTAATTTAGTTGATAATTAGGAGGTTTAAAATCCAGATTATGTTTATGATTGTGATCAAATCGAATCAGTAGATTACACAGCGTTTCTACATGATGAATGTTTGTAAAATAATCATAATAAAACATAAGAATATGGGCTAATGATAGGATAAAAAAATCAAAATATGTAAAGAATCATCAGGTATATTTTCTGATGGAGAGGTACTCTCAATAATGTGAGGGATGTTCTCGTCAGCACGTGATATTTTGGACTGTGAGATAACACCTCCTTAAACTCAAGTGTTTCTTTTCCTTTTTCAGCCGAGACTTAGTCGGCAAACTTCCAAAACCCTTCAGCGTTACATTCTGATATGACAGTTATGTAAGGATTATTAACAGCATTTGTCACATCGATGCACCTTGACTGTCTTTCCACAACTAACAGAAGAAAATAAAATGTTTAGTTTTTCTGAAGTTTTGTAAATAAATGCAAGCACAAACTGAAATGTTCTGACACCAGGGGGAGTCCGAAATTATATTTTTAATCACGCGAATCGAGGCTGTTAGGCTTTTATAAAGCGGCCTCAATAAAACCAATCACAGTCCTGTTCTGAAAAGGTTTCTGCTTGTTCATTCAACGCATATCAGATCCTGGCACATGTTATCCATCAGCTCTTCAGAAAGCTGCATCAATATTAAAAGTAAATAAGTATCTTTCAACAGATGAATCCTGTCAATGTAAATAGTATCAGGCAGTGTATACATATACCTGCGGCATCTTTCCAGTGCAGGTCGGTCAATCCTCTCTTCTCGGATGACTTAATTAAAGGCCGCACCGCGACCATGTTTCATTTAGCCTTTGACTGGATGCCAAACTCTTCCTTTAGAAACCCAAGTGTCCAGTAAGTGAATTTATGGATAGCTGCATGCGGTTGTGTCAAGGCTTCATTTAATAAAAAGCTCTTGTGCACTAGGAACGTGTAAGTAAGTAAGTAAGTAAGTAATATTTATTTATATAGCGCTTTTCGAGACCTATTCTTCTAACCGAAAAAAACAACCACCTTCTTGATTATCAAAAACCCCGACTAACAAGTCAAACATCACTCCCTCTCATGGAACTCTTTAATATAGTTACATGCATTAGCAGGTTTTTCTTTATGTTCATCTTGCATTTTCAAACCACACATCAGTGGTATGCTTACAGTCTTTGCTTTTTAATACCTTGTTTTAATCCATCTGCTTTATGTTTGTAGTGGGTTCTGGGACCATCATAATAGTGATACAGATGGAAAGAAATTCCCAGTTAAGGGAATCCATCAAAGAGCTACAGTAATTTGAAACGTGGGGGCTAAATAAGCAGCACTGATGATGAATGGATGCAAATAATCTGACTGGGGTAGCTGTGTTGTTTTTTTTGGCATTGAAAAAAGTAAAAAGAAATTGCGGATAAAGGGTTTGGCAAACAGTTTTCATCATTTCTACAGCTGCGTAGGCTTGTTATTTTGTTATCCTAGCAACCTGTTATGATAAATTGTTGTCTGACATCAATCCTGAATTCATCTTTGCACTGAAGTTCTGCATTGCCAGATTGGGGTATTCATGGTTCTAGTATTTTCCTCTCGCTGCAGAAGAAGATGGTTGTTGATTTACAGACGAGATCGATAGACAGTTACACAGAGATCTTCATACAGATCTGTTATACAGTCATGGGGGGAAAAAAAGGAACAAAATATCTCTTCAAACGTTCTACAGTGCGGTGAGAGGAGCTACTGCTGTTGTTCCTCTTCTGAGCAGCCACAGTGTCATGCAGAGGGTGTTTGGAGTTACTCAGGGAGCCCTGCATAAGAGCCCTCAGCCTCCTCTCGAGCTCAGCACCCACGGAGCGCACACTTGTTTCCATCACAGAAACACATTTCCTGATCTTCCCGTCTAGCCGGTTACTGTCTCACGAGGTCAGGCCTCCGCCCCGACACACAACCCCGGAGAAAATGTGTTTGCTACGACAGACTGATAGAAATAAGTGTAACATCTGGCACAGCTCACATCAAAAGACCTCAGCCTCCTCAGGAAGAAGAGTCTGCTCTGACCCTTCGTGTCCACCGCACTCGCCTGGGCTGACCGGTCCAGTCTGTGATCCAGGTGGACTCCCAGGTACTTGTAGAACTGGACCACATCAATGAACTGTCCATTCACTTTGAAAGGCTCATGGGACGGACGGATGGGTGATGGATGATGGATGCATTCGGGTTTCAGACCATTTCTCTCACTCCAGTTTGAGAAAGCATTGACCAGTACTTGGCATCATCCCCTTCCTTTACAAATGCCACAACAGCGGTATCAACTGAGTACTTTGGTACGTGGCATGTAGCAGAGTTGTGTCCAAAGCCTGTGGTGTAAATTGTGACGAGGAAGTGGGCTAGAACAGTACCCTGTGGTGCTCCTGTATTGCTCACAACAATTCCAGACACACTCATCCCTAGCCTGACATACTGAGACCATACAGGTGAGGTTGTTACAGATCCAGTTAGTAAAAATATAATAGAATAAGATAAAATAAGATACGATTTGATACGATACGGTATTATGCTATACTGCTGTTATGTTGACATCTTTCTGAGCTGTTGGTTTTGGTTAAAAAACATAGGTGTGGTCGTCAATTTCAGAAGTGTTTGTTTCTCTAGTAAAAAATACAGTATATGTATGTAAAATATATAGGTTGCTTCATTTTTTTGATAAGACCTTCTGAGAATGAGAACAGGCTTATACATTCACAGAAGCATTTTAATTACCAAGCATAACAAAAGTGTCAGCATTTCTTAACTGATAAGAACAGATGTATATATATATAATACATGAATGAGCTCACAGGAACGTTTTGTGCAATAAGTCATTCAAGCAGACTTATTTATTTAATTTAACTGATTTATTAAAATCAACGTGACATTTGAACAAAAATATGAATGTAAAACATAGAATTTCGTTTCTTATATGGTTGGGAATACATTTACTTTAATTGTATTTATTTATTTTAATTTATATAGTTGTAATTGTCGTTTTTTCAAATGATTTTAGATAGGTCATTATTATGTATTTTCCATTTACTGAAATATAAAAAAATAGTGTTTTCTTGTTTATTTATTCGATTTAAAATTGTAATTATCTATTGTATCTACTAGTCATTTTTGATAAAAGACACTTTCAGTACGATCCACTGTCTATGCCTGCATATTATCAATAAACATAGTCATATTTTATTTTATTTTTATTTTTTTCATCTTGTGAAATTGGTTTTGTCTGGATTAGTGCTTGACTTTTAGAACTGCAAAATGAATTGTGGAGGTAAAGGTCAAACACACAAGCACAGGTTCCCAAAAGACCGGCTAATAAAACGAGGTCAATAACAATAGCCTCTTGTCTAATTACTTTAATCTCTTTGTCGGCTACTGTTCATGGGTTGTCCATAAAGACACAAGGTTTTCATGGACAAAGAGGCTACATGCAGTTTAGTATCTTTTAGAAAAACCCTGAGACCCCTCAGAGGAGAGCGGTAACTAACGCTGTGGTCAGCAGATGTGAAGCCAAGCACACAAACAGCCCAGATGAATGAGTTATAGTCGGCTTTAATGAAGGCACTCGGGGAGTTGGGATGAATGGGGGAAGCAGAGCAGTGATTACTGTTGGTGAGCACGGATGAATGAGTCGTGGCTGGTAGGTCCAGCAGGCAGGAAGTCAGAGGTTACAATGAAACTACACAGCGTTTAGAAAGTCCAGCTCAGATAGTGAAAGTAGAGCCACAAGCCTAAATCTAATGACTTGAGAATCGAAGAGTGTTTATATAATTTCCAGTTCCACTCGGGATGTTGCCTGAGGTCGTCATCAACCAGCAGCATCCTTCTCCTAACATCACCTGGAAGCTCCGACCGTGCATCTATCAGCAGCAAATGGGCAATATTAAACGGCTCACTGGCTTTGCAAAGCCTCAAAAGTGTTGTGGAGGGAGTCATCGTTCTATAGCTCACTAACCCGCCGCTCCCTGGCCAAAACAAGACCACAGCCCCGCCACAGCAATAACTCACAAGGTTAGCTCCTTAGATCCGACATTGTTTTTATAGCCCTTTACCACGAAGAATTATGTTCTTTTGAAATTAACAGCATGTAGTATTTTCAAGATAGTGGTTGATACCACACACGGTGTGTGCAATGTCCAATTTAAGATATTTCTTGACCCTTGTTTTTCCTCTGGGTCACGGTGAACGACCTCTAGCACTGCATATGTGTTTATGGAAGTCTGACAACACAAAGATACTATAACAACAAGGGATACTATAAACACTTTTGTTTTTGGGCTTTGGGTCACCTTGGCCCTGTGATAACACAAGGTACTGAACCTTTCAAACAAAAGCATCAGACTTAGACTATAGAAGCATAGCATAGCATAGCATAGCATAGGATAGCATAGCATAGCATAGCATAGCATAGCATAGCATAGCATAGCATAGCATAGCATAGCATCAGAAATCAATCTAGGTGGTACACATGGATGCACATAAAGAGTTTAAATTGTGACACAGTTTTGACTCATTATGGAACAGATGCAGATAAATGAACCTTTCGAAACATTATCCCATAAGATTTATTTAGTTTAACATGAGGGACCTTTAGTTACTATTTGATTATACAAATAAAATGTTAAAGGGAGGTCGATTTTAATTGAAAATGCCTGCAGTCAGCGTTGTTATCGATGAGGTAAGATAGCAAGTACAACTTTCAGTCCTTTATTTTATAATTAAAAGTGACTTCATTTAACAGTTTTCTCTTGTCTGTTTTATGGGGTGGTATGGTTAAGATAATGACCAAATAAAGGCAAGTAAATTAATAGAAAGGTGTCTGGGAATTTGCCTGTTTGAGACCTTGGCTCCTTAAACTGTTGGAGTGATGTGATATGAAGCCTAAATAGGTCATTGTTACAGAGTGGTATAGAAAACTGTGAAGACTATCTAATGCATCAAATCAGAGCGATGACAAACATCAGTAAAATGATCAAGATATTAACAGACGTATAGAGATATAGAGATATTGAGATTAAATATGATTATAGTTGATCAAGATGCTAACAGACGTTTAGCGATATAGAGATTAAATATGATTATAGTTGATCAAGATGCTAACAGATGTTTAGCGATATAGAGATTAAATATGATTATAGTTGATCAAGATTCTAACAGACGTTTAGCGATATAGAGATTAAATATGATTACAGTTGATCAAGATGCTAACAGACATTTAGCGATATAGAGATTAAAAATGATTCTAGTGGATCAAGATGCTAACACACGTTTAGCGATATAGAGATTAAATATGATTATATTTGATCAAGATGCTAACAGACATATATTGAGATTACATATGATTATAGTTGATCAAGATGCTAACAGACGTTTAGTGATACAGAGATTAAATGTAATTATAGTTGATCAAGATGCTAACACACGTTTAGCGATATAGAGTTTAAATATGATTATAGTTGATCAAGATGCTAACAGACGTTTAGTGATATAGAGATTAAATATTATTATAGTTGATCAAGATGCTAACAGACGTTTAACTTTATATAGAGTATAGAGATTAAATATGATTATAATTGATCAAGATGCTAACAGACGTTTAGCGATATAGAGATTAAATATGATTATAGTTGATCAAGATGCTAACAGACGTTTAGCGATATAGAGATTTAATATGATTATAGTTGATCAAGATGCTAACAGACGTTTAGCGATATAGAGATTAAATATGATTATAGTTGATCAAGATGCTAACAGACGTTTGGAGATATAGAGATTAAATATTATTATATTTGATCAAGATGCTAACAGACGTTTAGTGATATAGAGATTAAATATTATTATATTTAATCAAGATGCTAACAGACGTTTCGCGATATAGAGATTAAATATGACTATAGTTGATCAAGATGCTAACAGAAGTTTAACTATATATAGAGTATAGAGATTAAATATGATTACAGTTGATCAAGATGCTAACAGACGTTTAGGGATATAGAGATTAAATATGATTATATTTGATCAAGATGCTTACAGACGTTTAGCGATATAGAGATTAAATATGATTATAGTTGATCAAGATGCTAACAGACGTTTGGAGATATAGAGATTAAATATGATTTTAGTTGATCAAGATGCTAACAGATGTTTGGAGATATAGAGATTAAATATGATTATAGTTGATCAAGACGCTAACAGATGTTTAGTGATATAGAGATTAAATATTATTATATTTGATCAAGATGCTAGCTGACGCACAGCGATATATAGATTAAATATGATTATAGTTGATACAATCAAGATGCTGTTTGGAGATATAGAGAGTATAGAGATTAAATGTGATCATAGTTGATCAAGATGCTAACAGACATACAGAGATGAGGAGAGTATAGAGATTAAATATGTTCGTAGTTGAACCAGTTTGCCACCAGGTGTACAACATGTGCATTTGCCGACGCAGCAAAGAGCATCAATATACTTGATTGCCCTTCAAGATTCCCAGCTCTGATTCAACAAGGTGTCTGACTCAAATGTGCTAGAGTCCAAATATATGGCTGCCCATAAATGACATCGCAGGAAACGCTCTAGACCTCTTTAATCAGTGGAGCAGTAGAATCCACACAACGCTGAGGTCGCACTTCTGACGTATATACAGTACATAGAGATAAAATAGTAGGTGTGTCATTATGTGTCTATCTGTCTGATCTAAAACTTTTTCTTTTACTTCCAAAATGCTCTACAAAAGCATATATTATTTATTATTCTGACCCATCTGAAGGTTTTAGGGTAGAGGTAAAGTAGATCAGTTTTTGGGTAAGGGGGCACAAGGGGGGCAGGAGACACCCATGAAAACAAACACCTCCAATTTGAATCATATTAAAACCAGTATTTATCATTACTAAATAAGGGAGATTTTAGCTTGTTTTATTATTTGTAAGGGGGCGCAGAGGGAAGCAGAAGACCACCCTTTATTTTATTGGACAAACAAATGTTTTGGGGTGATTGATTTTAACTGAAAAATTGCTAACCCTGTTATTTCTCAATTTTATCGTAATGATTTCATGATACTGCTTTTTACTTTTGATTGTTTTTATCGTAGAATTTTATTTTATTTTTCCTCTTTAACCTGTATGTCTCCTTCAGAGTCGTGAAAGGGGCTCCTAAATAAAATGTTTTATCAGGCTCAGAATCCGTAAATGTTATTGCCAGTGATGTAAACACAACAAGGGAATTTATTTGTGGTGTCAGTACGTAATAATAGAATAAAATAAGATTACAAACAACATAAGCAATAGAAAAATAGAACCATGAACCGAGGCAGCCATTCTGCAGCACCTAAGGTTTTTACAACATTAATACAAGTATTTTCTCCCGGTAAAAAAAAATTTTTCTATGCGACACTGAGATTTCCTCCTAGAGTCCCTTCTTCCTCTTGTCTCGTCAAAAGCCGCAGATGCACTTTTGATCAGATGTCAGGACACTTTGAACTGTAGCTGAATGATGCTTGAATTGGGAGCAAATTAGCTGAAATTTGACTAATGAGACATTCTCATAGGAGTGCGTGGAAAAGATTAATACGACAAAGGAGCTTGTGATTTCAATGGAGAGAAAATGTAATTATAGATTATTAAGTATATAATCATGCAGGATGTAGACTCGTTATATGAATTCACAAAAGTGTTTTCGGAAGACTGCACTGAAAAAATGTGAGGTATCTTCAAGTAAACTTTACTTGCGTGTACAAGTTAACTTTGCTAGCAACTTCAAGTCATTTACTAATGATTACGAACATGGTCATTGACTTTCAGACTCTCCAAAGCTTTACTTAAAGTTCAACTAATGTGTTGATTTAAGTGTGTCTTAAATAGATCTTGGACCTCTATTATACTCATCAGTATGTATCTTTTTTGTTTGTCCAAAATTCTCGGTTCATGTACAGGGACAATTAAACTTGTTATTTATTTTATTTCATGAGTAGTTTTATTACATAGCTGAACTATTATAATTAAATTCTCACGGATCCGTATAATTAGAAGGTAAAAATTTTGAAAGTCATCCTAGTATATATCATTCCTTTATTTCAGTGTGTTGTATTCAACTTTTTTTTTGTACCTTGAATACAAGATTAAAAAATATAAAACCAAGTCCTGAACATGAGTCCACACGAGGACATCAAAATGGCTGTGTTCTCTACCTTGAGCCGCTTCTGAAATAGAACGATTAGAAAAGGGCGGAAACATGATAAAAGTGTTGCTGGTTCTGGATGATAAGCTGCCAACGTGTCGGCAGCAATTTGACTGCGCGTGACAAGCAGTCGCTTCTTTGATAATTGATTCCAACATGGACGCTTAGAAACGGCTGCTTCTTTTGACATATGGTCTATTTACCCTCAGCTGCACAGTTGGAAACATGATTAAATATCAAAAACAGGTGGACGGCTGCAAAAAGATGAAGAATGTTCATTTTCACTTTGAGCCTTGTCAGATATTTTCAACTTTTCTACGAGTCAGCTAAGAAACAGCTCATTAAATGTTAACTGACTGCAGAGATATTTCAAACATATTTCCCTCTACACGTCATCAAATTTCAATTCTCTCCTCTTGCGGGATGCATAAAAGCTCTATCTTTCCATCTGTTGTAATGATTCCTGCTGTGTCTTAATAGGTATCAGCCATCTCAAATACTTATATATACCCAGTATATCAAAACTTCAAATATGTTTCCCTTTTTAATTTACTATCAAAACTAGTAGCATAAATATAATCGTTGTCGAGAACCGAATTGTCTGCCTTCAAATAAGAAGAGGGATTTAATGCTCTTTTTGTGTTATGTCAGGGTCAAGGTGACTCGAAGGCCCGAAAACAAATGTGTTTGTGGTATCACTTGTGTTTTCTCTGAGTCAAGGTGAACCTGGCTTCCATATATACATATTCAGTGATGGAGGTTGTTCACCTTTAACAAAAGGCAAAAAAGGGGATACCATAAACCCTTTTTTTCACACCTTCGGGTCACCTTGACCCTGAGATTACACAAGGGATAGGTTGTTTCATACTTTCAGTAAGACTGTCTACATAGAGTGATGTTTGCGGAAGCCAGACTGAAACTTCTCAAGGGGTTCATCTTGCTCACCAGTGCTGATCTATCAGCCAGAGTCACAGGGTTAAAGGAGGACCAGAGGCTGGAGACAGGCTCAGTGCATCAACATTAATACTACTGTATACTAGGACAGTATTTTCCGATACTGAAAATGTATAAACAACTTATATAAACTTGGACCCGTTTGGGTTGAACAAATGCCTAACAAGACAAGAACAACATAAAAATAAAACAAAAGAGTTGTTTACCTGTCCAGTACCTGGGAAGTTGTAAAATTGAAGTTACCAATGGGCATTTCTGAGTTTTCAACCAGTGTGTACTATATATAAATACATATTTTCTCTCTCCTGAACTACATCCTTGTTGCCCAGACTGACCATATACAGTTTGAAGAGTAAAATCACTTAAATATAGTTTTACAAGAAAAAATAAGGAATTGTGTTGTATGTACTTCTTTTGGGGCCAAAACAACACATTTTCCAAATTGACCCAATTATTATTATCTTAGAGTTTTGGTGGCTATCCAAGTGAATGCTCATTTATAAAGTGTAACGACATTTCTAGGATACAGATCAAATCTATTATAATTAATTGTGATGAGTCTGATTCCACCAAAGACAGGTCTATTCTCGCAGTTAATCCATTGGTCGTCTCAAACGCTGACAGATGTTTTCAAGGACAATGGCTTCAAGGGATAAATCAGTAGAAATCGTCGATGTTAATGGTTCTGCCCAATCACAGATAAAAGTGCAACAGTCCAGCCGTTGTCATCATCTACTCATCCTGAAGCTGTCGGCTTCGCTGATGCCGAACGTTCGCAGCTGATTATGGGCAATTTAGGCACAATTATCTTTCCATTTTCACAAAGAAATGGTGCAAAGATTTTATTGACACGGAGCAAAGGAGGATCCAGTTTCTGTAAAACTGTTAAATGCTTCAACAGAACTGTGTCTTAGTATTTCTTTTCAGTTCAAACTCGAAAAAACATTTCCACAGTTTCCATTGGAATGGCCAGAAATATTGTTTCAGAAGGTTAACAGCTACTTAAAAATGCTGTTTTTGTTGGCGTGCTGCCAGATATGTCAGCGTATTGACTTCTGCAGGATTCCCTAACGTAGCCGCTCAGCTGCCTGAGTAAAAGTGAAGGGGACAAAGCGATCGATGGCCTTGCAACTCAGACATGAAGCTGACGTTTCCAGCTGCCTTAAGAGACTTTCTGTGCGCGCTGGTGTGATGGAACTGTTCTCCCTCAACTCATTGATGAATCCACTTTCTTTATTCAGATCGCAGGGGCAGGTGCTGAAGCGAAGAAGTCCAGATTCGCCCCAGTCCCCCACTCGTGAACAAGACCCAAGATAGAATTTTGAAGAGCTGATCCTCATCCCGACTTCTAAAGTAGTGTGTAATGTCTTTTTATTGTGTTAATGTCCCTTACATTACAAGAATACATGTTTTTATTTTTGTAAAAACTTGTTTTTATCATTATTTTAGGTAGATAATAACATGATAATCATATGACTTAAAACTGTGGTGTGGGCGAGACACTGTTCTCAATTGTTCAACTCTTGAATGGACGATAAAGTTTTGATAAGCTGCTCTCTCCACAAGTCCATCACTCTCACGGGTCAGCACGCCACAACAACCTTGATATCAGCAGAGGCTTCTCTGTAAACTGCCTCATCAGCACGAACGCTGAGACGACCCGAGACATGAATATTCATGAGCGATGACTCACTGCTGTTGTGTAGCTCAGTGGATGGAGGAGAGATTCTGTCAAGCGTACTGACACTGATCTCCAGTGACTCTGGTCCACCTTTTTCATTCAAGAGTTCAATAAACTAGCAAAACAACAAGTGACTAAAACCCCCCGTCTGGTTTGCCTGTGGATGGAATCTGGCATGACTTCTTTGGATTCTCATGTTTAATGTTGGCTAGACATGATTTATTTGTTTAGGAGCATTAAGTACAGATGGATATCGTATAGATTTCCACTGTCATACACATTGTCTTTTTAAATTTTGTCAATTTTAACGGAATGAGTAACATTCTATCAATAGACTTTTGGCGTTTATTTGTGTGTATGCATGTTAGTGTTTGCCAAGCCAGTTCTGAAACAGAGCGAAAGTGCTGAGAATCATTGTCATGACCATTGATTTTAAAATATTTGTCTTGGGAGTAAACAAATTAATCGGGGGAAATGGCACCAAAACTGAAATGCGGCGCCAATTTTTGTTGGTTGTTTTTCAGTCTGGTTGTTGCCATTTATGACAGAACTGATTATTATTACTTATCCCTTATTTTAATTATAGACACTATGTTCTTTTGAATATAATGAAGGATATTGCAAAGCAGTTTTATTTCATAACACAAATAAAAAAGCACAACAATTAAACATATTAAATGCATTTTAATTAGTGATGTTCTGACAAAGCTTCATGAAGCAGTGTTATTATTTTCAAATTCCACTAGATGGCGGTCTCTGCACTATTTTCCTTTGTTTTGAACAACTGTTGTTATGAAACATCACATCATTTTTAAACTGATGGCGCCACCTACTGACCTCTGAACACCATGACACCGCTTCATGAAGCTTCATCGGCTAACAGTTAGTCTTTTACATAGTTACTTTACTTTCTTCTCCATTTTTACGGCTCAATGAGTTGTTGATAACTTCAAATGTTGCTCCAACCAACTCCAATATTGATGTGGACATACAATTTTTGTCGTTTTTTTCCTTGTGTCGTCTCTTGGTCAAGATGAGCGACATCCATGTCTTCCAGAAATACATATACAGTGGTGGAAGTCGTTCACTTTGACCTAGTGACATCACAAGGGATACCACAAACACATTTGTGTTCGGGCCTTCGGGTCACCTTGACCCAGAGATAACCCAAGGGTTAACAATAATTAGCTGTTATTCTTTCTTTTGTTGCAGCTGAATCAGTGCGTCATCTCTTATCTCTTCATCTGAGGTCAAAGTTCATTCTGCTAAGAAAAAAACAAAACACTAACAGGACACATAGGGTGTGATGTTGTGCCCGAGGCAACTCACGCAAGAGGCAGGAAACGACACAACATAAAAATAAAAACAATTAGTGGAAAGAATGTTTCCTGAAAGTGGGTGGAATGGATTTGTCCGCATCAACCGGGCCAAACCTGGACCTGATCTCTGAGGCTATTTATTTGTATATACAACTATCAACTGTCTTTAATCAGATCGCAGGGGCCGGAACAACAGTTTAAGATTTTTGAAGAGCTGATCCTCATCCTGACTACTAAAGAAGTTATATTGTGTCAAACCATTTGTTTATATTGTGTTAATGTCCCTTACATTACTACAAGAATATATATACTATATAATAATATCCATGGTATTGCTTATTCGATTCTGAAAGGTGTTGACCAGATTAGTAGTTGTCTTGTTCCTCTTGGCACATTAAGGCCTGTTCGATAGTGAGATACCTTAATCCAAAAATCTCTGGGTGTCTTCCAGATTCCGGTGTGTTGAAAAAAAAAAGCCCACATTAAACAGATCTGCAGTGAAAATGAGGTTGGGGACCCGTGATCTAATTGGGCAGACGCCAAAATACAAGATCAAATAATCCTCTTATTTGTGGATCACAAACAACAATTCTCTGCTCCATTATTCACGTTGTTATGGTTCTGTAGAGGCATGTTCTATCCTGGACTGCTTCATACGTGTTCCTAAAAAAAGACTCTTGAACCTGAGTCAGTGCGACAAAACAACGTCTAGACTTCACCCCCCACAGGTAGTCTGTGGCCACAGATTTAGGGTTGAGTTATTTTCTTCCCAGACATCTGGGTCGGCCATTAATAGAAGCCGTCCTCTTTCTGAAGCCACAGCAGGGGCGGTTCTGAACACAACTGAGCGACACACTCGTTGTCAAGACGAAAATAGAAGCGCTGAGGTGAACACGTGTCCACTGAATCAATCCCAGTCTATTTCCAGCATATATTTGTTGCCATTTTTAAATCCATCACCGGAGAAGGGCTTCATTTGACTCACTGCAACGGACAAAAGAAAGTGTATCGCTGACCTCTTTCTCTCCTCTATGAGCTTGTGTCCCTTCCACCCTTTCTCCACTGTTCCCCAGGTGGAGAGATAAGAGTCCCAGACCCTACCATGCGTCTCCGCTATCAGCGCTTTGTGAAAATAAGAAAAAAAAAAAAGAACGGATGTTCTAGAATTCAATTACACAAATCAAAATTCTAATGGATGGCAGTAATCCGATCTGACATGATCTACTTTCTCTGGGTCCCTAAGCAGCAACACAATTAAAACGGAAGAAAAGAAATAATGGATTAGTGTGTGGAGAAAAGCCATTTCACTGTGGAGGGGCTTCATTGTGTGTACATTTATAATGAAGGAGTGTGAATCTGAGAAGGCGCTTCGCATTTTCTTCAGTTAGCCTTTAGCTCCTAGCATCTTTTAGCAATGGAATACTATTAATAATAAAATCGTGTTTTAATTGTCATTTATTTGATGTCATTTGTAAGGGGATGCTAAAGGGTATTAGATCACCAATGCATTGATCTTGTTCACCTTTTAAATGAAAGAAAGAAAGACTTGAAGTTCCTTTTTGTGTTCATGAAACCCTTTTTTTTTTACGCAACGTTTAGTGAAGCGATCACGCTATCGCGTTCTCCTCCGAAGCCCGTTGGAGCAGAAAAGTGGCAACGGTGCAGTGTAAATAGAATACACTGGAGCATGGCTGAAGGGGGAAAGGCAGCCAACATCAGAGGACACATGACCACCAGGGTCCAAAACCAACCCCAGATGGGGCTCATCGGTGGCAACATAAGTCACCTTGAGCACGGAACTGTGCTCTGATGTCGAGGCCTGAAAATATCAGTGTGACATTTTCAGTAGCTATGCTGTAGTATTTTTAGTCATTATTCCATGTGTTTTCATTGAATTAAACATACTTTATATCTGCTGGATAAGACGAACAATTACTAGAACCCGTCACTGACTTTGACGTGCATCTCTTGTTCGACATCCAGGAGGAAGCTCGGCGCTCGACAACCTGACTCGCCTGTCATCTCATCATCACCTGGACCCGACTCACACCTTCATCCAATTATTTATCTTTGACGTCGCAGTGGAAGGTGTCGTGACGAGGTCGAAAGACACTCGATGGAACCTTGTTCTTTCAAGACACAATAGGTTAGACGTGTGATTATTGTTGGATTCTTACTGTGGCTCTTGTGAAAATGTCACAGCGAGAGGAATTATTTTCACCACACTTTCAATTATTAAATCAGTACAAGGGTGATACTTTCCTATAAAGCAGGCATTTGGTCTCTGTCCGAAACAGTTTTCTGAGCAATCAAATGAAAAAAAGACAAAACCGGTTTGATTTTATTTTGTAGTAGAAGATATGGAGCTTTTATTTTTAACTTTGTACTAATTGACAGACAGAAAATAAAACATTGAATGCCAAAGAGCCCCTTTTCCCTGTACATTTATCAAGAAAAAAATGCGAAACGTTAATATATCACCCCTTCAAATGAACGTATGAGTTATTACGAAGACACTGTTTCTTTAATTGATTGAAATCATAGTTTCTTAGCACGAAATGCACTTATAAAGACATTTTTATCTGACGGTTAGAAACTTAATATCTAATTAAACCACAAACAAATAAACCTGTATATATATGTATTACTACCTCACAGTATTTCGATCCTGCTGAAGTGAAAGTGAGGAGAGACGGCAACAATTCTCATCCCCGCAAAGACAATTAAAAACGTTTTTTATCGCCAGTCAGCCACAGTTTATACAGGAATGCTCCCTTATATGTTTGAACGTGCGAACGATGGACCTGCGGGAAGACCTCGGAGCATCTTCTAAATGGCTAAATCAATAGACGGGTAATGAGGGATGGCCACGCGGAGGCATGGTGGAGGAGAATCATATTACTGCGCTGGCCATTCCTTGACACTTCTCCTTCATTTCACCTTGTCGTCGTTCCTCAGCTGTCCTCTCACCCCTTTTCTCTCCGCATTGAGTGATCGTCATCCTGTTGTCAGGTGACCGTTCATACTCGGACGAGCGCTAACAGGAGGAGGCGTTGTTGTGTCCATCTCTGGAGCACCGGGTTCTTGTAGCTTCGACAGTGAAGGACGACCAAAACTGCAGCTCAGTTGTATGAGGATGTGTCGAAGCAGTTTGCAAATGATGACGAAAAGCATTAAAAGACAGACTGAGGAATCAATCTTTCCATCATGTAGTCAGCACATCCGTCTAAAATAACTTCAGGATTGCTATGATTTCATAAACTCCAGACTGAGCATGTTCTGAACGACATTCCGTATCAAACTAGTCATCCAAGAGGCCAACTTGTCTTTCCATCTCCACCTTCCATGCGTCGACTGATGGCGGTAAAGCAACAATAAAACATCAGAAGCCTATGTAATATGCATGATTATGTGTCGGGCTGTGAGATGTTTTAATAGCTCTGACATTAAACATCCGGCTATATAGCTCTGCTCTGGAATTGTGTTGTTGAAATAAGCAGTCTGCCACGGTTCAGTGCACGCCGTAATGGCACCGTTGTCCATCCACAATATGGCCGCTTTGATTGCCTTGTCAATGTGGTACTTCTGTTAGACCGCCCGCCTATATAAGGCAATCCTGACATGCGTTCCTTTTATGTTCTTCTTCAATTTCTGCTTTTACTATCTGACTTTACAGAGGATGGTTCGCGTAAGAAAAAAGCAAAATGGCTCAGGCCGTGACATCCCCGTTATTCCAGCCTCTGTTCGTTCTCATGTCTGTAAATATAGACTTCCAGTTGTGGAGGATACAACAAACGTGGAGATGTTTCAGACAGTTCTCGAAATAGAATTGAAGTGAATGTTTTCGTCAGACAAGGAACTTTTCAAATAAAATTTAACTTTTTGTTAAAAATCTGCCTAAAAAATTGTGTGATGAAGCTTCATGAAACAGTGTCATGTTGTTTAGAGGTCAGTAGGTGGCGCTATCAGTTTAAAAATGATTTGAGGTTTCATTAGAACAGTTGTTATTAACAAAGGAAAATAGTGCAGAGATTGCCATCTAGTGGGCTTAGGTAACATTGACACTGCTCCATGAAGCTTTCTAAAATTTTTTTTAAAGTAAAATGGTTCTGAACAGGATTAAAAAAACTTCTAATTAACATTTATTTTACATTGGTCGTCATAAACAGCTGAGTAAAGTAAATAATACAATTTTGATGAAGGATAATTACTTATTTTCTCTTATTTACATTGTTGTAGTTTCAAATTCCATTGCATCTTTAACATGTTTTTATAGTTAAAGAAGTTATTTCCCAGTGAAACAACACATTTTTTGGGCTCTTAAAATGTACATTTTAAGAATTCGTTACAGTGAATGCAAAGCAGGCAAAATTCCTGTTTAAAAAAAAGAATATTTATTACAAAAAAAGGGTTGGCAGCTAAAGTCCTTAAAAAAAGAATATCAAGAGGGCAAATTAAACATGAACCTAATACAGAAAATAAACTACTAGAAAAAAAATAATAATAATAAAAAACAAAACTAAAGCTAACAAGAAAGTATCAGTATTTAAATTACTCAGCGTAATATAATTATTCTTATTTTTAAACTTTATTTGCCATTTTTTATATATATAAAAAAGAAAAATGATAGAAAGAACAAAAATTAAAGATGAATTTTCATTATATATTAAGTCAGACAAACATCTAGTCAAGATACTTAAGTCAAGAACAACAAGTCGTGCAGACACTACAGTTTATTTTGTAACGTTTGTATCCCATCTTCTCATCCCGTCTTCTTGAAAAGTAAAAATAAAGCCACTCATGAGCTCCCCTACCCGTCGTGAAGACTTCAGGGACGTGCTGTGTGCAGACGCCAGCACCTGCTGATTGTTCTGGGTGTCGAGGACATGGATTTGGGTAATGGTCCAACCACAGTGGAGGCTTAAAGTATCTGCTCAAAGAGAGTCCAAATGAAAAATAGAACCCTGTTGTTTACAAAGCAGTCGCCCAGTTGTTGTGGAACACTTTTAACACTTTAATCCATCTATTTATCTATCCGTCAGGACTCGTGGCGGGGAACCCACTTGCAGAAACTAAAGAATAAACCTGATTTAACAAATGGCTAACAAAATAGCAGGCACCAAAACAAAGGCCAGTTTATTGACTAGAAACTTAAGATTTAAAAAATGATAAATTCATGTACCAGAGATTCTCTGACGTCAGGACAGAGACCGAGAGACACAGAAAGGTTTTAATCAGTGCAGTCGTGTCAAGAGTGTGAAGAAGTCGACTTGACAGGAATACACAGGAATTGAGGCTTCACAATAAAACCAGGAAGAGACAAAAGGCGAGTTCAGTGTTTGGGAAAGTTCACTTTCTATGAGAACTAGTTCTGTCAACTTTAAAATAACCTTGTTTATTTCATTTCCTTATGTTGCGACACGCTCTTCTTCTTCAAAATGAATCCCATATAGAACCAAAGTCGGCACTTATTATCCGCTTTAACATAACAATATGTTTCAGATTTCCTCGTCATATCAGAAACAATGTATTGTCAGTGTTGTTGCGGAAAACAGTATATAATAGAATGAATGAAATAAAGATAAACTTTTTTTTTTTAAATACCATAAAACAAACGACTCGTACATTAAAGTGGGCATATAAACATTAAAAAACTGAAGATTTTATGATCCAGGAATCCTGTTTGGAAACCTTAAGGTTTACAGCAAGGCAGCATTTCTGTCTATTCAGTCTACCAAAATTGATGTGTTCGCGGTCCTGATGTGCAGATATTGTCTTTTTAAATCGGTGGGCAAGTCTGCAAAAAAAATCTTTTCCATCATGTCGACCTTATCATAAAACTTGTTTAAGAGATTATACAAAGAATCTGGCGGCTGGTGTGGCCAGATTGCTTGTTTTCCCATCATACCTTAAGACCTGTGTTGGGTCTCCAATCGTGCACTTCTCTAGGTACACTGCTTTACAGTACACTGTAAAACAATTAATTTACGTGTGCAGTGCGCAAATTTTGACAGGGTAGTGCTGTTTCAAATCAAACCCTTACCCTTACGCACTTACTGGAAATGACTCGCAACCGGCCGTTGGAACACTTGACAGCGCTTTTCGCCAATGAAAACTAGTTATTTAGTTGTGTTTCATTGTGTTATTGTTGTTGTTTTGTGGTAAAATGTGTGTTTTCTCAAGACATTTACGCCGGTATCTGCTCCGAAGTGACGTATCTTTTGTTTAGTGATGTAGCTCTAGACGTAGCGTCATCTAATCTAAAATGGCGGCCATTGAGGGTGGAAAGTGTCCATCGATCCACACTCAATTTTATGGCCATTTGAGTAAATTAGTAAGTAAGGAAATTATATTTGTGCACCAATTGAGTGCTCATTGCGCACTACAATTTCACAAACTGCTCAGTGTGAACGCACTTGTGTACTCAAAATATTAAGTGAGAGTGCAAAGGGGCGGGATTTGAGACACAACACTGTTTAGCTTTATCAGGTTTCTGCCTAAAAGTCTTGTAGAAATCTGGCAACCTACTGGACGATGATGATCGTAGAGATTGTGACATTAACAGACATCAGGCAAAATACACTACATTCAGTTCACGTTTGTCCAAAATATGAACTAGTTCACAAACTATTGTTAATTCAACTTTAACCTAAATGTTGCCGCACACCAAAACTCCTTTACAAGTAAATAAAGAGAACAACCTTTTACTGTTCAGAACCAGGATCATGTTGGGTGTCAAATATTCACCCCATTTAAAAAAAATACACACTTTCAGTCAAAGAAGTGACCGTATGGCAATCATTGTATCGAGGTTCAAGTCATGTTTTCTGCCTTGTTTTTTGGTTTCAGGTTGTTCCAAATACTATTTTCATCTTGTTCTACCAGAATAACACATTGTTATTCTACACCCAGCAGAAAAAGAGTGAAGCAATTTATTTGTGTTTCCACAAAAAACACTGGCTTCATTAAAGGTGAGAAGATACGTGGCTTTCTTCCTGGTGTTCACCTTGGGCTGCTTATTTACACTCCATAAAACCGAGAGAGCATTTCTGCTGCAGGAGATAATGTGATGTCACCATGAGTCTGAAGACATTTGCAGAAAACTCTTCCTTTCAGGGTCATACCTGCGCCTGAAACTTTCTGGTCTCCCACAAAATCTTTTTTACTTTGAAAAAAACAATGATTATGGAATTTCTTTCAGTTAAGAATCGAATCTGAGTTTGATTTCTTTCACTCAACTGATGGACATTTGAGGTCAATTTCCCCGTCCCTACATATTCACTGGAGTGATTGGACTCATTGAGTCGCCGTAAGTGAATTGAAACAGCATTAGAGGAAAGCCATTTGCTGAATGTGTGTTTGTGGATCAGCATGCATGTGTCATGCCTTGTAAGTGTGCTCCAGCAAATTGCTTGTGTCATGGTGGTCGTTCGCTTGAATGTACTCAGCGGACGAATGCAAGTGTTCCTGCTTGGTTTTCTAATCTCTCCTGAGATTGACTGAATGTTCCGGGGGCCGCTATAGAAGAGGTCACTCGCTATGGTTTGTCATCTTTATTGGACTTCATTGCGGCCACTTGGACTGTCAAGGACGGGCTTTGTGTTCTATAGCCACCACTGGTTGGGTGGTGGTGACCTCTTTGTACGGTTGCATTTTTGATGCAGTTGACCTTCAGTGAAGGTCCGGCCGTTGTTATTTATGAGATGCAGTGGATGCCAAAGTGGTCCGTGGACCCTCCCCCTACCCCGAGGGGTGGGGAACGATGAAGGGCAGTACGGCGAAGCTAAGTTTATATACTAAATATACTACATTTACACATTTTGCGTGGATAGCCAGCAGAACAAAGATGTTTCTTAAGAAATACAGAATTGTCCTCATATTTGACATATCATTGATATCTGTAATTTCTATCCATCCATATATCTATCTATTGCAACTGTGGTATATTAAAAATTAAGTGTTTAAGTGTCACTCAATTTGAGTCATTCTCACATCACACAGACATTTCTTACATTTAATTTTACCTATTAAACAATCTGGCCAACTAGGGAAGTCAAATAAAGAGGATTGAATCAGCTGCTGCAGTACTGTACTGTAAAATGCGTTTGTTTTTCATTTATTTATATTTGTTATTATTCATTATTTTGTGCCATATCTATTGTTTCAATTGATTGTTTAGACTTAGCTTTTTTCTTTTTTTTATTGGGTTTAAAATGGGAAGTTTAAGATGCAAAATAAAACAATATCATAACATTTGAATGTACTTGTGTGTCTTAAAAAGAAACCTTATAAATAAAAGTTATTTACTTATTAAATTATTAAATTATTATTATTACTATTATTATATTTTAGCTGTGTAACTCATATGTGGCATTGTCATCAATGACAGTTTATGATGATATGAATCAATAATGATCCCAGATCATTAGACTTTTGGAATTTTTAATTTGAAATTATTTATTAATGAATCTTCATATTTTAACCTATATAATGTCAAAGATGAGAAGTTTGTGACGCTAAAGGAGGCATGGAGATGAGGGCAGGTAAGATAAGACTTGATTGATTTTATACACTTGTGAATTTGTGCTAAAGTGTGAAAGTGCTAAATCCTTTTTGATCTGCAGCGTTTTACCCAAAATTGATATGGATAAGTAGTGATGGGCTAATGAAGCTTCATGAAGCAGTGGCATGTTGTTTAAAGGTCAGTAGGTGGCGCCACCAGATTAAAAATGATGTGATATTTCATTAGACCAGTTGTTCTTAGTTTAACATTTTATTTATTTAACTAGGGTTTATTTACTGTTATTTACTCAGACTTTATTTACCAGAAAACATATTTTGCTGAAGTGGTCTCTGCACATAACTATAACTTATCCAGTTATGCTTTAATAAATTCAAAAGAAACCTGAAACATGTTCACCTTTGTTACGTACAAGTGCTACAAAAACACTCATTTTTAAAAGAGTCTGTGTCTATATAGAAGGTGAAAGCCAATTGGTCTTATATCACCGCATCTTCTAATGCATCCTCTACAAAAGTGAAAAGGCACAATGCCGTAACTAGCCAAGGTTGCGAATCGAGCTGACTCAGCAGGAAGTGCGAGGACATGTGTCAGTTTGTTAGATGGCAGCCAAACAGTGCAGACTTACAGGTTGTACGTCAGAGTGGAAGGATGTTCCCTCCACATGATTTCATTTCATCATTCTTTCCGATCGGCTCATCCTCCATGGCCCATACTTCCTGTGCAGCAAAGTCATGACCGCAACTCCAGTAAGAGATAAAGTCACAGACAAAGGCGAACCATCTGTCCTTCTCTCATTTAAGAGCGAGCATATGTTAATGCAGCCAGTCAAGGGCAAAATTAAATTCCTCCAGGAGACTGCATTCTCCTATATGCTCGGGGTTTCGTCCATATTACGCTGGCGTGTCTATCTTTATCCTCCCTTAACTTAATTTTAAAGGACTTCAGAAAAGTTTTATTATGTTTTTATTACATCAGCCAAGGAGGGTTGGAGTCTGTCTGTCTGTAGAGATGGTGTTGTTAAGGTTTTATCAAACACCAGGTGCTGCTGCTTTAAAATAGTTTAAAAAAGAAAGAAAAATACATTTTATTATTATTTTGTAGCACTTTATTTGAAGTATTTTTGTTTAAAGTAATATAAATGCTTTTTATAATTAGTTATAATGACGTTGTGTCCCTTGCTAAACTATTTTGTTTCAAGGACGAAAGGGACCAGTAATCATGAAGTATTGTAATAATTCAACCTAAACCTGTTTATACTGATATGTATACACATATGTAAGAGTATCAACAAAATATCTTTGTGGTCATGGTCAGTGAGTCTTATATAACATCTTAAGACATTTTTATTTGTTCAGGCTTTTCCTTGATTTTCCTGTTGTGTTATCAGTTTTATCTTGACCTTTAAAGTATATACTTTATTGAATATTGTTTTGATTATTTAAGCGCTTTGTGACCCTGGTCTGGAAAAGCGCTATATAAATAAAATTACTTACTTACTTATATATGTGAAAGTAAAATACTTTGAAATGTGCTATAATTATTATTTTAAAGATGTAATATAAATACCATTCATTTTAAGTTATTTTACGGTTTATATTTTCTGTATGTTTTATTTTTACAATTAACTAAACTCAAATATTCAGGGAATTTATTCATTTATGTGCTGCAATTAAACTTCCGGCCACTAGTTGGCAACATTACTCATTTCCTCCATGCCAAAGCAACAACAAAACCAACGAAATGGCTCCAATGAGTAAAAAAAAGTATGGATACATTAGGCTCCAGTAGATTTTAAAAAAGATGTTTGGACTCATTTTGGCTTTAAAACAAAGTTTAATGTAAAACAATTAAACACTGACTGATTCTGGTTTTTGCATTTGCTCCAGGTTTTTGTTAATATTTTGAGAAGCGCTTTCCTACAAGCACTTTTACTCTTGATTAGAGAAAGAATTTACTAATTTCTCTCTTTCAAAAGCCAGAAAAAGTGTTGTTTCTTTAAAAAACAATATATTATTATTCCTACAGTATATAACATCGTGATCCATATCGTATCGCCGGATTCTTGCAAATATAAAGCCCTACTACTACTACTATAATCTCAAAAAGACCAATACGTTTATGGATATTCGACTTAAAAAAACATGAACAAAATATCTTGACATATTATTCCTGCTCAAAGTTTGAGAAGGAAATGAGGAATTGTCATTGGAAATGGCTGTGATCAAAGCAAAGATGAATGAATCAGTTTGGTCAAGTGTTTCTACACTAAGGGTATTTCCTCGCACTCAAAGGGCTCAGCGATCTTAGGAAACCAGTGAGAGTGTCCGTTCAAGAGCCTCCATCTCAGGAGGGCTTTTAGGAAAGGCACTTCTGGCTAAGGAGCTTGAGATGCGGAAAACACCGCACTAAATTAAAATGGTCCGGTCAGGAAACTGAGAGGGATAATACAACGTGCAAGGAGATGCATTTTATTAGTCTCTAGTCGTTTGTGATTTGAGTGTTTATAAATCAGGGTTTTGTACTTGGCTCCACTCCTGAAGCTTGAAGGGTTAGTTCATCAAAAAATCAAATTTTACTTCTTTTTTTGCTCAACCTCATGTCGAGTAAGGGTTGGGATTATTTTCAGAGTAATCTTTCAGTTTTTGAAGTTATAGGCAAAAACACATATCCATTTTAACGTAGCGACTTCAAGGTCAAAATGACCGTCCAAAAAGACACCAAAAAACATCTAAACACCTCCGTGCCAATTGTTGCTTCAGAAAACAACATTTATTTGCCTCCACAGGGTCTGCAGTATATAAACTATGGTTTTAAGACATTATTGCCCAATTTCAGTGACATTGCCATTATTACACGTTTTGGTAGTAAAATATGTCAAATTTACACGTTTTTTTTAGAGACTTCAGAAAACAACATTTTCAACATTTGGGCAACATTTATTCGTGTTCAGATTGTCCGCCAGATAAGAAACTATGGTCTGTGCTGATCTTCTATAATGACGTCACACCTCGAAGAGAAATTGTTTTGGAAAAAACTTCTTAAAACGTCTTGTTTGAAGTATTTTTAATTTCTTGTTGGTAGCAGAAGCTAAATGGCTAACATGCAAATGTTCCAGTGTCTACTGTCTTCTTGAAATTTTCGAACAATTTCTCTTGTTGAGTTTTGAATTCTGGGTGAACTATCACCTTTAAAAAAAAATGTTTTTCATTTGGAACCTTTTCTAAATGATTGTTGCCAAATAACCCAACGTTAAAAGTTATTTAGAACCTGTGGCAAATCTTAATAAATGTACATGCTATCGATCGTTGAAGGCATGAGTAAACACAATTGGTTATCTGTCTTTATGTAATCTGCATTAATTATCTCCCTTCCAGCAGTGTCCCTCAATGTTTCCTGACTGGAGCGCAGAAGATGAATAAATTATTCATTTTATTATTTTTATTTAGCATGGATACATTTCCTTCTGGTTGGATTTCGGTTTATTTTAGTTTTGATTTACTGACTATTAAAAACTTTTCAAAAGGTGAGCCCTTTTATACATATTAATGCAGATAATGTTAATATAAAATACAAAAAAGAAAGATTGATAATGTCAGCAGGCCCACGTGTGCAGAATCCAAGCGTTGTTCTCTGAGGTAATACCTCAAATAAATCTCACCCAGTGTTAATTAAAACACCGAGCATTGTTCAACAGCTGAGGGCTGAGTTCGTCATCCATTACTGTGTTTCCCCTCCTCAAAGAAGCTCATTAATTTGGGGAGTGATTTCATCTCAGAGCGTCTGTCAATGGCTCTTTCAAAGTGCCGACAAAAAAGTTTTCACAGCCTTGAATTTCTCCTCTTTGAATCGTCCATGTATCAAGTCCAGCTCAGGGTTGATGTGGTAGAACATCGGAAGTAAGTTTCCACAAACAAATCATTTAGATCAGGAAAACAAAATAAACTTTTTCCTTCAGCTGGACATCAATCATTTCCTTCAGCTGGACATAGAGCTCTTGGGGCGTCTCAAAAGCTCTGAACTTTTGGCGGCATGTCTCTAAATTTTTACTTTTTTCAGAATGGCGGTGTTCAGTTGGTCATATTCCAAGGTGCAGGTGGGATCCTGTTACAACAGGATGAGATGGATGGAACAATCTTCTTCTGGACACCAACAGGCTGTCGCCGAACGTTCAAAAAAATGGTGAGATAGTGTTCAACGTCGTCACTGTCTTCCAGCTTGGCCATCTGCTCAGGGGGTTTTGGACCCTGGGCTGTGGATGTGGCAGCATCTTCTTGGCATGCCCTGCCTCCATCTCGAAACTGGCGCTGAGACACTTGCTGTGTCAGGACTGTGAATTGCGGGGGGGCCTGCTTGACAGCTTCCTTCTCACGCCTCTCGGTCCTGGCCTGTTGAAGTTCCATGAAGGACTCAAACATTCTGGTTCGCTGCCCCATGGTGGCCTCAGTTGCAAAGGCTGTGATGGATGTTTCCGTCTCTGTGTCACCACCTGCTGCACATTCTTCTTCTCTTTTCTGGTTGTCATCATCTGGCCTTTTACAGTTCAATGCCACTCTAACTGACTCCTGTATCCCACTTCTGACACCAAATGTGACAGGATATTCAGGAGTCCACAGATGAGGCCAAAGTGAGTTTTTAATTTCAAATCCTGCATATTTTTTCTTTTCTATATTAAGCGAAATCCAAACATTTTTCATCAATAGATTCATAAAACAAACAAAAAAATGTAAAGCTTTATTTCCATGAAATCCTTACAAGACATTTTGCACAGAAGTCAAAACGTGTTACTTGTGCAACACTCCTTCCTTGACTGCTGAAAGTTTGGCCTATTAAAGCCTGGCCCAGACTGTAGCCCCGCCCTTCGGATAAACCCATTTTATATTATAAATTAATTGACCAAAGATCACCTTTTTTTAAACACAAATGACAAATGTAAAATAAACAAAAAAGCCGTACCACGCCATAGAAAATCCAAACAAAACAACTGAATTTCAACAAATGAAAAATCAACCATAAAAACACCCCCCGTCCAAATGCATCGTTCCAATCACCACCGCCCAAAACACCCCTATTTTAACTTTGTTGTTCAGTACCTCTCTTCTTCTTCGTAGTTCTCTTCCCCAAACCAGGATGTGGTAAGTACCTGACTGGTTGTTTGAAACAATAAATGCACAAGAAAATGGTCAAAGGAAATCAGAAAGGGATACTCTAAAAACAGAAACGCTAATCATACTCACAATGCGTTAGCGTCACAGCTTATTCTGTGACAGTAAGATTACTAGAGATGGGAAAATGAAGCCTCGTGAAGCTTTAGACTGAGGAATGTACCGAACAATGATTTTAATATTTGAAGCTTCAAACACTGTAACAGTGACCTCTAATGCTGCAACTATAGCAGCAATGGGCATCTCGCGTCTATAATGAATGAAGTCGCGCTTAAGTTTCGAAACAGTCAGCTCATGTCCGGTGGTTCACAGTGACGTATGAAGCTTCAAACGTCATCGCTCACATGATCGCGGAGATTTGGTGCAAACCTTGGTGCAGCGTTATGAACGAGCCTGCTTCACTCAATTGAAGCAGGCTGACTCGGAGTCTCAGTGTCCAACGTCCCATCTCTTAAGATCACACAATTGATCGTTTCCTATGCAGCATTTATTCTTCTGCATTGTTCAGGTAAAAGTTTGAGCGCAAAAAATCATAAAAGTGACCAAAAAAATATGATTTTTTAGGTGACATGAAGCATGTCATTAATTCCACTAGATGGCGGTCTCTTTTTTTTTTCTTTTTATTTAAACAACTGTTCTAATGAAACATCCCATCATTTTTAAACTGACACACGCTGATACTTCATAAAGCTACATAAGCCCATCACTACCAAAAACAAATGTGCTTTTGTTATCCCTTGTGTTGTTTCTGGGTCAAGGTGAACAGGTTTGGATTAATATAAGCGGCTTCACACAGTTAAAACATAAAAGCTTTTTGTTTTACTCAGGGCTCTTGCTGAGAATCCAATCACTTGCCAAGACTTCATTGGAGCCAAAGAAAGACTGCAACACTTTCATTCACTTAAGATGGACTGTTTGAAGAATTAGCTCGTAAGATCTAGCCGAGGAGAGGTCAAGTGTTCATTTTTGATAAAAATGAATTACATTGGTTTTTTCTAGCGATACAAAAAGGATTTTTTTCATTATTTCCCATTTCTGTGTATCTCACCCTTTTACATCTAACACAACAGCACACTCCAGGGTTTGTTCGACAAGGCGTGTGATCCATTTTATAACATAGTGCAACTCTCACTTGACTAACAGATGTGGTATTGGGTCAGAAAAACACATTTGACCAAACATTACATGTACAAATTATAAGAACAAAAAGTTTGGTTCGGAATTCGAATTTAAGTCAATGCTATCACAATTGTATCTATTAAAAGAGCTCCTGCTGTTGCTGTGCACCATTTATGGTACAAGCGTAACTGGTGATGCAAACGATGATGCGTCAGATATTCTGAGAGTCTACACCAAAGATGTTAGACTGAAGACAAAGGGAACAATCTTTTGGTGCTGTTGGTCGCCGGCCAAACACATGTTACAATTACCAATCCGTCTTTAAAAGGGAAAAATACATAATATCTGTTCCTTATCTTAACTGCCTAATGGCACCCTCATGGGTCACCATATCAACATGAACATATAGATAGACCCCCATATTGATAGGGCCCCATAAAATGTATTTGTGGGCCGGATTCCGCCCCCAGGTCATGAGTTAGAGTTTGACATACGTGATTTACCGTTTAGCTTCAGTCAAAACAACAGCAGTTACAAGTTAAAGCTAAGATGTTCAAAAACTATTTGTCACCTTTTTAAAACGGCATGTTTTCTTTTGTTTTTAAATACATTCTTAAAAAGGACTGTGAGTAACCTTCTAAACACCACCAACATATATTGATAGTTAACTTCAAGGAGTGATGGGGATTTAGTTTTTAAATAAAACTTAAAAAGTCAGGAATGTATTTTCATTCTTTTTTCTGAATTGGTAGGAAAGGGAAGGGGAATGATAAGATTTTGGTCGAGTTCTGGAGTTTATGAAACTCCCGCTGCTGCTCGGGTGCCTGGATATGTTCTAAACTAACTTGACTTTATCACTGAATTGATTCAACTTTCATGACAAGTTGTGTTGTAATCGAGTTTTTTTATTGACTTACATTTTTGATGTGTTTTTCTCAAGCTGTGCAGAACTGAGGGATCAATAAAGTTTTACCTTACCTTACCTTACGAGCCACTTGGCGAGGGTATAGACTGCATCTCTGCCTTTGTAGTTGACTTTAAAAAATACCTTTGAGGGTCAAGAGTCCAGCTATCGGAATATGAAGCCTGATTGAACGTCGGATTGTATTCACATTCAATGTGGTTACATGATGAGTTTGAGCAACAAGCTTTTAAAGATGTCAAGGATATCCCTGTCTGAGTGATGCAACCTCTTCAATTCTGTTTGAAAATCAAATCATCTTAATGGCTTATTTATTTATCTTTGTGTCATGATAGAGCGCGGCCGTCTCTGATCTATAAGCCGGTGCTGAGTGGACAACGGATCCATTATCTATCTACTAATGCAGCGCTTTCTATTTTGATGCTGCTATTTATCTTTGTCTTCTCAGTCACTTATATCTCAACAAGTACAGATGAACGTTGTTCAGATTTTGTACCATTGTTTAGAAACAGTAATTATTTTCAAGCAGAATGTCTAACCGTAAGCAAAGACAAATAGCAATACAAACAGTAGATACTTAAAAAGTGCAGTGGGGGATGACAAAAATGAATGTTTTCACACTTTTGCAAAAACTTGTCACTTTTTCTTTTCGACATAAGAAGTTATGATTTTGTTTTTCGTTGGTGATGGTTTGTTTTTGTCATTGAGTTTAAAAAAACAAACCAAAAAAAGAAGATATACAGGAATTATGATAACTTATAGTTCTAGGTATTAATGGACTGGTGAAGCTTCATGAAACAGTGTCATTTTGTTTAGAGGTCAGTAGGTGGCGCCATCAGTTTAAAAATGATGTGATGTTTCAATAGAACAGTTGTTAAAATAATGCAGAGACCGCCATCTAGTGGACTCTGAAAATAATGACACTGCTTCATGAAGCTTCATCAGACCATCACTAGTACTAGGTGAAGAAGGAGTAGGAACTCCTTTTCAAACATACTTTGTTTTTTATCGACAAGTGCAATTTGTTATTCACATGTTTTAAATAAAGTATTCATTAATTTATTCAACTGTATATTATTTGAGATTTATGGTGAATTCTTGAGATTTTTATTTTCATAAATTAAAACTAGTTTCACAACATTCAATTGCATAAGGTCTTCGACAACTAGAAATTCTAACACAAGATCATTCATTTAAAGTTGTGAAAAGTTTCACACGATGGAACATCGGACCATCCAATAAAAGCCTTATTTGGCAGCCGGGGCTTCTTACAGAGATTAATCCGACCAATGTAATGACCTTTATTGTGCAAGGGACAGCAAGCAGGTAACACTTAGTGCTACTAATAGTGAGAGATGAGCCACAAGTAATTACAATAATACCTCACAGTCATTAGCATGAAGGTAAGGTGTCTCCTCTGAGAGGTCACTATCCTATTACGATGAATAATAAGCCTAATTTTGAGTGGAGGTTGTTATTGCTTCCTTTATATTTCCCACTGTTGCACTCTGAGAATGTTCAAGATGGACACGAACAATTCAAACGAAACCGCTGTGAGGAACAGTTTGAAATATAAAAGCATCTTGTGGTCTTTATTGATGACAGTTATCTACTGCAAATAGTCCAGAAGGTTTACCAGGAGTATTCAAGTCATCTGTTAGAGACTCTGCTGCTTTTTTTTTCAATTGGAATAAGAGCGGCCATTTCTCAACACACAGGGGAGACCAAATACAATGACGGACTGAATGACTGTACTTCCATTGATATAACTGTAGCAGGCAGTGACATTTATTTATGAAACTAAACGCACTACACCTAGAGAGAGGGTACTTTTACTTATTCAATATTGTTGTTAAAATGATCGTCATGTGGATTCTAAATCTCCTGAAAATAAATCTACCTGGCTACAAATTAAATGAAAGATTGTTTTATATTAGAATGGTTTGAGTGGTGATATAAGGGGAAGTCAAAGGTTCTGGTCCATTAAATCATTAGCCACCACAGTTTTAGACGTTAGAATAAAGGGGCCACTTACTGTGAGATACTCCAAGTACACCATGTGACCAGAAGGGCTAGCATCTGTTTAGTACACACTTCCTAAATAATCTTATACATATATTATTAAGGTTCAATTATATTTTTATTACACAAATCACATTGTTTATTTTATAATGGTTATCAAAATGAAAAGAAAAGCACAACAATCTGAAAGACTGTACTTTACGGTCAACTAATGTGTTGATTCAAGTGTGTCTTAAATACATATTGAACCTCTGTTTTACTAATAAGTATGTGTCTGTTTGTTCAAAACTCTCTTTTAACTTAAATATTTACATTAGAAAATGTGCCTAAGCTTATTTTTTTCTGGAGATTATTTATGGTTTGCCATAGCTACACCCACTCTGCTGTGATTGGACAAGGTTTGTCAGCGCATGTCATTAATCCAGGAAGTCTCCACCTCAACGGGACTCGATGTATAAACAAAGCGGGGCGTAATTACAGCTGGCTGGAGAAGGAGTGTAGACGATCATTACATCAGAATGTACTTCGCACTTGTAGCCTCTCGTTCGCTGAGATTTAAGATGGGAGAGAACTTTATAAAGTAATAAGTTTAAAACATTGTTCATGATGAGAGACTTACTGCATCTTAGGGAGGAAGACTTCAATATTTGAAACAAGGTTCTCCGACTTGCAGTTGAAGGAACCTCAGCCCTGTTTTCTATTGATAAGTGTATATCTTAAACACTGTAACATCATCCTCCAAACACAAAGATGAAAACGTCATCCTCGTGTAACATAAGCCGGGATCATTTCTATTTTGCGTAGATGCTAATGTCTGCTCATAACTGCGCCGGAGAATAAACAGGTTATGAGCTCGGCCCGTGAACGCAGACAACAATATTACCGTCTACATTACAAACCAATCTAAACGCGGCGATTGGATTAGCGAGTCGCACCGTGACGGTCAAGATGCAATTTCACCCACATTATTAGCACAAAATACCGAGACAAGGACTATAGAACGCTACATGGATGGATGACCGCTGGAACTGCTGAGCCACGACAATTGCAGGCTGACAAGCTGGTGGAGCGACGAAGAAATCAAAGCCCAGAAGATAAATGGAGGGGAAAGTGCCTTGGGAGAGTCGCCCATTGATCCAATTGGGAAGCAAATCTGTCTTCCATTCTGTCAGCAGGAATCACAATAATACTGTAGCGATTTACCTGTAGACTACTGTCAGTGCTGCTCTTTCTCTAAGCCTGATTTCATTTACTTACCTTTCAGATTGACGCCTAAATGCACATCAGCTGGAGGTTGACATCTGGGAGGGACTGGAATTAGAAGAGCTTCATCTGTTAACATCCAGGAAATTACTGTGTGGTCACACCAAATGTGAGGTAGCAACGTTTATCGCGCTACTCATTGTTTACTATCACAAAACCACTTCCTGTTGTCTCTCAAGTCCTATAACAAAGAAGCTAAGTCTACTTTTGCAGCTAGATTGAACCAGATGTATCTGTTACTAAGGCAGGGTTTAAAATAGTGGAGATACAGATTTGAGCCATTTGTCTAATGTAACTTTGCATACATGTTCTTTTTAAGTGACAGAAATGTTGTTGCCATCAATGCCGTGGTTAAGGAGTTATAAAAAAGTTATAACATTTAAATTTAAGTATTTAGGAAAAATATGTAAGAGTTTATAAAATATATTTATGAAAAGAGGAATGGCGTTTTGTATGTGAAATAGATTTGTTTTGTAATACACAAAACAAATAACTTCTATGTTTTTATGCTTCAGAAATTTGTGGATGGTCCCTGAATGCCATCTTATATAAATGTCAATGAATTTAGGCTGTATCTTGATAAAACAACTTAAAGGGTTAGTTAAAAAAATTAAAACTTCATTCATTTTCTACTCACCTTTATGTTGTCTAAGCGTTGGGATTATTTTCAGGTTCATCTTCGTCCTAAAAAAAGCCCCATATACCTCCATAATGCTCGTCTGTATTGTCCATCTTGTATTGTACGTGAGCGCTTACAGTGTAGACGGCACGTATGGCTATTTACCCGAACCTCCAGTTTACATCACTTGTTATTCTTTAAACGTCTGCCACAAATGAGCATAAAATAAAGACCTTTTTAATTATATCCGGAACAATTCTTCTTGTCGAGTCTTAAATACAAGACGGACGTTAAAGACAAGCATTCTGGAGGTATTTGGATCTTTTTTAGCGTCTTTTTGTAGGAAGATGAACCTGAGCTCCAGTCCTACGTTAAAATTGATCACATTACACCAAAAAAAAATTCCAACCTTTAGTCGACATGAGGGTGAGTAGAAAAAGTTAGAATTTTGGGTGAACAGTCGCTCTGAAAATTTGCATTTTGAGTTGGATTTGCACCTGAGATAGACCGGATATGACGACACAAAGCAAGATTATACCCAGAACCTGAATGCAAATATAGTTGATCAGTGTAAAAGATCTACCAACATACGGAATCATTATTATTCGATTAGCCTGTGTAAGGGCGGCAGCCGCCACCGGGGTCGCACCCACTTTTCTTCTACCTTATCTACCTTGAGGGCAAGTAGAAAAGGGGCCACAGCATCTATGCATTTAAAAAAAAACACATTTTTGTTTACGTGAATAACAACAATCTGTAACTAGCTTGGAGGAAAACATTAGTCAGTCTTCCTCCTCCACCGTGTTGGGATGCACACGTCTTGAATCAATCGGTTCTGCTTCCGGCTAAAACAACAAGGAAGGGTTTATCTGTTTCAAACAGGCTTGACTGAAAGAGCAGACTGTAAACAGCAGGAGCTCAGACTGTCGCACCACCCTTCATTAAAGATGTCGTGGCTCATTCTAAATTATTCAAGGTGAAGAAAGTGCAAAGCTGTGTGGAAGGATGTAAATACTAAACCTTAAATGATTAAAAAATAAAAACAATTGATAGTGGTGAGTTAACGCTGAACACGGATACCTTCTTTTTCTTGTACAGCTTTTCCTGCCTCGACAGCGCGACAGTTTAACTTACAAATGCACCGCTAAGATCTTCCCTGTCAAGATGCGGCAGATCGCAGGCTAGGGAACATTAAGCACTGAGCTGCAGAAAATCTTTTATTTGCCACCAGCGACCCAAATAACTCACCTTCCAGCAGCTGCTTTGATGTATAAACCGACAAACAACTTGTATTTTGGGGAAATTAGCAGCTGTGATCTCCCTGGCAAATGTTTTTACAATGAATATTCAATATCATAAGTTCACACGCTTTAATTTCATTTTTTTTTAACTATTATTACTGTGACATCACAAAAAAACACGATAGATATGTTGTACAAAAAGCTTTGAAAGTGATAAAACCAACACTGTGCAATTTTCTCATCGTTAAACCATCAAGTTTACTATCAGTTTTTATTGACTCACATCCTGTTATAAAAAAATGAAGACAATGCGGAAGTGTAGTTTATCGAGTGTCCACTAGAGGCTGATTGCAGAAGTGTAAGATACTGCCGAAAAGAGTTCCTACCATGTTTTAAGAATCAAGTTCCAGGGGAAAAGTGCTTCATCCAATTTTTAAAAACAGCCATTAAACCAAAATAAACACGCAATCATTTAATATATTTGTATTCTTGAAAGGGTTAGACAGACAGACGGAAAGACAGCTGGGCAGACAGAAGAAGATGTGTAGTTAGAAAGGACTATTTAAATGGACTTTATTTTCATGTAAATAAATGCAGATCTACAGTAAAGTGCAGTAAAAAATCCCATTAAAGCCCAAAAAAGCGGATATTTTCTCAGAATACACTTAATAATTTATCACTTTTGAGGACATACCCCATTAAACTTGAATAAAAAGCTGAAACCAGCTGTCAAAACTATCACAACACCCCAGAATTTTCAAATGTTACACAATATTTGCAGAATGGACAGCGACAGGTCGATAATAATCGCATAGCAGGCCATCTTTCCGCACAGGTATGGAGTTAAGAAGTGTCATGTTTCCCTTGAGCAATACCTTTTTAAAGATCTTGCTCTGTCTCCTTTAAACACTGCGTAGGGAGCGAGGGAGACAATAGCGAGGGAGTGAGCTGGCAGCTGTAGTCGGCCATCTTGGACCGGGTTAAAAGCATAATCCTGGTCATGCTGTATTAGCGGCGCGGGGAAGATAAGAGTGTCAGGGAATGCCTTTGCAGGGAAACCCCCGCTGCAGAGAGAGAACTCATGGATATTGCAGATACTGCAGAAGTGAAAAAATGCCTGGAGTGGAGGCGGAGTATAATACGCTCTCTGGAGCCAGGCTAATTTTAACTTTGGTTAAATCTGCTCTGTGTTTTATGTGTTTGGTTTGCATGGCAGGAGGAAGTCTTTGGATTAAGAAGAATGCATTTTAGGTTTGCAGATCCAAAGAGGTGAAAGACACTTCACCTAAAACCACAAAAGATTACCCTGAAAAGGATATTTCAAAGGATTAATAATGTTAATTTAATAAAAGTGATGTGAAAGACATAATCACATGTAATTGGGGATGTTTGTATAACCGGAAAACCATTAAAATAAATATACAATTTCGAAAAAAGTGCAATATTATTGAGTGGATCTTGTCTTTAAAGGGGTATTAAGATTAAAAGGAATTCATGTATCTTTATTATAAAAATACATTTTATAAAATGGTACTAATTCATTAATATATTCCATCAACCTTAATGGAATCTATAGATCATTGTAACTACTTCATCGATCGCTGCAAAAACCCATCTATATATACTTCTAATTTCAGGTCAAACTATCTCATCTCACTTAAGATAAGACCCGATCACCTTAAGAGTAACATTTCAGTAAGATATGGGAACTTGCTTCAAGAACTTTTCTTCCTAAACATATCTTAACCCTTGTTCTATCTCTGGGTCAAGGTGACCCAAAGGCACAGGGGGTTTTCCACCTTGACGCAGAGACAACACAAGGGTTAAATAAACTGTGGTTATTTGAAGATCTTGTTTGACTTCATACAGAAATTCCCACTTTGGTCCATTGGCTATAATTTCACTTATTTAAATAAAAAGGTATATTGTTTTTTTGTAATTTCCGGGTGGCTTTTTTGTCCATCAATGGGGACTGGTTTTGGCCTGTACCTCTTGTATCATTTATGCCTATCGTGACCTGGATCTAGGGATTTGCCTTCCCCCCCACCTTCAACATCTTTTCGTTTTGCACAAGCGAATTGAGCATTCCTATTGTGTTGTACCTGTTCTTGTACGATAAAGAAATCCTGTGTTTATATCTGAAGGTCACATCTTGAGTCCAAACTGCACTCATAAGCATCTCTATAGTCCTTGTATAGCTGCTACTCTTTTAAAGTGACTTTAGAAGTGTGTTAAAATGCTGCCTTTAAGGCCCTAAATAATGGACAAAAATGCAAGGACGACACAGATTTAATCGGTTTTACAATCTTTTTTTTTTTTAATTGACAGAATGTTTTTCCTCCATCACTTTTGTTTTCCTTTGACGTCGCAATGAGTAATTCTTTTCTGCCTCTTTCACTTCAGGGTCACTGAGATTTCTGCATCGATAAGAACGCGGGGGAGCTGTCTGTCCAGGATGATAAGAAATGAACACCCCACGCTCCAAACGGACAAACATTTAAAGAGTTCAGTTAAAAGACTTAATGTTACTGGGGCTGGAGTGTCGGCTCCGTTTTCAAACCCTGCATTAACCTTTTTTCTTGAGGAAAATTCACACACGAATGTTGACGTCTGTGGTGGCTCGAGGGTCTAATTTCAAAATAATCTTTTATAAAAGCGGGATGAAAATAACAGAAATAGAAATACTTGAAGTGATTGACAAAGATTTATTGGAGAGGAAATAAATCAAAGGCACAGCAGGGAACAGCGTGACAAGGTGGGAGCCTGTGATCAGTTCCACTTCATATCTTCCTATTTCAGGAATATGAAGCAGGTCTTTTATATTCCATTTTTATCCACACTCCTCCCTCTTTCATCCTCACGTCGCCAGTTTCACTTCCTCCGCAGACAGGAGGTGCCGGTGCAAGTTATCAAGCCGAGATGATCAGAACCTTCAATCTATTAACTGACTGACTTCATATGTGGAGCACTTTAAAGTACAGCGGGTGTGCTACACAATTGTACCTCACTTTACTATGTACTGCTATCATCTAGAACAGGGCGTGTAAATCACTCTCACAAATACCAAAGTCTATTGGCGATTGATGGCATGGGCCCAACAAAAACCGTCTTTAACAGGAAGTACAAATCTGATCCCAATACATATTTCCATCAAGTAAAACTGCACTTATTATCTTCAAGTTTTTTCTTGCATCAAATACGTTTCATTTTCTGTCAGCTTTAGTTTTTAGAACCAAACATTTCTGTTCCTATGAGAGGATTTTAAAAAAAACGAAAGGTTCCAAAACAAATGTTTGTGGTATCCCTCGTGATGTGTCTGGGTCAAGGTGACCCAAAGGCCCCCAAAACAAATGTGTTTTAGTATCTCTTGTGTTGTCTCTGGGTCACGGTGAACGACCTCCATATGTATTTCTGGAAGCCGGGGAGATTATTACATCCATTTACCAGTCACCGGGTCACCTTGACCCAGAGATAACACAAGGGTTGAATACAAATAATATCCCCATTCTAATTTTGAACCAACTAACTGACGGACCATATAACTATATACTAGGTGGGCCACATTTGTGACCCGTGAGATAAAGATAGTTGCACTATAAGACACATTCATACTGGAGTATTGAAGGTTGAAAATGTTACATGTATTGTCGAGAACTCTCGAGAGACAAATGATGTCTAGAAACTTTTGAACTTGATAAATGTATTCTGTCAATTTAAGCAACAAAGCAAGACAGAAGTCTCCAGGGTTTGTATGAAAGATGGACCTCTAAACTCTGTATTATTGGTGCATCTGGTTCCTTCTCATAATACAGCAAAACTACAAACAATGGCATAATATAATGTTTTTTTGCTTTCATAAGAATGTGGAACTATGTGGACAGTTTTCCAAAAGGTATTAGTAAAGTTTGAATATTATTTGCAGGAGTAGTATATAGTTCCTTTAAAAGAATGTATTAAAAAAAAAAACACCACAACAGAAAATACAAAACATGAGAAATTCATTTAATTATAAATTGTAAATATGCAAGTATAAAGACACAAGCACTGTGTCGGATTTTCCATTTGTCTACACAAAATTTCCTATTTTAAACCTGTATCCCAAGTGGTTGGATCTGAAAATGACAGTCTCACATCTTCAAAAGTTACTAATTTGTATTTATATAGCGCTTTTCCAGACCAGGGTCACAAAGCGTTTAAATGTATGATGATGTTTATACTTTCAACCTTAAAAAAATCATAAGAGTGGACAACAGTTTATTAGACCAAAAATGTAATTGAAGATATCAAATCTTCAGCTACTCTTACTTTATAACGAACCGCGAACAATCACCGAACAATCAACACATGTTAAGACGCACAACCTCTCTTGAGAATTTCACAAATCTTTGAAAAAAACTGCCTGCAGGCCTCCTAATATTTGGGACCCGGTCTCTTTAAACAATGTTATTTTAATGGAGTTAAAGAAGTTTATTTGAGTTGGTTTTTTTAAAATCTTTTTTTATGAAAGACAGAACAATAAATGTACAACTAATCGATAGTGATGGTCTGATGAAGCTCAATAAAGCAGTGTCATTATTTTCAGAGTCCACTAGATGGCGGTCTCTGCACTATTTTCCTAACGGTTCTAATGAAACATCAGATCATTTTTAAACTGATGGCGACACCTACTGACCTCTAAACTACATGACACTGTTTCATTGAGCTTCATCAGACCATCACTACTAATGGAGCTGGACGCGTCTATCAGACACAGTTATAAGACCTTTATTTGACAAAATAACAAACGTTTCATTTATAACACTTATAAAAGATACAACACAACAGGGGGCCATTAACGTTTAAACATGACTAAGTCATGCACCCAAAATATCCTGGATTAAAAATACAGTAAGTGCGCAAGCACGGTGATGTCAGAATCTTAAAGGATATTTATTCTTAGACTGGAAGGCAGAGGACGGAAAGCTTTAAAAAAGAATGAGGACATTCAAGCTCGCCCTCTCCTTCCAGATGCTTTGAACAACAATTTGAACTCTTGACATGAGACCTGAAAGTCTGTCTGAGCCAACAACATCCACGAAAGTGTGGTAGTGGTTATGTCTTAAAAAGCCCGAACAAAGTAATCCCTATCTCATCACTGCCACTGTTTAAGATATATAAAGGCAATATTAGTGGCAGTTTATTCATAGTACTCTGCTACATGTATGGAATAAATCCCTTGACATCGTACAGAAACATCCCCAGGGAGTCCAACACCTTTAGAATTGCTTTATCTTTGCGATAACGTTTCCTCAGGTGGAGTCACAGAAACAGTTATGCCCAACATACGTATGAATAGTTTGCTTCTAATTTCTACTTGAATGAATTTGGAGACAAAGCCACGGCTGTGGTGTTTGAGGCTGCGACGTAGCTTCTAGAATCGGAGGCGCAGCTTGAGAAAACTCCATGTTGAATAATTGATTGTGTACATAAAGCATAGATGTGGAGAGCGTAGAGTGGGGGCGCTGGAGGAGGAAAAGACAGAAGCTACTGAAACAGAACAATAAGTAAAACCTTACGTCACCTTCAGCCTACATGGAGGAAACAAAGCAACATCTTCTCATCCTTCATTTCTGCACCCACATATCTGATGTCAAATCACTGTCCGTCATTTGCTGTAACAAATGTCTTCTGCTGAAACAAATACGTGGATCTTCAGGCGGCTACAAGATTGTGTTGTTGATTCACGGCTTTTTTGTCTAAATATAGAATTGAAGATCAACTTTATTGAACACAAGTGCTCCGGCATGGGTCTTTTTTGAAGCGAAAATAATGTAAAAATCTAACTCTCCTGACCGAGTCACATCAGAACTTATTACTTTATAAAGTTCTCCCCCCGTCTGAAATATTGGCGAACGAGAGGTTACAAGAGTGGAGCCCATTATGATGCAATAATGGCTTTACTCCTCCTCCAGTCAGCTGTAATCACTCCCCATGCTTTTTTTTATACAACAAGTCCCTTGGAGGTGGGACTTCCAGGATTGATCACAGCAGGGTGGGTGTGGTTATGGTAAACAAGTTTGGATCTCCAGAAACACAAAGCGTTTTGAGTGGGCGGGGCTTAATCACATTTTTCTAATGTAAATATCTATATTCAAAGTTTTGTACAAACAGACACATACTGATGAGTACAATAGAGTCCGAGATGCATTTCAGAGACACTTTAATCCACACATTAGTTGCTCATTAATCATTTATAATCGTTTCTAGCGACAGACTTGCGGGAGGAAATGGGAGAGACGCCTCAGGTCACATACTTGCCTGATGTTTCAGCTCCTTCATAGTCTTACATTAGGAAAAAATATCTTTTTTTTTCCTTGTGTTTTTCCTCAAATATGTTTGTGGTATCCCTTGTGTTGTATCTGGGTCAAGGTCAACGACCTCCCTGGCTTGAATACATATGCAGTGGTGGAGGTTGTTGACCCGGAGACAACACAAGGGATACCACAAACAAAATTGTTTTCGGGCCTCAGGGTCATCTTGATCCAAGATAAGACAAAGGTTAAGTGACAATTATGATGACAGGATACACCGAGTCTACAAGTGATGTACCATGGTACATTTTTCCATCCATAACATACTGATAAATACAGTGCCTGAATCACCAACGGCGTTACTGATACTTTTTATTCATTTTTATAATCTGGTTCCTATCAAACTTTTGAACTTATGTCCGTGTTTTTTCTTTTGTAACACATGAATTTGAATTATGTATAGTTGTGGATGTAGCCGTCTAACTGAATACTGATTTCTTAAAAGTATTAGCAGCACCATGCTAGCTAGCTAAAGGTTAGCTCTCGTTAAATAGCCGTAGCAAAGCGATGCTAGTTAAACATTATTTATTGTGAAGTAACTTGGCAGAATTTTTATTGCCAAGAAAAATGTAAAGTGAAATCACCTCAAAGTATTCTTCTCCTCAATTGGAACACTTGTAATTTTACTGTTTTATTTTCAATACGATTGCAGCAGAGTACCAGATGAGGATGGAGGAGATGATGATCGAAGTTATGGCGATTTGCAGATTCATTTTGACTTTCACTTTGGTGTAGTTTTTTTTAACTGTCTTTATGCTTTTTCACGACAAATATAAGTCAGCCTTAACTCAGGTACAACAATGTAGTGTTAGTTCACAGTCCTTGACCAAAAAAATCCTTATTTCAACATTGATTTAACTTTCAATGGTTGACATCCATCATCTCTATCCTTATATTTTTGCAGGCTTTTCCCTCATTTTCTGTGACTCCTGAGTTTGTCTTGATGTTGTCTTGGCCTTTTAGAGTTTTTAAATTTGTATGTATTCAATCTGGGTTTGACGATTATTTACAGTAACATGTTTGCAGAGGTCTGTGCGGCTGGTCTAAAACCCTTTCCACTTTTTAAACAGCACTTGTGGTTCAACCTCAAAGAAGAGTCTGGAGTGTTTCGGATAATCAGACGTGCAACAGCCGGCAGCAGTCAAGAGCTCAGTCGGAAACATTACATGTGTGGATACAAGAGTCAAAGGTGTGGGTTTGATTCCGAAGGAAAGTGATGAAAGAAAAGTCATCCGACTTGCCAGTGGCAAACTGTTCCACCTGAGATTCCTTTAACCATATTGATGGAAGAAAACATTTTACCTTTGTTGAATCCTTTAACAAACGTAAAGACAACCTACTTATATCTTCTGCATGGGAAGATCAAATATCAGTTGAACAAAACGAAAAATAATATCAACAGTTTTATCTTCAGGAAGTTCCTAACATGAAAACAATTCCAAATCTAGAACTGAGGACAGACCGGAAAATATTTGTCGTTGTTAGAGGGGGTGGGTATCATATGATTTGATGCATATGTCTCCTGCTTTTTATGCTCCTTCCCAGGTGCAAAACAAATAGACTCAAGGACTCATTCATTCCTAGGGCTCTTAGATTGTTTAATTCTGAGTACGGGGGCAGGAGTGGAGTAAAAGTATCATGATGTTCTGTTCTATTTTAATCTTTGTATCCTTTGTCTTTGTTATTTTTCTTTGATCCATGTTCTTTATCTTAAGACTTGGATTGTATCATCTTGTTCTTTCTCTTTATTTCTCTATGTTCTTTTTTTTTCTTTTTTTTCTTTTTATGAATAATTGCTGAATTGCTGTGTCTAATTGGAAAAAAACAATTTCCCAAAGAAGACCTCCTGAAGGATCAATAAAGTTCTATCTAACCTAACCTAATATTTGTCCAAATAATTAAATAGAAGCATTTTTCTATATTCTGTTAAATATTAAAAAATAAATTGCAGTAAAACACTCCTCTCAGTTGTTCTTTCAGCGTTGTTTTGGAGCTACATTTTGTAACTTTTAAAAAACTCAGAGTTACATTCTGTCAGTATCATTTTGGGACTAAAGTCTGACTTCCAAAAGTGTATCACCATCATTAGTATATTTTTAAATATATTTTAGGTTAGGTCAGGTAGAACTTTATTGATCCCTCAGGAGGTCTCCTTCGGGAAATAGTTTTTTTTCCAATTTCTATACTTTTATTTAGGATTAAGAAGATGTAACATAGAACTGGTTTCCCAGTTAAAAGGCAGAGTTGATCTAGTGCAGCAACTATACATTACTGCTGCTACATTATTCATGAGGCCAATGTACAGTATTTACTCGTGTAGTTTATAACACGTTGATACACAATCAAGTAATCGTCCAAGGACGAATATATAAAACACATTTATTCAGCCGCACAACGGTGTCGAGCCACATACTCCGCGCGAATCGATTCCTTGGTGAGAGCAAGGCATGCTTGAGAAATGATACACGCCACCGCCCGAACACACACCGCGGTGTGGGTGTGTGTGTGTGTGTGTGTGTGTCCTCGGTTTCTGCACCGGCGTGATTTGTAAATCATTAATAAACTACCAGGGGAGGCCGAGCAATTTACTCAGAGTGCTTCTGAAATTACATATTTGACAGTGACAAATCTGGATGTATTGTGAGCAACACAGGGAGATTGATGGGACTGTAAGCTGCGCTATAAGTCTAGTTGAAGGTGTTCACGCTGGTTGATGCTCTGTGCACGTGTATTCACATTCAATATATCAGTGAAAACATATTGCAAGTAGAGACACATTTTTATTCATTTATAGAATAAAAAAAAAAAAAGTACTGTTAAGTGTGTTTAGAGTCTGATTATACTTGAATAAGCATATCTAAATGAATGAAACATTTAATGTCATCATAGAATTGAGCTAATCGTGTACAAAGCAGACAACTAAATGTCAGGTTATTTAGGTATGTTAGGTTAGGTCATAGCTTTTAACAATGAGAAGAAACTGATCTGCTTTAAAGAAACATTTTACTTGTATTTAATTTAGAGAGAAAAACACAGAGTTTCCATCCGTCTGAATCCTTTCTGAAGCACAGAGCTCTTAGGTTGCTGTTTCACAAGCCGTTAATTATCTCACTCCAGTGGTTTCCAGAAATGACACGTTGATTCTCCTCAAGGTCAGAGGTCAAGGTTACTCCTACGAGTCCAGATCCTGGCACGAAGACATCTTATCTTAAGCCACACATTCCCTTCTCACACATTCAGTGATGAAGGTACCAGCTGATACAATTCTAATAATGTTATATGTGGTTTAGTACATTTGATGAACATACTTTAGCGTAACACATCCCCATCAACTTGTAAAGCACTGAGATAGTGCACACCTTTACTGAGGAGACAATTTAATTTAACAATCACATAATAATAAAACAACTGCCATTATTTAAAATAAAATTAAAAATTAAAAATTATTCCTCTAAATTACTTTCTTAACCACTAGGCTAATAGTGAAATTGGTTAGGTTTTTTTGCATTCTGGCAACCTTAAATCAAAGTTTAATGAAAAAAATAAGGCTATTTGTCAGGGCAGGCAGTTTAGATAGTGATGGTCTGATGAAGCTTTATGAAACAGTGTCATGTTGTTTAGAGGTCAGTAGGTGGCGCCATCAGTTAAAAATGATGTGATGTTTCATTAGTTGTTCAAAACAAAGGAAAATAGTGCAGAGACCGCCATCTAATGGACTCTGAAAATAATGACACTTCTCCATGAAGCTTCAACAGACCATCGCTACATTTACATGTAGCTCAACCACTTGTATGCTGTGTTTAATAATGTCAGGTTTTCTGGGTTTTGCTAGTTTTGACCAGAGCTGTGAGCAGCAGCGCCAAGACGCCTCAAAAATAAACTCCACAAATCAAATCCAGTTCATGATATATCTGACGGATAAACTAGCGCTGCTCTGAGTCGCTCCTTAATGACACCATGAGAAGACGCGCTCTAGACAGTTTAAGGATTTAATGGCCATTCCTGTGCTTTTCAAACAAAAACAACAGCTCAAAATAGCAAAAACAGAATCGAGAAAAACGACAGTATGAAAGCTCACCTGGAAGGAGTGATTCTTTGTTTAGGTTGTGTGGAGTGATTCAGATATACAGTCGTTAATCAATAAACTGTTGGAGTTACACATTTTTATGGAAACATCACAACATTTGTGAAACATTTTGCACATTTGCAACATTAATTACTCCAACATAAATGCTTGTTTTCTTTTACGGCTCATTTTTAGCTTGCATGCTAAATAGCTTTCTTGATTATTTGAATTTTATGTGTATGTGTTTTTTTTTCGTCATTTTCCCTCCAGCTACACTATCACCTGAAGTACTTTCCGTCTTGCGACAGCGTAAAGTCCGAGTTTAAATCTTTACATCGGCGTCTAGAACATTCCCTGCCAGGTCTGCGGTACGCTGCAGGAAAGATTGATAGATGTACGATACAAGAGAGATCTGATCTTTGCCTGGGGCGTGTCGGAGTGTAAAGCAATTTCATGGTTATTGATTCTGGCCAGAGATATATCTACTACCTCCATTTTGTCTGTGACCTCTCGCACGGGTCAAGAGGAGGCCAGGCGAGGGAAGCCACAAACACTTTCCCATGAGGTGGTCTTTAGATGTGCTAGAGTTCATACACAAGCCCACTGGGAAGAATCCTGTTTCTTTTTTAAAGGAAGGAATCGGTTGGAATTGAATGCATATTAATATATATTAATACTCTATACTCTTTGTTATTTTTCTTTGATCTATGCTCTTTATCTATGTCTTTGGACTTTTAGATTTTGTCATCTTCTCTTTGTTTCTCTTTGTTTTTGATCTTATTTTATTTTGATTGATTGATTTTTTATGAAAAATTGCTGTATTTTCTGTGGCTATTGGAAAAAAAACAATTTCCCGAAGGAGACCTAAAGTTTTACCTTACCTTTTATATGCATATGTGGGAAGCGTGAACGCTAAAGTTTTGCGTTTCGCTGTTAGATCTTAAAGTTCAACTAATGTGTTGATATAAGTGTGTAAGAATAAAAGATAAAATAAATAAAGTGCAATTATTGTTTTAATATACATTCAAAAAGGAAATTAGTAGCTTAGCTACACTCTTTAAGTGTTTTTTTTTTAAAGATTTATATAGTAAGAAAGTTGCACAAATTTGAGCTTACGTTGTACAATTACACATAATGTACAGTTTTTTGTTGAATTATTAATTAAACTGACATATATCATTAAAAGATGTATTATTAGTATCAATAGACGCATCTCTACTAACAATTAACCTCAATATGAATCCCAATCTGGAAAGATGACCCTGTCTTTGATTTCAATTTATTTTCCAACAGGGATAAAAAAGGAGGATACGACCCAATATTTGTTATTTACTTGTTGAAGTGGTTTAGATTTTAACATTTGTTTTTCTTTTCCGGTCATAGAAACATTTGTCTTTGTTTCCAAACACTCCACCCGGCTCATATTTGAAGTCATCTGAAGATATTCCTCTCAGCCCTCGGAGGAAAAAGAGGATTTCTACAAGGTCCTTTTTTCACTCAACACTCGACTCGCTCAATCACACATCGGCTCCCCTGCTGTGCTGCTTGTCGCTGGTGTGTGGCGAGCTGTGTATTTTTTGAATGTGGTGTGTCATGTGTGAAAAAGAGAATGGGGGGTAAAAGTCAAGGAGATTGATGTCTGCCAACAATTGTCGCGGTCGCGTATACCGACAAAACAAGGCAGATTTTGGGCAACATGGTTGCGTGACGGCAGAGAGAAGTGGATTCATGAGTGAAATTATTTTTAATTTTTCACTTCTGCAGCCTCTCGAAACACACCTTTCATGTCGGCGCTCACTGTCAACACATCACGCCTGGCTATCGTGTCGAGTGAAGTTCAGTGAGGCGTGTGTCGCACACAGTGAAGCAATCTTTTCTGACACACCAACAACTGTGGTCGGTAAAAAAAAGTGTTGTTAAATACTCTTTATATGTCTAGGTACCTACGTAAAGTACTTTTAGATGATTCAGTGTGTTACTTAATAGTTTTATTTTAAGATGTACCTTTTATTTGTTGTGGAATTTCACATTTCTGCTCTGGCAGGGGTCTTGATTTCACCACCATCGCAATACAAGCGTAACTCACACGAGCACATAACCCTTTAATCCGAAACAAAAAGTTCAACTAATATGTTGATTCAAGTGAGTCTAAGATAATTTTGTACTCATCAGTATGTTTTTTGGTACAAAACTCTCTTTTCATTGAAATATTAACATTAGAAAATTTGCTTAAGCCCTGCACACTTTGTTTTTCTGGGGATGGAATCTTGTTTACTCTAACCACGCCCACCCTGCTGTGATTGGTCAATTATAGAGGTTTGTCATCATGGTAATAATTGATGATAGTTATCCATAAATGTACTTTGTTAAGAAACTAGGGCTTGCTATTCCAGCTAATGCTATTTGAAGTATATTGTGGTGATGGACTGATGAAGCTTCATGAAACAGTGTCATGTTGTTTAGAGGTCAGGAGGTGGCGCCATCAATTTAAAAATGATGTGATGTTTTATTAGAGCCATTGTTCAAAACAAATAAATGAATGTGCAGACACCGCCATCTAGTGGACTTTGACAATAATGACACTGCTTCATAAAGCTTCATCAAACCTTCACTAGTATATTGATCATGGTAACCGTTTTAGTTCAGGACTATATGTCCACTGGGACAGTGCAAACTTCTACCAGCTCAGCAGATACGACACTGAATCACAAAATTAAATCTGTGTGTGTCATGATTCTCTGTGAAGATGAATGCAGTGTTTAAATCCTTTACCTGATCTAAAAGTAAGGAAGACGCATTCGTACAAGATGTGGGCAGATTTAAACTTCTGAACCAATTCTTGCTATTTTATCTTTTGCTTTTTTGCATTTTTTTGCATTTTTTTTTGTTGCTTGAGGCGCTTTTCCCCACAGCAGCTTGATAATGAGGTCAGATGAAAGGAGGGGAGAGAAAAAGGTTGCGAGTACCCAGCATGAGGGAATAAAATCCTACTGAGGGAATAAAAAATGAGGATATTCATATAGATGAGAGAATGTTTTGGGTTTTAAGCCGTGACTTATATAACAAGGTACAGTTCTTTAATGCATGCAGATGTTAGAGGCAGGAATATCAACTGAGAATACAAGTGGATTTTTTTAAGATAAAGAAATCACATCAGGAAACGCTTAATGAGAGAATCGGATCAAGTACTTTTCATGCCAAATTGTGTGTGTTTGTGTGTGTGTTTTCCTTGACTAATCCATCTCCATTAGTCAAAGAGGTCCTGAGTGACTAGTGTCCTTTTGCCCTGTCGTCCCGGGAGACGAATAAAACACAAAAGAACCCAGTCAAAATGAAAAAGTTGAATAAAAGTCAAACACAATAGAAACTTTGCTAAAGCAGGAAGGGGGGATCAGGGGGCGCAGCTAAAAACAACAACCAAAAGGACACGCCAATAGACAAAGAAAGGGAACGCGTCTTGACATCACAGTGTAAGTAGTACAACTGGCAGCAAAGCAGCTTTTAAATAATTGAACCGCGTTCCCCTGAGAGCCTTTAAAGGGCCAATTCTCCGCTCGCGTTGTTACCACCTCTGATGTTGTGTATCGATTAGTGGGACATTTACATCAAGGTGAACTCTCAGAATTACACGCTCAGTTGGACTGTTTCTACTCTCGCTGTCCTCTGTTGATCTGAGGTGCTGCTTTAAAAGCTTGCAGCCATTTAAAGAAAACATTTGAGATTCTGGAGATAATATAAAATATTGCACTTTTTTTCATCTATTCATGAGTATTAAATTAAAGTAAAAGATTTTCTTAATGCATTCAGATGTAGTAACGGCTTCCCGCCGCCAGGTCTCAGGTGTTAAATAGTTTTGTCAGCCGTCAAATATTTATATTTATAAAATGCCTGAGAAAAGAATGATAACACTCTGGATTAGGGAACATTTTATATTATTAAATTTCACTATCTTTTAATACGAATAAATACGAGTGTGTGAGGCTATGCTTACGTAAAAATAATCACAGCTAATCGAAGCTTTTAATTAATATTATTATTTTAAAACTGTACTTCCTTATTTATCTGAACGCAGAAAGAATCTTTGAACGTGTCACATAAACCACATCATACTGCAGTTAGAAAGCAGAGCAGCACTGCGCTCTAGTGGTGAATAGGTGATATGACTTTTGGCAAATAAAGTCAAACTGATAGATGATGGATTTATTTATTTGTTGATATGTCTTTACTTCAGGGGTCATCTTTTCTTTTTTTTTGCAACTTTGAGAGATACTCCAAGGACACTATGTGACCCGAAGGACTAGTTTAGTACACACTTTTGAAATAACTTAATATAATGTATAACAGATGATGGATTATTTCTTCTAATAAACTGATCACATTATTGATTCTCGATTAATGGCGCAACATGAAAGGAAACACAAAATCAAACATAATATATAGATAGTTATTGTATGAAAAATATATGTTTGAACTGCATTGGTGTGTTCTACTACACAAGGTGCTCTGAGTGATGTATGGCGGGAGCTGTGACGTCTGTTTTATGAAAGCACAACATTTGTACCGAGCTCTCCCGTGGCGAACCATCCAACTCGATCAATAATTAGACTCTGGAGGAACATTTGCATCATCAGCCAAGACTGGCGAGCAGTCGTTCCTCATCACAACCATCATCTCACACGCTGTAATGGAAGGAAATAAATGAGAGATCCCGTTTAAATGTGGGTTCGATTTATCGGGAACCAGGAGAGCAAAACCAGCAGTTACTCACATGAACACGAGTAGATTACAGTGATGGGGAATCAATGAGACAGAGTTTAGTCAGATAGCCTGATGCTACAGAGAGGTGATTGGTTTCCCAGATGACAATCTATGATGGTAGACTGTCTGTGTGTGTGTGTGTATGACACTTTGTAACGAGTGAATTCAAAGATGTTCTCTTCAAGAGCAGGAGCTTGTTCGCTGATGAAGTCTTTGAAACCGGGCATGTCAAGTCAACATATTGATTCACTATTGTTCTTATGTAACAACACGGGATTTTTAAACTGATGGCGCCACCTACTGACCCCTCAACAACACGACACTGCTTCACGAAGCTTCATCAGACCATCAGTAGTTTAATCTCGTGGCAGTCATGAGTTTTCTCCCCCGGTATGTTGTCCAATGGTCAACAACCGGTTGTAAAAAGTGATGCTTACAATAGCACAATAGCTGCAGTTCATCGAATGTCCACTTGAGGCTTGAGAAAGTGATTATCCATTAGCCAAATATTATTTTATTATAGGAAATCTTTGGACTCCAAATATCTCAAAACTGCTTGTCTGTAATGTACCTTTAAACAAACAAAAACTAAACAAGTCCATATTTTAATCTTGTTTGTAGCGGAACCTAAAAGGCTTATGGGAGGTTATTAACATGATAACTTTATTGGTATTATGGGTAAAGAACACATGAACTGAATATAAAAAACGTGTTCAAATTCCGGTCTTTTGCACTTTATTTCGAAGGGCTTTTTCCGGTTTCTCTCCTAATCATACTTCATAGTGCGGTGAAATGTACGGCGTCACATGTTGACTTCTTCTTCTGACCGTCATGAGGACCTTTGACCTCCTTATCCTCCTATTTTCCTTACTTCTCTAAAATACCTTTTATGGCAATAAAAGACCTGGAACGGATTATTTTTCTGTGGCTTGTCATGTGAGTGATACGGGCAGCAGAGTGTACGGGTGTTAAAAGGTAGCCTCCCCTGGGTTTGGCATCGTTTGTTTTTTTTGGCGTTGGCGTGACATGGAACGGACACTGCCCCATGCTGGGTATTGGTGGAACTACAGCCTCTGCTGAAGGGACATCTGGGGACAATTGTGTAGGTCTCAGCTTACGATCTTTGCTGGAATGTGCTGGATATTTTGGGGAGTGAGGCTCATGCGATGCACGTTTAAGGGTTCTCCTCTCATGATCGGTTGGCACCCGAGTTGTGGCCCAGATGTCTGATTTTTTTTTTTTGGACGTCTAAAGCCAACCTCAGGCGGCCGTTCCACTAGGATATGTCCTTCATCACAATCATGTGTTTTAGACGCGTCTCTGATGGGCTCGGGAAGCACCTCCGGTCAGGCCTGCGTCAGCAGTGTCAGTGTCAAACACATTAATTTGCTGGAGTTAAAGGCTGCGTAGTATGTCCTGCTTTATCCGTCTACCCAGCTGTCACGGTCCAACGTCCTAGTCTGCTGACAGTTTCTTCACTGGGGTGAAGTTAGACCCCCATCCCTCCGGAGTGTGGCTACTAGGACGAGCTGGCTGTGGGTTGACCGTCACCTGCTCACCCTCAAAGCCCACACATAATGTCTAGAGGAACAGCCCAGGACAAAATGAGTCAGAGTTGAAGGAGGCTGAACTCTGGTCTTGGTTGGCCAGCTAGGAGAACTTTGAATCGGGGCCCCCTAAGATTCTTGTATTAATGTGAATAGCGTCCCTGAGCCCTTGGGTCATTCATTCAGGTGAATGAGGGCTCAGAAAACATTACCATTTCTAGGGTGATTGCTTAAGGTGTGTCCTTTTTTTGTATGGGACAAGCTGAGCGACACCCTGGATTGCGTTTGATGGTGAAGGCCCTGGTCCAGTCCAAACAAAGGCCACATGCCTCTAAAGGTTGTTTTTTTTATCCTTGCCGGTGCCTGGACTCGTTCTTGGTTGTCTTGTCTTTCTTTACCTGTCTCCCTATTTGCCCTGAGTGACTTCCTTGGACTCAAGAGGAAGTTGTCCATTTCTTTGCACCCATCCAGCGTTCCATCCGAAGGCTTATCACCTTCTCCTTCCATGCGACAATCCTTTTCAGGAAGCGCCCCCCCCCCACGGCTTCACAGTACCCCAGACCAGGAAAGGCTTCTGTCTAGTGAGGGCTGTGGCATTACAGATCTGTTATGGCAGATGTTTCCCTTGTTTGCAGGCAAATTAACAAGGGCGGTTCCAAACAACGTGTAGCAGAACATGCTAATGAAGCACAACTGCCAGCAATCTGCAATGAGACAACCCTTCAAATACTCGGTGCCCCAAAAGACCCATGTTCTGACTCTCCCTCGTAAGACCTTCTGGATTCGTGATTTTGGTTTATTCCTGGCCTTATTTTGTCAGTTCTTTCTGTTACTCAGTTTTTGTTATTGACTCTTCTTCTTCACACAATTATTTTAGTGGCCGTGCACACACCCTGTTCTAGATTTTTGTTGTTTTTGTTTGGACTTATTGAAAACATATAGACCTGTAAAAGACAAATAACTTATATACTTACATATTGCTGATATCTTGTAGACTTATTAATTATAGTGTGGTTGTTTGTGTAAATTCAATTTTATTTCCTCGTGTTCTCTGCAATGTCTTCCAATTGTGGTATTTTTGTTAATATATCTTGTCAATACTGAAGGTAAGTTGCTTCTTGTAAAGCAATGAAAGGTTTAATTGTCAACACTGAGAGCTCTCCCTTATATTTTCTTTGTTGTCTAGGAGACGCGCCCAGAATAGGTGTCACCTGACGACCAAAATGCTTTTACAGTCGATCAGAGACGGTGTTTTCATACGAAATACTGAGAGACTGTTTCAACTCACCAGGAAGATAAACCAGAACGTGACTTTTATATAATACACGTGAGGTTTGTGATTATAAAAAGCGTAACAACATTGCAGTTACATTGTTCTGACACACGGGGGAACCAGAATTATATTTTATTCTTACGAAGAACTGAATCGTGTGACATGTCCTTATAACAAAATAATATAAAAATATCTTGTCCTGTTTGATCACCAGTCACTCTTTAAATCGCAATGCCTGAAGTTGTTTCTTATTTCTAAGTTGTTCAAATGCATAGGAAAAGTATTACTTTTTATTAAAATTGCTTGTTTCTTGGTCAGTTTTACCAGCCAATGTCAAGCTGTATTTCACCAGTTATAAGTTAAATCAATGAATTACATTACATTCTAGCAAAGGCATATACAGTAACTGGTTTATTATATATTATAAGGATGCTATGCAAACTAGAATTGTGTGCTTTATTGTGTTATTTACTGTGACTGCAGATTTAAAGAATTATGAATCTTCATTTGAGACATATTTACTATGTTCGAGGGGAAATCTAGGGTGGAACGAATATACTTTAGACTTTCTTTTATTGTCATTGCACAGAAAACACAGCAGTGAAACTGGCAAGGAAATGTGTTGCTTGGCAACCGTTAAATAACACAGCAGAGTGAATGTGTATAAGAAAAAGTATAAATATTAATATTAATAAGTTAAAAATAGTGCAATATAGAATAAACAGAATAAATCAAGTTTTAAATATTGCATCTAATAATTAATGTATATAAAAGTATAGTTATAAATATAATGTAGACAAGAGTGTGGCGGATGATAGCATTTTTTGTTTTGTGTGGATCTTTGACACTATAAACATTTTGATGCACACAAGTGTGACCCTGGTTGATGGTTGATCACACATTCATCTTCCAAGGAGCCCATCGAATATAGTAAAAGACAACATTAAATTATTTCAAAAGAACTACTACCTGTTGACTCAGAGCAACAAAAAAAAAGTCGGCTAACGGGAGAAAAACCTCTTAAACACTAGCTTGTTGAATTCCTGAGTTGTTTTTATTTACATTTCAACAGTCACAGTGAGGTTGTTCACTTCTTTACTTCATGGTTTTTGATACAATGCACTTATCATTAAGTAAGTTATTTGTATGTATATAGTGCTTTTCCAGATCAGGGTCACAAAGCGCTTGAACAATCAAACCAATACTCAATAAAATATATACTTAAAAGGTCAAGATAACATCGGGAAACAACACAGGAGTTCCAGAAAAACAAGAAAAAGCCTGCAAAAATAAAGATGTCTTAAGTACTCATTAATTACATTTAATTTATTTTATTTTGTCTTTATTAATTGTTTAATTTATTTTAGTAATTTATGCTAATATCCCTAGAGAATAAAAAAAAAGCGGATCCCCTTTGCAGGATGTTATTGACAACCTAAAAAAGCAACTCGCTAATTCGCCACACGATGGCGCTAGTGTTTCACGTAACGATTTCACACCAAAAATTTTGGGAAACACTTAAAATGTAAATGATATGATGGTTTACGTATGTAAACATTCGATTGCTTATTTATTAGTGAATAATTAATTATTATTATTCTACTATTACTCATTATAGGTGTGGGTTCAAATCTTTTGTTTCACGGTTGGCTTTGGAAATAGACGTTAACGTTCTTCGCGGGAATTGAAACCCTCGCGCGTGCACACACGCACACGCGCGCGTCTCTGGCCGCTGATAGGTCCGTGAAGAAGAGAAAAGAGAATGTATTAAAGCTGCTGCATGAAGGAGACGCGCTCCTCTGACACGCTGCTTCTGCTGGATCTCAACACCAACAGCGTCTCTGCTGGGATTGTTTTCTCCTCAGAACCTCCCTGGACATCCGTGTGCGTGGCCTCCAGCACTGACCGAGATGATGCTCCACATCTGTGTCCAGTGATTTTGGGTTTTGTACAGTTTTTTTTGCAACAATTTGTTGCAGCTCTGTGGAGAAGTGATGGTGCCGGTGTCGCCTCCTCGTCTCGTGTCACCGTGAGAGCGAACTTTCTGTTCTGGGTTTTTTTTTTGTTATTTTTATTTTTATTTTAGATGTTTTCTACTCGGACCGCGATTTTCTGGGAGATAATCCTCCGCTTTCCTTTTCAATTATGTTCACTTTTGCTGCCTTCTGCTACATGCTGTCTCTGGTCCTCTGTGTCTCCCTCATCTTCTTCGCGATATGGCATGTAAGTGTCTTAAGATTACTTTTTAAAAAATGTATTTAAAAAGCATTTTACTTGAAGGACATTAAGGAAAAAAAAAATCAATACTGCAGCTATAATTTTGGGGGGAAATTCTCTGACGCCAGGTGCTCACCTGTTTCTTCGGCTCCTGCTTTTTTGGAGCCAGATTCCTGCAATTTCCTCCCATGTGTGACCTGATTCTTCCTCAATATGGAGCCACTGCCGACTGTATTTAAAAGTCATTTAAAGCTTCACCGTCATAAACTTGTCAGGGGTATTGGGGGGCGTTGACGCTCCATCGTTTTCTCTGATGAATTTACGGCAATATCACAAAAAAAAATAGATTTATGAGCCACAATCCCCTTCTTTTCCGCTCAACTAAACCGGCCGGACTCGACACGGCTGACCGCGTTATGGTATTTTTTGAATAATCTAATTATTTTCCTTCGGCATATCTATATCATTCAAAGACAGATTTGGGTCATGTTTGCCAGCGTAGTGCCCACTGGGTCCGATGTTTAGCCTGGAAACAGAACCTGATTCACTTGGCAATTACGGCTAATAGTGGCTGTATCTACTGGCCCATGTGTCAGCTCAAACAACCGAAATAAAGAGAGACCAGAATAGTGCACTGCAGTCACCAGTGAACTAAAAGGAAAACAGGCACAAAAAAATCCAACCCCCCCCTTTCTTCATCGGCGTCTGCAGCTGATGAAGCAGGACCTCTGTCAGAACTGCTTAATAATTGAGCGACAGAAGCCGTGGCATCAATCAGCGAGAGAAAGGCAATATTGTGAGGCTTCAGCAATAACCAGGTTGTGCGTTGGATTCCCGCCCGAGACAGCAGCGAGGACACGTAATAATAAGCTCCTGCTCTCGGAGTCATCACGTAATATCGGGGAGCAGAGGAAGTGTGCGGCGCATTAACACATGCCAGCTGCCAAAGGCTTGCCCTGGATGTTGGCTGCAACTCTTTCACTTCATGTCGGCCATGTTGGCAGTTGACCATCTCTGTCAGAGATCCTTTTCATCTCCAGGAGCTCGTCAAAGAAGGGGCTGTTCGAGGACCACCTTACGACGAGCGAGAGAATGAATCCATCTTTATCGTTCGCGTGGGAAAATACACACACATTAGCCCCTATAGCACGTAAGATGTCCTCGGTAAACTGACCTGAACATAAAAAATGTTTCACTGCAAAATTGTGTGACCACAGTATTCTGTTGTGCAGTTATGAGTTTGTTAGAATTGATATCCTTAAAGTATGATTGTCAAAAAGTATTGTTCAGGAAGTGTGTTTGAAACTTTTTGATCATAAGGGAAGGTTGTTTGATAAACGCAGAGATAACTAGAAAAGCACTGAGACGTTGCATAACTCCGCCAAGGAGCTCATGCGATTAATATTTTCTTCGTGCCTCGCAAGGTTCACCAATAACATGACAGTTGGTTCACATCAGTGATCGTTATTTTATTTCCTTTTTTTGGGGGGGGCGAGTTCGTAACGGGGAGCATCAGTATTTACAAGAGATTTAAGTGAATGAGGAAACTACAGAACATCACCAGAATTTTCTGTTTCAAAAAAATAAATTCATCCCAGCTACACAGGGTAAGAGGCAAGTGACACGCTGAGTATGTCTCTGATCAGACACTCACACTTATTTACAACGTAGAGCCATAAATTAACCTTTTAGATTGTAGAGGAAATCGGAGTATATAGAGGAAATCCACACTAGAAAATAGGAGTTAGTATGTGGCATCAATCTGTGCTTATTCATGACTGTTTGTCTGAGTTAAGTTAGCTATGATGTTCAATTGCTGCTTGTAATTTAAAAATAAATGGTTGATTTGTTGACACTTATGTTAAAATGGATTTTTTTAACATAAGAAATCAGAAAGCCGGGGGAATATTGATATTGATTTATGAAAAAACAGGATGAGAATCAATGATCCGACACCACGGACTGGAACCAGAAAGCTTTAAGTAGCAGCTGATAGAAGGTTGACGGATTGGAAAGAAAGGAAGAATAACATAACTTTTCATGAAATTTCTCTTTGTTTTTCTTCTCTGATTTTGTTTGTCCTTCTCTTACCCAACGGCTTGTATTCTGGGATATGTATTAATCAAGCTCAAGATAGTTTCTATAATCGATTATTTGAAATTGGTCTTGTTGCGATGTAAAAGCCCCTCTCGTATTGAACTATATTTTTCGCTTGTGTCCATGTTTTATTTTCTTTGACGGTCCCTCACTAAGAGCTCGATATAAAGTATAATGTGGCACTTTAAATACATTTATTTCCCAGTGAAGAAAATAATATAATTGATTTTCCTCCAGTCGAAACAGTTATCGTATGATCTGGGATTCTCGGGATGCTTCCTGGATGCCTTTTCCTGATGAGGCATTCGGAGCCTGTGCGACTGGGAGGAAGCCCTGGGACATACCCTCGACTTCCTGCTGGGATTACGTCTCACTGAATCAGTGTTTTCACTGATGAATCTGTCAAGAGCTTAGTCTGCATTCTGATACTGTCTAAGAAATTTTAAAAAAGAACTGTATTTAACCAACACTGTAGAACAGAGCGTCTCTCCAGTGGGACCACATGTCCATGTTTTAATTAACGTACCCACCTCTGGTGAGTTTTCCAGTGTCACGTACCCACGGTACTTCGAGCCTGGTGGTCTCCAGTGCCAGTGACGCCAAACACCCGCCACACATGCCTTAATGGATTGAAAGAGCCTTGTCGTCGAGATCATTTACTTAACTGTGGTTACATTACATGTCCACAGTTTTGTTATGTTGCCAAGGGAGGCTGAAGGATGTGTGCGGAAGCAGCGAGGCTTTGCTAGCAGCTGCACTAATTGGACAAACAAGTTTATTTTGTAAATATTTCAATGAAAAGAGAGTTTTGTACAAACAGACACATACTGATGATACAATAGAGTCACACATCTATTTAAGAGACACTTAAATCAACACATTCGTTGACCTTTAATACAGAAAGGAATTGCTACTTGATTGCGTAAACATTGGTTTTAATGAAATACGGTCAATATTCCTACCATGACTTTAAAACCACTTATAAAAGTAGGTTTGTTTCAGTGCATTTTAAAGATGTGTTAATATTGCAGCTTGAAGCCGTTCATTAAAAACAAAGGCTGAGCAGAAAAACAAAACGGATGATTCATGGATCAATCCTTTTCACAAATGCAATTGAAGCAATGATTCCTAACCTTTTCATGAGCACATATGTCGTGTCAGAAAAGTCATGTGCATTCAGTGCACATTAATAACGAAAATTTAGTTATGATAATTCAACTACCAAGATGCAGAGTTTGAACTATGTTTCACATGATTTTGGTTTTCCTAAGGGAATGACATTGTTGTTGTTGTTTTTGCACTGTTTTTATTTTTATTATTATTATTATTATTATATATTTTTCCTTCCACAAAGTTTTGTGTATATTGTTTATCCTTATCTATAATCATCAGAGCACTGGCTAGTGCAATAAAAAACATAAAAAAAATGTTGGAATGTTGAAAATTATAGCTTTTTTTGCAATTAAATTCACATAAACATTTATTTCGGAAAAACAATCGCAATATGTGCCACTTGGAATTTTTTTTTGCTTCCACTTAAGATGGTAAATAAAAACGTTAAACAAGCCCATCTTCCTGCCATAAAGTCTCACCAGGTGAAAATCTGGCCAACCGACCTTTAATGAAATACCATGGGAAATCTAGATGATTTTTTTTCTACTTATTATTTTATTGTTGCTCTAAATGATGCAACGTTGCCGCGTCAACACCAGATTGCTCTATAGCCACGGGTTGAAACGGCAGTTGCATTTGTTTCCTATCATTCTGTCATGGCTGAAATACTGAGAGAGATTCTTGAAGCTTCCAGGAAGAAACTCAATCCAAGCCTTTCACTCATTCTGTAAAGATAAGTAGAACATCTTTAAGACAATTAAGAAGTACTGTCTGTCTCATATATTTAATATATCACTCAATATTTAATGCAGGAACACAACTGCAGTTTTGATCAATCTGTTCAATACATCTATCTGGTGTTATTAGTCAGGTAAGCCTTCCTAGACATGATATCAATATTGTTTTAGCTCCCTGCTAGATTCTTACACTTCATTCTATGCAGTCACAACATTTGTCTCTTTTCCTTTTGTTAAGTCGGCCATCATTGATTTTTGAAATGTTGGACGCCAGTCGAGTTCCGTTCATCTTTGTACCAAGTGACTTGGGAGCTGCATTGTGAGGTTCCTGGTGATGAGTTTGCATGATACTTTGACAAGTACGGGGCATTCACAGGTCTGGTGGAGGTGTTGCAGGGAATTATCATTCACAGTGAACAAGCAGATCTCTTCCTCTTCTGAAACTGTGCTGTTAACATGAAACGGCAAATCAAGTTGTTTGAAGAGAGAAAAGACAAGGAGGAAGAAAAGGTTTATCGGAGAAGTCATTACGAGTTTGATGAAATCAGGTTCTTGTCAGACCTAATTTGAAAGATAAGAGTTAACTCCCGATCCTTTCTGGCTATTTGTTTTTTTTAATTCTTTTTAATCGTGAAAGAGACAATTTAGGGATATTGGCAAAAAAAAATGGCAGAATTATTTGTTTTGTGAAATTTGGAAGATGCAGGAGGAATACAAATAAGGCGATGCTTGTAGGCTATATTTGTGTGTGCAGTAAAGAAAGACGAAGACAAATGAAAAAAATAAAAAAATGACAATCTTGTATTGATTCCTGCAACATCTAAAATATTCATGTTTTTGGTAGCAACCTTAAATATTAATGGACTACAATCTACCCACAAGGGGGAAATATTTGGTATTTATAATTTTATGAAGGTCCATTTTCAAAATGCATGATTCTGCCCGTGTGACTCAAATCCAATCCTCTTTAAATATTGGATTTTAATAGAAAAAACTACACCGGATGGGAGTGTAATTTAACAACATTTAAAAAAAAGTTTAAAAACAACCCCAAGTAATCATGTGCCATAAAAAAAGTAATGGTAAATGTTTAATATGAATACAATTATTCCTCTTTGGTTCTTTTCAAGTTCTACAATTTTAATTTTTTTAATGTACAGAGTGTTTCTAATATATGAGCAATATTCATTTTGTATTATTTCAAGATCTTTGGCTACCATACACCACTCTTTTTTTCTTTGTCCATGTGTCTTTGTGGTTCTATGTCGTCACAGTAAAACAATTTAATTTTTGTGCCCACTTCTCTGTTATGTGGTCATGGTGCTTCAAGTGTCTCATAAAGACATCATGGTGAAAAATTGGTTTTCAATTGATTTTAATCTGTGACGCAAACCACCTACAGTCCAGGCATCTGGAGGCTAATAGAGGTGGAGATCAGTGTTTAGCTGAGCTGGCTTAACATTGATCCACATGTGAATTAACACCAGGTGACCTGAAATCCATCATTCTCACCCCACTGGTCCCCCTGTATACATGGTGCATTATAGGGATTGTGTGTGGTGGAAGCTTAAGTCGCAAAAAAGACGTAATTAAAAAGTGTGGCTAGATTGGTTTAGTGCAACGGTTGGCAACACGCATGCGGCTCTTTCTACACTCTGATGCGGCTCACTGAGTTTTTTGAAAATAAGTATAAGTATAGTGTTGGAATTTTATTTAATGTTTCATAGCTTTTTTCCAATGATGCATGAAAACGAAGGGACTTTACAAGGACCGACAAGGAACAGTAACACGCACAACAACAAGCGTAACAGTATTTTACTTTAGTTTGTTACAATTTGTGCAGGCCTAAAAAAAAATCAAGACCTGGTAAACTATAATTTCTTTTAGCCTACATAGAAAAGTCAGTCAGTTACAGACATGCACATTATTACTGTGTAAACTAGGTTAGGTGTGATATCACATCATTTTGTTTTTAATGTCCTTTTATTTTGTATTCTGCATTGTTTAAATTATAGTAATAGTAATAATAATATAATAATGCTGATGATGAAACACATATATTAATGTATATATGACCCTCCAGAGTCACATAGTGCTTTACATATTGAAGGGAAAAACAACCATGACTCAGTTAAACAACTGCAAAGAAAATATACATAAATATACATAACAAAATATTTTTATGATCATTATCAATACTTATAGTTTAAGTACACAATATTCAAATTTTAACGTATTTTCAAGCGATTTAGGCTGCAGTATGGAGGTTTTTTCGATGAAGACGCAGACAACTTGGCTCCAGTTTCTACATTAAAATGAACATACATTTTTGTCCATTACTCTAAAAATGAACAAATTACTCTGAAAATAGTCCCAACCGTTAGTCGACATGAGGTTGAGTAGTTCATGATTGAAGTTTGAATTTTGAGTGAGCGTTCACTAACAAACATTTTAATTATAGTTTGTTTAAATATACCATAAAGACAAATGGAGAAAGTGAACATTATACGGAATTATATTTAATTGTTAAAATCAATGGGTTTTGCGGCTCCTAGGGTTTTCTTTCCTTTAGGAAATGGGTCCAAATGGCTCTTTGAGTGGTACATGTTGCCGACCCCTGGTTTTGTGGTTATGGTTATGGTTAATATGGCACACGATATTCACCTTGTTTTTTTTTTTAGTGTAATGGCACTTGACGGGTTAACTGTGCAACCCCAACAGGGACTTCCTTCTCCGTCCACCGCAGAGTGATACAAATGTGTGCTGACATTCTTGAGAAAAAGGTCAAAAGCCAAGTTCCATCAAAGACAGGCAGTCGACCCAACAGTGACAGGGAAGTTCCTTTTACTGCTAGGTGGGAAATCCCAAAGTGAAGTGAATATGTCAGTTTACACTGAAAAACAGCTCTTACCTCTTTTGAAAGTCGAGCCTTCTTTTCCAAATTCAGTTAGCGGTGTTTAGCCAGAACGTTAAACTGTAAAGGTACACAAATACATATGTAGAGGGTGAAGTTCTGTGAGCCAACACATGTCTTAAATCAAATATCTTATAAGCTCAAATATTTATCTTTTAAATGTGAATTATTATTAGTCTTTTTCCCAGGAGGATTTTTTTTTTAGGGGACTAGGTTTATAAAGTGTTCTGACCAGGAAGACCAGTATCGTATAATGTTCCCAGCAGCAAGACCAGTATCGTATGATGGTCCTAGCAGCAAGACCCCCATCAGAAGGTGGACCCATCAGCTAGACCAATATCAAATAATGGTCCCACCAGAAAGACCAACATCAGAAGGTGGTCCCACCAGCAAGACCAGTATTGTATGATGGTCCCACCAGCAAGACCAGTATCGTATGATGGTCCTAGCAGCAAGACCCCCATCAGAAGGTGGACCCATCAGCTAGACCAATATCAAATAATGGTCCCACCAGAAAGACCAACATCAGAAGGTGGTCCCACCAGCAAGACCAGTATTGTATGATGGTCCCACCAGCAAGACCAGTATTGTATGATGGTCCCACCAGCAAGATCAGTATCGTATGATGGTCCCACCAGCAAGATCAGTATTGTATGATGGTCCCACCAGCAAGACCAGTATTGTATGATGGTCCCACCAGCAAGACCAGTATTGTATGATGGTCCCACCAGCAAGATCAGTATCGTATGATGGTCCCACCAGCAAGATCAGTATTGTATGATGGTCCCACCAGCAAGACCAGTATTGTATGATGGTCCCACCAGCAAGATCAGTATCGTATGATGGTCCCACCAGCAAGATCAGTATTGCATGATGGTCCCACCAGCAAGACCAGTATTGTATGATGGTCCCACCAGAAAGACCAGTATTGTATGATGGTCCCATCAGCAAGACCAGTATCATATAGTGGTCCCACCAGCATCATATTCTGGTCTGACCAGTAAGACCATTGTATTATTGGTCCAACCAGCATGACCAGACAAGTTTATCCATACATTTCTATAATATATCTGCAATACATTTGGTGGGTCTTCCTTTGTCCATGAAACTGCACTCTAGGGGTTTTTCCATCGATACTGGATAAGAATAAGTGCGACAGGGTGATGAGTGGCCGTGCGTGCCAAGCATGTTATGTGTTGTCAAGTTCAATAATTGCTGAAAAGGTTCATGGTGCGTCTGATAGAAGAGCGAATAGGTCAGTGTAACCAGGTGTATACATTAAGTCAAGTCAAGTTCTTTTATTGTCAAATATGCATGTATTAAGACATACAGCATAACATAAGCTCTTTTCATTGTACGTAACACTTCAGCTGATGCTATTGATAATAGTAATTTTATATAGGGTCGTAATGTCGAGGGGACTTAGGGTACGAATGTTTGCTCAAGATGATGACAATAAAGATGTCATCATTATTGTCGCACTTTTTTCTTACTATCAAGTCTGTAGAAATGTATATGTTGGACTGTTATATAATAGTAGAACAAAGCTTGAAAAGGAAAGGCTTTTTTCAATGTAATTGTTTGTTTTATTATGGAAACAATACATCATGGAAAATAATTGTTATATCAATCAATAAAAATAGAAAAAAATACTACTTTAAATTGAAGGAATCTTAAAGTAGACCTAATTTTAATAAAATCAGTTTTTTTTCCTTATTTAAAAAATGTAAATCTGGGCTTTTGTACTCCGGAAAAATTCTGAAATAGTCATTAACATCCCTCCTGTCCCCCAAAGAAATGAGAGATAAAAAATATATAAGCCTCATTCGCTTCTTACATGTCTGTACGTAGATTTCAGCGCGAGCTGCTGCTCTACTGGTTTCTAAACCACTCGCCAGAGGTTGGTGAGGAATGGCTGTGCAGGGAAATTAACCAGTGGGTTTAAATCCTAATGAATAATTCAGACTTAACTTTAAATAATTCAAAAGGAGTGTGTAGTTTGAGTATGCTGTGATTGTTGTCTTTAATCTTAATTAATTCCATACTGATGCCTCGGGACTGGTTATTGTTGGGTCAAAGCCTGGTGCAAATCAGTAAAAACGAGCGGAGATGTAGCGTTAAGAAGGTAAAAACTACACAAAACTGTAATCGTCCATAGTCTGCACAGCAACTGCACACGGTTTATACACAATTCCCCATGCCAGGAAAAAACGGAGGGTGCCAGTTCGTTGGCTGTCACCACCAGCAGACCTTGACTTCAAAGTATTCTCTGGGAGCAAACATCCATATCAACACTTCCAGCTTTGCAACAACAACAAAAAAAAACAGTGGTTGCCAGAGGGTTTTCCTCAGGAATCACACATCGAGGATGACACGGATTCGTGGTCTGCAGCTCTCAGGCATGTTTCAACTTCTGATCATCATGACTGTGATAGCTTCTAAGGTATTTAGGATAAAGTAGAATTTAGTTTTGGGGGTGTACTTTCCTTTAATGGGTCATAGATGATAACCTTTTTTTATTATAAGACGTTTTTATTTGTTCAGGCTTTTCCTTGATTTTCTGGAACTCCTGTTGTGTTATCAGTTTTATCTTGACCTTTAAAGTATATACTTTAGTGAATATTGTTTTGATTGTTTAAGCGCTTTGTGACCCTGGTCTGGAAAAGCGCTATACAAATAAAAAATACTTACTTACTTACTTACAATGTGTTTAATATTATTATTCCTGAACTATTGTCATGAATTTATTTCACTATCTACTGCTCATTGCATCACAATGTAAACAAGCTACTGGATCAAACAACTCGGAACATACTGTACGTATATAGTTGAAAAATGATCTACTGTACATGGACATGAAGCTTCTGTAACTCACATTTCTGGCGTCTGCACGAGTTGTAACGTTCGAAAACTCCATTTGCCTAGATTAATGTCTCCATGAAGGCTGTATATGTGATCCCATCACCCATGAGGAACATGCTGGGAGAGGCTAACACACTGGAACGGGGCGAGGCAATGAGCCAGGATTGTTGTTTGCATCCGCGGGGAAATAACATGTAAAGCGCTGCCTGTCAGAGCGGAGCTGTGGGAAATAACCCGCGATCGCGGCGAACCTTCTGATGTTAATTCCCATCCCGAGCGAACCCATGGACCACAAACGCAGAGATCTCAGCGTACACATTGCATACGAGGCGTGGGCAACGCTGTGATCCAATTCCTTTGACTTCCTTCACTTGCGCACACATTCAGTGTTTCTCCCACCGAGCTATCCTCATATCTGGCTGCCTACAGAGGCTAAACCGCTGGGATGATGACACCTGCCTGGGTGGTGCAGCTGCCTCCGCCGCATGACTATCAACCAGGGTTTTGCACCTCATTTTTACTTGCCTTTGTTGGTAATGGAATCCCACAATGCAACAGTAGAGTGAGTGCGGATGAGAGAAGCCATAGGGGATGGATTCCCTACTATCTTAAATGATTTTTCTCATTTTCTACTCACCGTCATGTCGCCTAAAGGTTGGGATTCTTTTCACAGAAATGTGTTCCTTTTTAGAGTTAAAGAAAAAAATGTATGTCCATTTTAATGAAACAACTGGAGCTCAGTGGACGAACTTCCTCCAAAAAGACGCTTAAAAACATCCATATACCTCCGTCCTGCTCAGTAAAGTAACCATTTAAAGGCAATCTATTCCAGATGAGATTTAAAGAAACTCGTCATTTTTAGGACTTGACATTTCACATCCCGACATTTAGGAATCTTTAAATAACTGTGTGTAGTCAAGGCCTTGTCATTATTTAAAGGATATATGAAGAATTCAGTTTGATATATTATAGGCTGTATTAAAGTACTTGCAGTAAGTGCAGGCAGAACGCTGACCCTGGACTGAAACAAGATCCGTTTGCGGTACATGATGTCTTTGCTGTGCGGGAAATGGAATCTGTGCATTTTATTGATCTTCGAATCCCTGGACTAGCAATTAAAACACTGTTGGCAGATCAAATACTGTTCTTTCAGCACTAGAGGAGGTCTGGTCTAGTCAACTGATCTGTCTTTGCTTTTTTTATTATCATTATTATTTTTTTAGTTTGAAAATGAAAGCATGAACAGAGATGATCCTGTGCCCTTCACACTCATAATCTCTATTTGCATTGATTTAAATTCTGTTTTTAATCTTGGTTGGTGTCGACGTTCGTCCAATCCTGTCTGTCCGGGGGCGCTTCTTTTCTGAGCCCATCAGTGCGTCACTGTTTCTGTAACTCAGCCAATCATACAACGCCGCAAAACATAATGGTGTTACGGCAGTTTGATCCTTACTCTTGACAGTTTAATTTTACTTTTTCGTTTATGATCGTTTTGTATTTGCAGTGTCTTTGTGATGAGTGGGTAGAGGGTGTTTCTGATGGTGCAGAGGACATGTTGTTTATAGTGTTCCTCTAGTTTTGTCAATAATTTGGTTTATCCTGTATGATGCATGTTACTTTAAATGTATTTTTTACTAAAAAAAAAGAAGCATAATAAACATATATAGTTATACATCAATAGTTGTCAAAGGGTTGATTTCTACATGAAAGTCTACTTTTCGAACGTTTCTTTTATTGGTATAGTCTGATAAATGTACTGGAAAAGTACACTACTTTGGCAAGTAGTGTCATGGAATCGCTTTTGGTGTGAACGCACAGTAAGAGTTGAAGATGCACAGTTTGTCATTGAGAGTGAGTTGAAAGAAAAGCACAGGGAGGAGAGAGATAGTAGACATGTGGGATGAAGAATGTGTAAGATGGAGAGACCAGTTAAAAGAAAGGTGAAGAGACAACAGCAAATGAGGCTCACAGGGAAAGGATGAGTAAAGAGGATGATAAATATCGATTAAGGTGGATGATGGTGGATTAAATGGCTGAGAGACGATCTCAACCAAACAACATATCTAACCTATATCAATATATCCGGTTGTTATGGTTCACATATTGGATTGTTGTGCAAATGTGAGTTGTGTTGCTCCTCTCATCCAAAAACCAAAAGGGTGTCATTAGAATTTGTGTTTTGCTGTTGTGAGTATTTTTCTAACAGATGAATTGGTCTTTCAAGATAATTTAAAATGATCTAATAATGTGATTAAATAATCCTCTTCTGAAATGATTTAACCAAATGATTGTGAAAGTGCTTCTATCCAACCATCTCCTTCATCATATCCCTGATATCTCTGTTGTTTTTATTCAATTGGATCTGAACAGCACTGGCACTGAGGCTGAAATTAACCTGGCCTTTCTGTTCACTGTCATCTGCAGATAACAGCTTTTGATGAGCTTCAAGCAGACTTCAAGGTGCCCATCGATCAAGGAAATCCACTCCACGCTGTAAGTATTGGTTCTTTGTTAAGGCCAGATTTGTCATCTATTGTACATTAAACTTCAGTTTATTGTCTAACCGCTTATGGTAATGAAAAGAAGAACAACATATCAGCCTCGACTCCCTGAGATGAATAAATGAATGGGTGAATGAAAGAGAAAAAACAGTCCACATTACTTTTCCATCAATCCTTTTCTCTGCCTTTATTCATTTTCCAAATATGGCAGCTTCTAATTATGTTGTGTACTATTTTTCTTGATGAAACATCTGTTGTTAACTAATGCATCTCTAAATAAAAGTAAGACTAAGAGCAATATATTCCAGCCCAGGTTAAACATGGATCTGCTCTTGTACTAATGCCAAAGAAATATATATTCCAGGCATGTCTAAACTCTGGCCTTTGAGCAGATTTCATGCAACCCACCAATGATAACTGTTTTGTTCAATAAAATAAAATATTTTTTAAATGTTTAATGTGTTTAAAAGTTTTAAACTGTTGAGTAACATTTTACAGCAAGACCATTTGACAACTAAAGACGCCACAAAGTGTTGATGTTAATTCTTGAATCCTGTTAATATTTTTGCCATATGTACTTCAACACATTCTCATTTCTTTGTGGAACTAGTTGAAGATTTAGATGCTTTATATCGTTAGCATTTTTTTTTTTTCTATGATCTGCAGGGTGACAGGAATCTGAGGGAGAGTTCATGTTCACCAAAACCTAGATCAGACATCTCCAAAGCCATACCTGGGGGCCCCAGATTTAATGCAGCCCAAGAGGGTCACTACAACACAAGACACAAGACATTTAAAATGTTTTTGTTTTCTTGTTTTTCATCCCACGTAAGTGAACCAGATGGAAAACGTAGTTAATCAATCAAGTGTTGATGCTAATTCCTAAATTATTTTTCCTTCCCATGAATAAGTTCGACCTTTTGTGTTGAATAGTGTTAGGGGTTTTGTTCCGATGAACCGACCCCTCCCCGGTATAGATACGTGGTGGTGGTAAAGAAGGACACAGACACAGGAATAAGTTTAAGAGAAAATTATAGTTTAGCAAAAGTCAGAGAATAACTTACATGATCATTGGCCTTGGCAGAGCAGAGATCTATTGCAGAGACGTCTTTCATTTCCAAGTGGAAAGTTCTAACGAAATGCTAGATCTTTTATAGTATGGTCAGTCCTGCTTGTGTCATTGGACAGCAACTCTAAACAATTGGCTTCTAAGATGCCATGTGGTCGTTGTGGAAAGTGACCGCATTTGATCTCTTTTAGAGAGAATCTGTTTATCAGTTGACTTATGCAGATGTCTGTCCTTGAGCAGAGACTTGCTGGCAACATCTAAAGATTTGTAATGGTTCTCTCAGTGTGTAGGCTTGACCTGACAGCAGCTGCCTCTTATTTTGAAAAAGAAAATGTAATACACAAGCCCTTTTGCAGCCCTTTTTACTAACAACGTGTGAAGAGTACTAAAGTACTCCTTTAAACAATATTGAATCCAGCATGCAAGCGTTGTCCACATCTGGAGCACTTAGCCATGGGTGATAATGTATTAGCGGTATGTATAGAAACCTTTCTCTTAGTTATCCAACAGACTTTAACATTTAATGTGCACAGAGTCGTTTCATTTGATTATGTATGGAAACAAAGTGGAAACTATTGAATTTTAAATTAGCATGTTTTCGACAAGTCATGGGTGTTAACGCATTAATACATTCTCATACGTTCAGCTGAGTGTGTCCTTTAACTTTTCCTTCCACATCATTTCTCAAATTCGTCCAGCAGAGTGTTCTCTTCTCTAAAATTCAAATACTTTGTGGTTTATAAAAAAAAAAGTGTCTACAGCAGCATTTGTAAGAATAAGAGGAGAAAAATGCACATTAGTGTGTGCCAGCGTTGGGAAACAGCCCTCAGTTAAGTTGTTTTAGGAGAAATTCCAGCCCTCTAAATCTCTTTCCCCAAGGTCTTTTGGGCTTTTACTAACACAGCAGGCTGTTAATAATACATGTGGCTATAGTAGAGTGTGAGCAGTCCGTCTGAAGGTGACTTTGACTTAAGAGCTAATATCTGGATTGACTTCCATACATCCTGGAAGAAGAAGTGAATGACCGAAAAGTTGGTCGAAAATGTGTCATTGACTTGAAGGACGGGTGAGGCTTAAGTAAAATCTCAAAGAAACTTTAAAGATGGTGAAACAAAGCGCAGTGGACTAGATAGAAAAAAAACTTTTATATTTTGTTTTTTTCGCGTTGAATTATATAACGCACAAAAAAGTGTCACAAAACCCAGCAGGGTACTGCTCTTGAGATTCCCCTTCTGGTATTCCTTTTGTCTTTCTAATATTTTTAACATCCCACATATCTTAAAAAAAAATGCTAACAGTTGCGGATGTGCCTCTACTATTAGTCTAACTGTGAGAGTTAACAGATTTCCCATTTGAGTCGTACAATGGACAAACAGAAACTCATAGAAGTCCAGTTCTCATTTCAGTTTTAGAAGAGGTCCAATTAACTCCATAAAATATAAATAAGTAAGTAAGTAAGTAATTTATATTTGTAGACCGTTTTCCAGACCAGGGTCACAAAGCGCTTAAAGAATCAAAACAATACTCAATAAAGTATATACTAAAAAGGTCAAGATTACACAGAGAACAACACAGGAGTCTCAGAAAATCAGGGAAAAGCCTGCAAGAATTGACATGTCTTAAGATGTTTGTTGAAGGAGTGAGTAAATCAATCAAGCGCAAAGAGAAAGAAAGATCGTTCCAAAGCGTGAGAGCAAAAGCCTGGAAGGATTTCTCTCCTCTGGTCTTGAACCGTGTTCAGGAACCATCAGTAGATTCTGATCCACAGACCTCAGAGCCCGAGCTGGGGTGTAAGTCTGGATCAGATCAGTGAAGTAAGGAGGAGTCTGACCATGAATAGATCTGAAAGTAAGAACTAGAATTTTAAAGTTGATCCTGAAAGAAACTGGAAGCCAGTAAAGAGTTTTAAGGTTCGGAGAAATGTGAGTTCTTCTACTAGAGCAGGACAGAATTCTCGCTGCACAATTATACAAATTATTCAATTGTGACCAAAGCTATGACATGTGTGATGATATGAATACTAAGTAACTGAATCTGGAGTTACTAAATTGAGCAGAATAAAACTGGATTGTACAAATAAAAAAAAACGTCAAGATTTTGACAAAATTATAATAAAAACATGCCTCATTGATTTAAAATATTTGAAACTGAATATTAAAGGTCATAATGATTTAATATTTTGTTCAATGAAATCATGTCAATTAAGCGGTTGACTGAATCCAATTAGAAATACTCTGTGATGAACCAAATGCTTTTAGAAGTAGTCTCTTTATTGAAGAATTTTTGAAGCTCTTCCAGTCTCATCCAGTGGGTTGAAAACACAAGCTGACTTAAGACCCAATGGTTGAAACTGATGGGTTTATTTAAATGTTTCCAACCTTGCAAATAACTGATATGAGCAGAATTAATTTAGGTTATTGGTTTTTCCTTTTCTCAGTCTATTTAACTCAAAGATCCTCCAGATCGTGGAAATGCATTTCCAGCGTTGAATCAGTATTGAAGCACTGCAAGACCTCCTACATGAGCTCCAGAATCTGAGAATGTTTGGATGAGTCAGACCTCTGCACGATGTCCAGCCGCAGTGACGGGGAACTGCGGAAAGATGCAGACTGGACGAGTGAGAAGAGCAGTTCAGCTGCTGCCTTAGAGACAAAACAAACAGTTTTTGATTAAACATCAGTTAATACGTGAGTTATTGTGCAGTAACGTCGTTGATACTTGTAATTCATGTTTGAAAAAAAAGGGCTGAGTTAAAAATGCATTAAATATAAATAACATAAAATAAAAACTTTTCTCATCATTACTGTGAAACTCAGAGAGCAAACTGCAGAGTAATTAATTACTTACTTAGTCTTTTGGTAGAGATGGTTTAAATATCATAAACACTAACTAGTTCGCTGCAGAGTTCTGAATCAACTGCAGGCGAGACAGCTCCTTGTTTAGACATGAAAATAAACTGATACAATAGTCCAAACGACACAAACGCATGAATTATAAGCTCCAGAAAGTGTTGTGACATCATTTTTCTCAGTTGAAGGAAACAGTTTATGATCAGTTTTCTGCAGTGTTGAACTAGATGCGTGTCTTTGTCAAATACAACACCCAGGTTTCTCAGGCTCAGTTTGACAGACTGACCTAAGTCACCCAAGTACTGACTCAACCCTGGAATCACCAGGCGCAATCATCAGAGTTTCAGTTTTGTCCACATTTAGCTGCAAAGTGTTTTCACTCATTGTTTGATTTCTAGCAAAAAATTGACTAAGATGTTCAGCCTCTGGGGCTCAGTTGGATCAAATGAGCAGTAGAGCTGAATGTCATCAGCAAAAAATGTGGTAAGAAACATGAGGAAATCTCTGAATGATTTTACCCAGGGGAATCAAGTACAGCAAAAACAATAAAATTCCCGAAACGGAACCTTGAGAGACACCACACAACATACCAGCTGATTCAGACCTTATTTGATTGGCTGACCACTGTAACATAGACCCCGACAGACCTAACCATCCATTATTATTAATATTATGATTAACCACAATAATCATAAACTACATTTTTGGAGACAGTAATGAAAAGGTTGACCTTTATTTGATGCTAAAACCTTTTTCAAAGAGTTGATGTTTTACAAGCTCAAGTCAATATCAGAAAGTTTTAAATGGCTAAATAATCCTAGATTTTCTAGATATCTACTCAAACAATACAGATACAAGGTGTTGTAAGGAGTGGCAAGTTCCACCTCAGAATGACCTCAGCTAGCTAACTTAGCACCTATACCGTTTGGGTTTCCTTTATTTATTTCCTTTGCTTAAAGTTGAAAAATCCTTTCTTTATCAATTTTGAGTCACATGTGGTAAAGATAACTGCTCTATCTACCACCGAAAAAAAGCAAACTATTAAAAAGGGTTGTAACTTCATTAGCCTACCCCGTCAATTTAACATCAGTATAAACCACCACCTTGGTTTCCTCTCCTGAGTCTCTCCCCTGCTGCTGCCTCTCTCAACTCTTGTTTACGCTTCCAACGCTGCTCCTGCGTGTCAAGCACAGTCTGGCTGAGCAACATTTCAAAGAAGCATCAACCTAATTGCTTGTTAATGACTTGACAGTCGTGAGTTTGTGTGTAGATAAACTCACGAGTACACACACCGGCTTCCTTCGAGCGGAGTGATCGGTGTCCTCCTTGAAGGGCCAGATAAAGGCGACAAGTGCACGAGTCACTCCGGACTAAATGGTTCTTGGACTTGATGTAATGTTTTGCCACTAGACTGTGTTTGTGGTTCATATGGAGGACATGAAGGATGGTTCATTGTGTCTATTACTGAAACACTGCTGTGAATTTAGATCCTCACTTTGCTCCTCTGAATTCCTTTTTGTGTCAGTCCTCAGCTGCAAGTGACTCTCACTTCCTTTTTAATGGCTTCTCATTTTAGTTTGAAACAAGTGGGATAATAAAAGATAAAAAAAGAAGGGTTTTTGTTATGCTCTTTTGCTATTAAATAATCCTCATGTGATGTGTTGGATGAGTGGCTGTTGTTTTTTAGACTCACACACAATAACATAATGTTTAATAAAATTGTTTTCGGAATTTTGCCTCTTATTTATCTTTGTGTTATCTCAGGGTCAAGGTGACCCAAAGGCCCCAAAAAAAATGTGTTTGAGGTATCCCTTGTGTTGTCTCTGGGTCAAGTAGAACAGCTTCCCTGGCTTCCATAAATACATATGCAGAGGTAGAGATCGTTAAAGATGCTTATTATCTAAAGCATGAAATGCAATTCAGCACAATTGAAAAACAACCTCATCTTTGCATATTGTTATTAAATCAAGACAATGACATTATAACTACCTAAAACAGGGGCGTCAAACTGGTCCACAAAAGGGCCGAGACGGTGCAGGTTTTTGTTCCAACCAGTCAAGCACACACAAGTTAACGAATCAGGTTTTGGCTTAAACAAGCAACACCTGACTGACAATTAATTGATTGCTGTCTTCAGACGCCTGATTGGTTCAACTATATGTGCCTGACTGGTTGGATCCAAAACCTGCACCGTCTCTACCCTTTTCTGGACCAGTTTGTACACCTGTGACCTAAAACATGAACAAGTGCAAAAAATAATGACTTTGAAATGCTTTTATGATCTGAATAGGAAATAAATCTTGATGATTTTCTGACTTCATTTTTAGGTTTGAATAAAACGAATATCACTAGACACTATAAACAAGCGATACATGTGCCAGGGAAATATGATGTCATACAATCATGGGAAACAGGAATCAGGTGAGACGAAAACACAGGTAACACGAATCAGGGCAATTAGGTCAGGAGCACGGGAGGAAGTTTACAAGACGATCATGATTTTCAGAATAAAACCAGGAAGTGAGACCAAAGGAAATAGAAATGACTGGACATGACACATAGATTGGCATCAAAGTTAGCCACATATTATCATTATTGGTCTAGACTGTACAACATGTCGCAAATGTTTGAACCATGTTTAATGAAGATAAAATCAAGCTTATATAAGCTTTACTTAAAATACAATAACCTTGGAAACTAGCATTAAGTCAAACAGTATATTACCATTAAGAAGCAAAACAAGTTGATAGTTGTAGCTTTGTATGATATTCAACCACTTGCATGGGATTTATTTCACTGATAACAACATAATTGACATAAACAATGAGCAATTACGGATAATAGTAAAAACATGTATTAATAATTGCATGTAAAATAACATTTATATTTATTTGTGGATTAGCAGATGTGTTTGTCATAGAGACAATAGTACTAATGGGTACTAGAATATGAACGACAGTTACAGGCTAAGAAAGTCTGATAAAATCAGCCTTTACTGGCATCAATTGTTTTATAAATTTGAACGACAATCAAAAGTTGTAAAATATGCTAAGTATTTTAAATGTAAATAATCCCAATACTTGAAAAGAATCCAAAAATGTAGCATAACCTGAACAGAAAATGTGAATTCTAAGTGTAAAATCAAGTTGTTGGCTGGATAAGTGCTGCGAGGAGCAACAATATGCCAGGAGAAATATAGATCCTGATTACTGTGTGACTGTGTAAATGTGTTACTGTGTGCATCTGAGTGTTTCTGGGGCATCTGCTGCTTTTATACGTTACATTTTGACACATCGCTGTTTCTTTCACAGGTCTTATGCACTGTTGTGAATCGCTTTACATTTTCTGGAATATTTTAATTCAGCTGACTCCAATTCCAAGTGCCTGCAAACTAATTAAAACATATCAACATACGCAGTTAAATTGAAAACTACAAAGAAATGTGGGTTATTAAAGCTTCTATTCCGGGTAATATAGCAACAAAAGAGCTGAGAATTATCTAGCGTATTTGGGGCAATGCATTTTCAGTTACAGCTTTGATGTTCTCCATGAAGATTTGTATTTTTATAAAAAAAATATAAATATCTTTAATAGACTCTGGAAAGCATTTGTGTCTTGAGCACGAATGCTGGGATAAGAATGAGGCGTAGAACAAGCAGTACACATCTCGAGCGTAATGCTATAGGAATTTGTTAATATTTGATGAAGATGTTAAAAGCTTTGGTGAAAAGGTGGCTGTCAGCAACGTGGCAAGTGCTGATTAGAGCACTTTATCGCTTAATATACAAGTCGAAGCCTTCGCAAAATAAAAAGCACAGCACCGAGGAGTGTGGCGATTGAGGCGAGGTGTAGTTACGTGACTCAGGCTAGAGATGGGATCAGGCTTTTTTTTCCATGATTTGAGTCATTTTTTACATGTATCATAGACCATTGACTCATGAAATGAATGTGTTTTATGTGACACTTGGATTGAGGCAGACATGCTACTGCATTGTAATCTCGCTGAAATTCTCAGTTAAAAAGAAATCCCCTCCATAATTATGACACATCCAATGAGCAATACAATTGAAGTGTGTTCAGGCTATTCAGCATTTCATCTAGAAACTCGGGTTTGCGCGGGTTTCTTCATCTTGCGCATTTGATGCAAGTCTACACAAAATTATAAAAAACGTTATTATTTATCTTGATTTATTGATTGTATGAAGGTCAATTATTGATTTTTCTTTTTTTAGCCGTCTCTGTCGATCCTTTAAACATTGTGACATTTCTCACTTCAAAAAATCCAAAGAATGTCTGCTCTTCAAAGCAAATTTGAAATGTATTTATTTTCTATTAAGAGAAAGCTGTTTATTACTGAAGCTATTAAAAGTTCTCAGAACTTAAGAACGACTCTCTCTTTGTCAATTGCTTGAATAAAATCAAAATAGGAGAGGGAACAGGAACTTAAATATCAATATAGGAATGGGAAAACATCTGTAAAACTCAACAGAGAGTACAGAAACAGCTATGATCTGCAGGGAATTTGGGTGGAAAAATAAGTATAAGGTGTTATTTTAACTCCCAAAATAAAAAGCAAATCTGACGAATCAGGTGATACATGTTGGAGGATGTGTGGAGACAAGGATGCCCATCATGCTTACAATTTCTAGCAATGTACAACAATACATGTGCTACATAAATCGTACAATTGGAACCTTTCTTGGCTATTCTGTGCCAAACACTTTTAAAACGATGTACCTGGGAAATACAAGCGATTGTGTTATGTCATGTGATGTTTATCTAATGCAAGTAATGTTGGTTGCATGTAAAAAAGCTATACCGAGAAACTGGTGCAAAGCAGAAGATCCTGATTTGGAGCAATGGATGAACATTATAAGGGAAATACGACTCATGGAGCAATTGACCTTTAAACTCAGACTGTAAGAAACTGTGTTATATCTCCGTCCATTTCAGTGGTTTTTGGAGATTTACCAACCTGTAAAGTGTGGAAAACTTAATAAAAAGGAAAGTATTAGTTCATTAAAGTTCTCAGAACTCTTCATCGGAGGCTGTCAGATCTCATACAAACCTTTCATCTTCTGCCCATTTTAAGTAACATTTCCATGGTTTCTATAGGCTGCAAACTAAGTGTGTGCCATAACACATTTTGTTTTTTAACTCAATTAAGGCTCTACATACAGATGGATGTACAGATAGATATTCTCACTCATTACAAATGCTATTGCTATTGCAGAAATGCAATTATTCACAATTGTGTTGGTTCTTTCCGAACTTGGTTAACTAGAGTATAATAGGTAGTGATGTGCTGATGAAGCTTCATGAAACGGCGTCAGTCTCAAAAAGTCGTGATGTTTCTTTGGAACAGTTGTTCAAAAAAAAGGAAAATATTGCAGAGACCGCCATCTAGTGGACTCTGAAAACAAAGACACTGCTTCATGAAGCTTCATCAGAACATCACTAAAAATAGGTGTAAGTGAATTTGTCACATGACATGTATTTTACTGACTAGCACGAGGATTTATAGAGTCAGCATTTTACTATCAACTACCGTAAACATTTTATAGTTAAACGCATCATCCGTGGAGCGATTTCCATCTTATCCTGATCCATGATTATTCCCGCTCACTTTTGCTTATCTCTTTTCAGCGGGAGAGACTGCGAAACATCGAGAGGATCTGTAACTTGCTGAGAAAGGTAAGGAAGTACGACCCACACTCATAGTTCAGAGTTTTTATTACCCATCAATATTTCTTAACCAGCACTTAACCATCTGTTCTTCTTGTAAATTAAATAACAAGTTCATAGTTTTCCCCTGTTTCTTCTTAAGACTTCTGCTGCTTGAAATAACAAGTGTGACGAAGCACTATTTGGATTTATTTAATTATAGCACTACATGTTGTTGGTATTAATAGCAGGTTTGCACAGGAGAAGAAATGTCAAGATCAAGACAAAACACCAAGTTGAGTGATTACTAGGAGATAAGAGCTGCAATTGGATTACGAAGAGGATTCTCTTAGACCCACCGCTGCACTTTGCTTTTCGTTATAGAGCATTCGCTCAAATCTCTGTGGAGCCTCCCTGCTGGAAGGTAACTCACTGTGGATTCAAGCCCAGAGCAACACAGCCCTCCCTGAATTTGCAATATGTCATAAATAATCATGAGGATTGCTCGGTTAACCGCTAATCTGTGTTGGGACGCGTTTGACAGAGTAAATCTTTTGCTTGACATAACGAGGTAAATCAACTGTTCTTTACCTCCAGGTATAAATGAATATTAAAGATACTGCTGTGTGTGTTTTCAGTTAAAGTGATAGTTCACCCAAAATTCAAACTTCACTCATTTTTCTACTCACCCTAATGTCGATTTAGGGTTGGGATTATTTTAAGAGTAATGTGATCCTTGTTGGAGTTATAGACTTGAATGTTTGTTCATTTTAATGTAGTGACTGGAGCTCAGTTTATTTGTTTTATCTTCGTCTAAAAAGACACTTATACCTCAGGGGTGCTTGTCCTTTATTGCAGCTTCGACAAGAGGAATTGCTCTGGAAAAACTGAATTGTTCCGTAAAAAGATTAAAATAAATCAGATTGTTTGTAGCAAAAGCTTAAAGAATAATGAGCTATACAGAAAGTCTAAATAGTGGTAAATATCGCTTCCAGTGTAGACTATATGCGATCTGGATTTATATTTTTGACTATAGCTCTAAAATAAAACAGATTACTGAGAATAATCCCAACCCTTAATCAGCATGAAGGTGAGTGAAAGTAATTAAGTAATTTAAAGTAATGCAATTATTTTTCAATTCCTCTGAAGGTATTCCCGATGTAACAAGCAAAACTTGTCGATCCATCTATAAATCATCACATGATACACGACTATCGTCCGTGTGTATATATGCAGTTTGGTGCAATAATCTCAGGGGGTGTTTTTCTATCCCTTGCCTCCTGATTCCAAGGTCATTTTGATTCATGTTCTGATAGCCAATCAGGTTTCAGCAAAGCTATCAGGTGAACCGGGCATGCGGATGAGGGGGGGTGATGGTGGTGGGGTGGGGGGGGGGTCTCTTGTGGCTTCCATCAGGCGTTTGAAGTGTCAGTACAAAGGTTCTCCTCATCTCCTCCCACTGTCTCTTTCTGACTCATTTGTGTGTCCGTCTTGCTGGTCACATCTCCGTCTGCTTCTGATCCGCCTTTCATCCTCCCCCAACATGAACCACGCACGTATGGATTACATGGACACAGGGCGGCCATGACGCCGGCGACGCCTGAATAGTCTGAGATGTGTCCACTGCAAAGGATCGCCCTCTTCGATTCAAGTCGTTCAAGTTATCCGAGAGAAGCAGATGGTGCCTCTGATCTCGCCGCTTCTTTCCTCCCTTTAGATACGCTTCCTGCACTGAATTCCCCATCCATGAATTGGATGCTTTTATTTGTTTGTGCAGTGATCACACTTGATGATGAATGTCCTCATCATGCTTGACAGGACGCCGTTATGTCGGGTGCTTTTCTCAGCGATGACTTATTTTAGTTCTTTTTTTTTTTTTTTCCGGGTTGCTTAATTGACCAGAGAAGATGTGAGTTACAGTAAGACACACCGAGTCAAATGTTCCTGCGAGCTCCAGAGATGAGTCATTTATGAAGGCGATGGTCTCGGAGGACTGGTTCTGGAGAGCATGGTAGTGGAGCAGCATAACATGATCGCAATATGACTGGATGATGAGATGAGTAACTGGGGAGAGCCACGGTGCCTTGAAGCGTCTACTTATTGTAATGAGCAGGGGTGTGACGATACCATCGCTTTACGAGGGTAGAGACGATATTGAGTTCAAGAGAATTAGACAAGAAAATTAATCTAAGATGAACTTTTTTATTTCACAACCCAGAAGTATATACTTATTCTACCTTCCATCTATGCATTATCTGTTCACTTCTGGACCTTAAATGTATGTATTTATTTCCCTTTCCCTGAAAATGGCATCAAATCACAGATGAAAAGTAAGTAAGTAAGTAATAATTTTTATTTATAGAGCGCTTTTCCAGACGAGGGTCACAAAGCACTTAAACAATCAAAACAATATTCAATAAAGTATATACTTTAAAGGGCAAGATAAAACTGATAACACAGAAAGTAAGTAAGTAAGTCCTTTATAAGTCTCTTAATCTGAACTTAAGAACCTGTAAACTATAAGAAATACATGTTTCCAATATGCTATTTTAGAGAAACTTCAATGTAATAAATATGTTGACCATTTTCAATTTTCACAATTGCACGTAACAGAATGCATCAAGGTTGAAAACACTATATTTGCAATTCTACACAGTCTGCTGATGAAATAGCAATTTGTTGAGAAGTCGAGAGGTATAAAAAACGGAAGAGTTATAGTTTTTATTTATAAACTTAAATGGACAGAGATGGAGAAGAGAATGCAGACGTGGTTAGCCTTTGGTATCGCTTAGAAAGTAGCAGTTATGTTTTGAAACATGACAAATGTTCTCAATCTTCATCAAATATGAACAAAAATGGCATAGTAAAGATAATTCGAAATATAATAATTTAAATAATAATGTAACATATTTGAATAAATTAACTTGAGTTAAGTAAAACAAAGTATGATTTAGTGTAATTTTGGGGCTAAATGATATGTTTGAGATTTAAAGTGTGAGTCTGTGATTCACTAATATGAATATTTTTTTTAATAAATATTAAACGTTTGTATTTTTGTGCCGAAAATGACAACAAAACTCAAATTAGAAAAATGTTTTATGTCAGAACCCGATCTATTATTGTAGTGTGAAGGGTAGTGGTGGTCTGGTGAAGCTTCATGAAACACTGTCATGTTGTTTAGAGGTCAGTAGGTGGTGCCATCAGTTCAAAAATGATGTTTCGTTAGAACAGTTGTTCAAAACAAAGGATAATAGTGCAGAGACCGCCATCTAGTGGACTCTACTGGAAATAATGACACTGCTTCATGAAGCTTCACCATCACTAGTTGTTGTTGCCGGGGAAATTGTGAGTTTTCTGGAAAAAATAATAACAGTTCCATGACATTTATCTTTGGAAACCATCTTTTTTATTTTGACCCCATTGATTCAGCCCTTATACCACAAGGCTACACTAATACACCCCTGACTCCTTGTTGACTTTTGTTTAAGGGTCGGTTAAAAATAGTGCCAAAGTCCGAGAGGTATCTTTCCAGACGGCCCTCAAACACTTGCAGTCCCGCGGTCCTCACCATTGCACTGGCTTAAAGTCCTACTGATGTTGTTTATTTTTCATATGTACTTTGCCCCAGTGACCATCATCTGTTCCGAGCTGAGGGCAAAACAGCACATGTCGCCGCTCACAGCTCCCCATCCTGGAGTATTTGATGTTAAAAAATACACCACAGCCAGAGGCGGCTGTCCTCACAGCTCATGTGGAAAGAAAATTTCATCAACTCAATTGCGAAAAAAAAAACACATTTCCAATTTCATGCCTATCATATCTGCCTCCGGGGGTGAAAGGGCATCAGGCGAGTGCAGCTGAATACGAGCTGGGGTAGGTTTAACTCAATAAGGTATTCTAATATTAGAAGAAGATTTTGCTCGTCCGCCAGCACGAGATGAAACGTATATGTATTGAATTTCCAGCTCATTGTTGTATCTCTGTATCTTAGAGAAACTGCAACGTTACGATCATGACCTTTATCATGTTGGCAGGAAAGGTCATGATTGATGATCTGTCACTTGATTCTGTGCCGATAACAAAAAATATTCATTCAGGAATATACATCTAAAAGTGGATCAATATGGAAAATACTGACCACGTGTTTCAAGGCCTGTTTCCAGGCAGAACTTGAACCAAATCTTTTTTTGTGTCACTGTCTGAAATGCAGGATCTGCATCCCGAGGTGAGGCTTGAGGAAAATATAAAATGTAGGCATGTTTAAATATGGTCATAAACTGTTTGCAAATGTGATTTTTGAGTGGTTGACTGTCACTGTGTGGCTGAAAGATGGACCTTCCAAATCCTCTGGGGCCTCTTCTTAGACCCTCACACTATGGAGCTCGAATAGATACAGAATAGTTAAAAAATGTCTAGTTTGCCACCAGATGATGAAGTCACGCTTTGCAGTTGAAAGTATTTTGAAGTTAAATGTAACAAGACAACCTGATTGGCTGAAGAGTGTCGAATGTTATGAAGAAAAAAAAAAGAATTAAGTTGGGATTTGTTTGTTTTTTCCTGAATACAAGACAACAATCAGTTATTAGCCAATCTGGTCCTGTTTCTACTCAAGCTAAGGTCAGCCCAATTTCTTACGTTTGTTAATATAAATGTAAATCAAAAATTCCCTTTTAAATATCTGTTTTTCAATTGCTATTAATTCTTATTTTTATCTATTTGTATTCTGTGATTTTGTTGTGAAGAGACCTTGAGTTTTCCCTAAAGGTTCTTTTAAATAAAATGTTTTAATATTTATTATTATTATTATTTGACTTGATTCTGGGAGTTACACTGCATAGTGTGATGTCATCTTAAGGTGACTGGACGGACGCATCCAGTACCAACATCAACGAAGGCTTAAATGGTTGTAAAAATAGTCATTGATCATAATTCACAGTAAATATGTGAACTTTGTTTAATCGATATGTCGTTTAATATGAGCATCCAAGCAGAGTTAGTTAGTGCTATTTGTTATTTTAAAATATATAAATATACTTAAAAACGAAAAACAAGGGCATTTTGCTTAGACTATTGAGAAGGACGTCATATAATTTTACTCCATACGTCATGAGATCTGCACATCAGAGGCAGTGGTGAGAGGTTACAGAGAGGATGACGGTGTCATCATCGTCCGCCGCAGAAACTGGCGCCGACTGCATGAGGAAGTGAATGAAAGAGAGAATTATTCAGCTCCTCTACAAAGGGACTCCACCAATCGCCGACTTCAAAGTATGCCTTTAAACATCTGCCGTATGGAAGCAAAGATGAAGAAGATGGAAATGAATGAATGTGAATCGTAGTGCAAATACATCAGATATTTATCTGCACATCTTGTATAAATATCAAATAAATATCAGCTGTCAGTCAATACAACAGATATCATTAAATATAGATTCAGCACTATATTGTTTTTACCGATAATGAATCACATGTAAAATATAAATTGAACACCAGAGTTGTCGCACAGCACTTCTTATACAGAAGGTTGGATACAACCCAAAAGAGGTTCCCACTTAACACAAATTTTGTATTGTGTCGAATGATTTATTGATTTTATTTGTTTCTTTTCACTGCCTTAAAAAACATCACGACATAACTCGACAGGTCTGTCTCATCCTCTCCTTCAAGTTTTGAAAAGAAGATTCATTTTTTTAATTGACAAACACTTTGGATCCACCACAATGGATACTAAATATTATAAGTAAGTAAGTAAAGGTTATTATTAAATCGCCTTTCTAGACCAGGGTCACAAAGCTCTTTAACAATCAAAAACAATACACAGTTAGAATATATACTTTAAAAGATCAAGACACATAAGACAAACACAGTAGTCCCAGAAAATCAGGGAAAATCCCAAAAGTGTGTGAGGAACCATCAGTAGATTCTGATCCACAGACCTCAGAGCCCGAGCTGGGGTGTAAGTCTGGATCAGATCACTGATGAAAGGAGGAGTCTGACCATGAATAGATCTGAAAGTAAGAACCAGAATTTTAAAGTTGATCCTGAAAGAAACTGTCAGCCAGTGAAGAGATTTAAGGATCGGAGAAATGTGAGTTCTTCTACTAGAACAGGTCAGAATTCTCGCTGCAGGGCTTCGTATTAACTGCAGGCGAGACAGATCCTTCTTGTTTAGAGATCGCTCCTCACCAAGAAATTCCAATGTCTCAGTAACTTTTTTCTAGTTTAAAAGCATCAGGACACCAGCAACCGTGAAAATGAGTTTGCCCTCCTGGCTGACTATGCTTCTAGTCATGCGTCACTTTGACGTCTGGGTTTAGATTGGCAAATAACACTGTGACGCTGTTATGGTTTCACCAACAACCCTTGCCAGGTTACCCGGGTCTGCGTGTCCAGAATGTCTTCAGTAGCACCAGAGGACCAGAGAGCCAGGATGTAGCACCATGAACTCAGCGAGGAGGCAACATTGAAAAAGAAGAAACAGGAACTAGACTAAGTTTATTTCGTCTTCAAAACATCTGAAATCCAACACTTCCACGCTGGACTGTAAGTTTTGAAAACTGAAACGTGTGATCTCAGATCCATCATTTTAGTTCTTTCGTATACCTTTTACAGTAATTTGCAACCACTTCAAGAACAGACCCTTCAAACCAACACCTGCCTCCCTTCTTTTGTGAATCGCCTTTGTCTCGTAGAGACTTTTCTTGTAAACCATTAGCTTGACACGTTCGTGAGATCCTCCCCAGGAGTACAAAATCCATAAAGTCTCATAAAACAGCCTCGCCTTGTGACACAAACGAGGCTGTGTTTGCAATCGTTAGGTGTGATTCGCTCTGGAATTCTGCCTGAAAAAAAACCTTTGTTTCGTCACACGTTTGTGTAAATCTGGTCATTTAAGTTGGTTATTTTAAAGAATAACCGATTTCTGACAACAAGTGGCTACAGTGTGTTTCCTTCAAGGTGTTTCATTGTGTATTTAGGCCATTTATTTTTTAAATAAACTTCATCCCTCAAAGGGTTAGTTCACCCTAAGTTCAATGATCATTTCATATTTAATTATTTTAAAATGTTTTGCATTGTCAAAACCAAAGTGACTGTTGAGTAGATTTAGTAAAAGGTTGAATGAAATACAAGCGTCTGTGAATGTGCATCAGTGTTCCAGTGGTGCAAGTGGTGTGGATCAGATGGATGTAAGGGCGTCCTGGGGGCACGACAGCCACAGAAACAGATCTTCAGTCCCAGCGGGGACTCTGAGCTGGGTCCCAGCTGGGTCCCTCTGAGGACAGCCACACACATGCACAACACTACAGTAGAATTTGCAGACAAGAAAACACTTTCTTCTCCACTGGCATGGAACGTGAAGCATGACGCTCCAGTACGCACTGACGAATAAATCACGACGTATTAAACACATTTAATGAGCGAGGGTTGTGTTTTTCAAGAATGAATGTCTTGACGACAATGACGACTGCGGTCTGGACAGGGTTGACATTTTAGGGACGCGGTTTGTTTGTGCTTATCGGTGGTGTTTGAGCTTTGTGTAATTACATATGGAAATGTCACAGCTGTTGTTAGTGATAGGCTGGAGTCCACATTCGTTTCCTGGACAGAGTCTCCGGGCCAAGAGTTGGATTAAAGGAAAACTGGACATTGTTTGTTTCCTGGCTTAAGCGCAGACTCTGAATGGATGTTCCCATGTATTTGGATACTTGTATTCTGAAAACTAAATAAATGTAAGGCAGTTTTCCCGTATTAGATTCTAAATTAAATAAATCGTAGGAGGCTCTAGTGATCATATAATACTGAATATAATTTTTTTTTAATGATTTTTGTACTTATTTGTTTCCATAGTGTATTATAATTGTGTGTGATAATATTAAAAACATATTTTAGCAAGACGTTCTAGCAATTATCTCACTAAAGATAATTCAGTGCATAAAGACTTTAGACTTCCTTTATTGTCATAGCACAGAAGAAAACAGCAGTAAAAACTGGAAATTAAATTTCGATGCTTGGCATCGTTTAAAAAACACAGCATAGGGTGACTGTATAAATATAAATAGTTATAAATAGTGCAATATAATATAAACAGAATAAATAAATGTTTGAAATATTGCATATAATGAATGTATATAAAAGTATAAATATAAATAATTAAAAAATAGTGCAATATATTATAAATACAACAAATAAATAATGTTTGCTCGAAGTTTTATTGCATTCAGCAGTCTGATGGCCAGAGGGAAGAAGCAGCAACATAAGATATTGTTACTTTTTTTTATACCCCCATGTTTAGAACAACTTAATTGCAAATTATTACAAAAAAAAGGAGCAATGAAACTCATTGGTCTGCAGCCGCCCCATTCCACATGAATCTTTAAAAAAAAAAAAAGAGTCAGTTTTCTATTCTTGTAAGCTCCAAAAAGTACTCTACGTACTTAACCATGATGGATATGAACGCAACTACCGTCTCCTCCAAGCTACTACTTTGAAGCAGCTCAGTGGTCATGTGAGTAGTGATGGTCTGGTGACGCTTCATGAAGCAGTATCATGTTGTTTAGAGGTCAGTAGGGGGCGCCATCAGTTTGAAAATAATTGGATGTTTCATTTAAACAGTTCTTCAAAACAAAGAAAATGAGTTTAGAGAGCTCCATCTAGTGGACTCTGAAAATGATGACACTGCTTCATGAAGCTTCATCAGACCAACCACTACATAAAGGCCTGGGCACACCGTTGGGATTGTCGGGCGTCTGACGCCGTCAGGCAATCTTGTGTGGTCTGACGTAGTCGGCCCCCGTCCCTCGGAAAAAAAGCCTCGGAACACACCATAGAGATTGTCGGCAAAAGTGTACGTTCTGCGCATGTGCGACACCAGTGATCTGTGTTGACGACACAAAGAAGTGAAAACCGGAAATGCTTTGAGACTAGTCGAGAACAGTCGCTGTTTTCACAAAAGTTAAAATAAAAATAAGATGGATAACGACACGAATATGAAGCGACTGGCATTGTCAGCCCTTGGAAAGACGTCGCAGAAAAAAAACTCTTGGATCTCACGGCGGCAGCTCCGAGGGCTTTTCCGTATGTGTCGCGCAAGATATAGGGAAATAACTGTGATGATATAGAATGATCATTAAAGTCACATCAACGATATTGTGTATCATTATCAGCACAAAATGACCATGAATCAGACACGGCGATAATGTACAAATGTTGAGATGAAGGTGACTCGCATGAAAGGATGCATGTGAAAGGACCAGATTACCATGTCTAGAGTGCATCGATCTGCTTCATTCACATGATAATATTGGTGTGAAGTTTTCGATAAATCGTAGTTTCATCCATCGCTGCTTATCTAGTGTTTACAATAGTCACTTCCGTTTCATTGTCCTGCACTGATTCGCTAGCACTCGACCAATCAGATTGACCATTGAGCCCGACTGAAACATGATCATCTCCCATAGATCAGAAGTCAAATGGGCCTGATACGCTGCCAAGAAAATATATCTTTCATCTCATTCATGCTCTTGTTGTTGTATTTTTTATAGCTAAAAGCTTCAATTATAAAAGCATGTTAATGTGTGTATGTTAGCACGTCTGGGTGAGAGTCCCCGCTATACGTGTGAAGGCAAATGGTTATATTTAGGTTTAGCCGCGTTCTTCTTCCTCCCCCGCTGCCGTGTGAAAATGTGTTTTCTACTATCATGAGGCATGTAGCCATCTGAATAATACATCCCAAGCAGATTCCAGTGAATTACATGTACACAACAATGTTGAATACCAGGCGGCGAGGATCAGAAGTGTGTTGTCGACTGTGACTTTAATTATACATGAGGCGTAAAATGGATTTCTTGGAATAACAACGAGCGCGGTGTTTAAACGCCGCTATAGATTGAAGTGCATTACAACGTGTCGTATTCTGCAACGCCAGCACTTTTGTCCAAACATGACAATTGTGCACCAGACAACTATTAAAAGATCATTTATTTTTAACATGTTCTTTTGGGAATAACTATACAGAAGTTATATTAAAGGGTTCGTATTTTAACACAGTTAAGTGGCCTGTCTTGACAATAAAGACATTTTTATTGATGGGTTTTTATTTGAATGATAAAAATGCTGTTAATAATATCTATCGCTCTATTTATCCACCTCTTTCTGCTTCTTATTCACGTCTCCCGTTTTCACATTGTTGTTAATGTTAATTGATCATGTTTGTGTTGCTATTGTACCCATGACAACAATTTGATGCTATTTTAAGCTATTCCAGATGTATCACCCTGATGTGGAAAACAAACATGTGTGAGCAAAAAAAACGTTATTAAGATGTATTATTTAAGTAGCCTCTCACTCTCCTGGATGCATTTTAATTTTTTCTGGGGGTGGGTTCCATTTATGACACTTAAGACACAGACATTTAAAGCAGCCAAATCAAGATCCAGACATCAACACAATTTGATAACAATCACTATTTTTTCTTATTATTATTATTAGTAGTAGTAGTTGTAGTATTACTACATGCATCAGTAGTAGTAGTAGTAGTAGTAGTATGACTTAATGCAGTAGTAGTATTAGCAGTAGTATTACTTAATGCAGTAGTAGTAGTAGTATATTACCTAATGCAGTAGTATTGGTATTACTACATGCAGTAGTAGTAGTAGTAATAGTAGAAGTACAAGCAGTAGTAGTAGTAGTAGTAGTACATGCAGTACTAGTAGTAGTAGTAGTAGTAAAGTTCATCTATCTATCGATTACTACATGCAGAAGTAGTAGTATTACTACATGTAATAGTAGTAGTAGTAGCAATAGTAGTAGTAGTAGTAGTACATGCAGTAGTAGTAGTAGTATAAGTAAATGCAGTAGTAATAGTAGTATTACTTAATGCAGTATTAGTAGTAATATAACTTAATGCAGTAGTAGTAGTAGTATTAGTTAATGCAGTAGAAGTAGTAGTATAACTTAATTATTACATACACTAGTAGTAGTATTACTGCATGCAGTAGTAGTAGTAGTAGCAATAGTAGTAGTAGTAGTAGTACATACAGTAGTAGTAGTAGTATTAGTTAATGCAGTAGTAGTAGTAGTAGTATTACCTAATGCAGTAGTAGTAGTAGTATTAGTTAATGCAGTAGAAGTAGTGCTATTACTTAATTACTACATACAGTAGTAGTATTACTACTACATGCCCTAGTAGTAGTATTACACTACTATTATTATTATTATTATTATCTTTACTATTTTTTTATGTTCTGGTTTATTTTTCAATGCAATTTAACATTTTGAAATATATAAGTAACAATAAAATAAATCAGAAAGTTGACGTTGAAGTTTTAATGATAAATAAAATCAGCTTTCATTGTTTTCTATTTTGTATAAACCTCTACAAACACGTTAAAACATCTTATATTAAAATAAATGTGTTTATTTATAGTCTACATTTATATATTATTTATCATAATTTTCTTTTGTGCAGGCTTTCTCTTAATTTTCTTGGGTCTGCTGTGTTTATCTATGTTGTCTTTACCTTTTAATGTATGTATTTTAACTGTATATTGTTACTACTTACTTAAATAAATTGTTTATAACTTGAGAAAGAGTCTCATACTTGGAGCAGATACATTTCCGGGGACAGCACATGACAATAACGCGTCTAATATCCCGCTGATGGAATTTAGCACAAAATTGGCTTTAAAATCCCACTAAGTTTGCCTCCAGAACGTCATTAGCAGCTTCACGATTTCATCGGGAAAATTTGGAAGTTCGAATCGGGTGAAACGATGAAGTCAGTTAAGGTAAAAAACTTCAGATGACCCGGTAAAGCTTCTCTCAAACTTTTTTTTTCCAGCTGCAAACAAACGCGTCTGGCTGCGTAAACAATATGTCACACAAATTACCGGCATCACCGTTTGCCAGGAGGCTCGTCTTCGCCTCGAACACGAGGGTCGACGCCTGCGGTTCTGATGATAACGGTGGCTCGCGTCCACCAGCGCTGCCCATTGTCGAAGCTAAGCTCCCCCTAATCTTGATGGAGGAATTTAGTTTGGAACCCTTGCAGATTGGCCGATTTAACATGGCTAAATTTAGTGGAAGGATTTGAATCTTAATGATGCAGCTTGTTGTGTTCCCGAAACACCTGTGGGCAAGAAAAAAAAAGTGTGGGGAATGTAAACAGCCCCGTGGAGGAGTCGAGCACTTAAATTCATGCGGTTTTGAACAATCTGAAATAAGATCCAACTCTTGACTATTTTCTACTGTTTTCCTCTTCTAGCTGGTGCTGCCGGAATATTCCATCCATGTGCTCTTCTGCATCATGTTCCTGTGCGCTCAGGAGTGGCTGACCGTGGGCCTCAACATCCCGCTGCTCTTCTACAACACGTGGAGGTGAATCATGTGGGAGGGGCTTATGTGGGAGTGAGTGAGGCAACTTTTACAACGTTGATACAGTTAAAAGGAAGTACTTTAAAATTTATAGACTCATTAAATTTGCTCAAAAAGATAGGTTCATCGGATGCTTAAGAATATTAAAACTTTTTTTTTTTTTACTTTTCGTCCATAGAGAAAATCTCAGTTTTATTAGTTAGTAAGTAAGTAAGTAAGTTAGTAAGTACTTTTTTATTTGTATAGCGCTTTTCCAGACCAGGGTCACAAAGCCCTTAAACAATCAAAACAATATTCAATAAAGTATATATTTTAAAGATCAAGATAACACTGATAACACAACAGGAGTTCCAGAAAATCAAGGAAAAGCCGGAACAAATAAAAACGTCTTAAGATGTTTCTTGAAGTCGATGTAATAAGATATAAATTATTTTATGTTTGGCCCCCGTTCGTTTTTATTCAAAACAAATTGTGGCCCTCTTCCTAAAGTGCTACATCACTGACTTGAAACATCAAATAAAATATTATTAAATCATTAAAAAAAAAAAAACTTAAGTTAAACAGGAAAATTACATTAAACCACAGAATAATAAAAAATATTATAAAAAGTCTCTTTTTGTTATTAATACAATTATTTCTTTCTCACCAGGAACTACTTTTTTATTATTTTTTGTCTCGTCTGAAAATAAACATTTCATAAAATAAAACAAACCTGAAACATCCAATAACGATAAAAAACAGAACAAGAACAAAGTGCAAACAAAAGAACTAAGGGCAAGTATAAAGAACATAGATCAAAAGGAATTAAATCAAAGAAATAAATGATAAAAAGATTAACATTAAATAGAATAACATGATTATCATGTAGTTTCAACTAATTGTATTATATTTTTATTACCAATTCAATTGTTTGTTCATGGATTTCTTAAGTACATAATAGAGAAGAAAATTAAAAATATTCTGCTCGTAACTATCCATCCAAAAGAAAGAAAAAAAGAACTCAACTCTGGCGACCTGAAACCTCAATAGAAAAAGGTTCTAAAAAGGTGTGTAGCATTAAAGGAAGTTGAGTGACGGGAGCATCTATTGTTCATCCCTCTGATGCCGGTTTGACACCGACGGCTGACAGCCTGATGGGTTTGAGCTCAGCTGGTTGAACCTCCGTAGACACATGAAGGGAGAAAAAACATCTCATTAATTTGGAGTTCATGCCTCGTGGCTACAGAAGCTGCTTCTCCGCTCAGAGAGATGAGAAGACGGGGAATAATGGGCAGCGAGAGTGTAAGGGAAGGAAAGAGGAGATGTTCTAGAGTGGCATCTCATATCGATGTGGTGATTCAGGTCAACAGCTGGACGACCCCAGTGAGATGGGTTTCTGGAGACTGTGGACATTTCTTATTACACATGATCGTCCATGATTAGATTTTTCTCAAAATTAATCTTATACTAATTCTTGAGCTGGTAGAAGTGTGTCAAAAATGATGGTCAGGAACAGAGCTCAGTTTTCTTCGTCCATAAAGACAAACTTAAAAACATTCAAATACCTTCATACTGCTCGTCCGTAACGTCCATCTTGTATTGAAGCCTAGACATGAGGAATTGTTCATAAAAAAATTAAACAAGTCCATATTTTAAGCGTGTTTGTAGCAAACGCTAAAAGGCTAACTTGCTACACTGACTCAATGAGCACTACATTAGAGCACTAGAACAGCCAGAAAATTGAGTGTGGATCGATAAACACTTAGCGGCCGCCATCTTAGTGACAGAGATGACGCTAAAAGGAAGTTATTGTCACTGATACCGGCGTAAGTATCTTGAGAAAACACTTATTTTACCACAAAACAACACAACAACAATAATAACACAATGAAACAAAACTTGTTTCGATTGGTGAAAAGTGCTGTAAAGAGTTTCAACGGCTGGTTGCGAACGGTGTTAATAAGTAGTAGAAGAAGAAGCTGTCGAGTCATTTCCGTTTAGTGTGTAGCGACAGAGTTTGATTTGACACAGTACTACCTTGTCCAAATTTGCACACTTGGCAAGTAAGTGCACTGTCTTACAGTGTACTGTAAAGTGCACTTGGAAAGGTGCGCAATTTGAGACACAGCACAAGTGTCTACACTGCATGTTATAGCATGTTAGCCTTTTAGCATCTGCTACGAACTAGCATAAATATAGACTCGCTTAAATCGTTATTGAACAATACAAGAGAGACATTACAGACGAGCAATTATTATAATGAGATATTTTAATGTTTTTTGGCGTGTCTTTTTGAACGGGGATTATAGAATTTACGGTATATGAGCGTTTTTGCCTAAACTCCCAAACCATAGGAAATAAATATATAATTCATTGGATTGTTTTTCTGTTTCTTTTAAAACTATTTAAAGCTACTTAAAAGGAGAGTTACAAGCCTGTCCTTTTTATCAATTCAATACATAAAACAATAAATGAATCATTAACTTTGTTTTGCTTTCGTGTGTGAATGTTATTATACGATTGAAGGTTTGCTCTGATTGAGGATGACATCTATAAATGTGGTGCTTGATATGACATGGATATACACTCTGAAGTCACTTGCATCAATCACAAACCTTTGTGTCTAAATCCACACATGCATGTGTTTTGTGACCATGAACACGATGCATAAATAAATAAATGTACATCTAACATGCATGATTGATGTTCACTGTCCACCAATCACAGCTCAAACGCTTTCCCTGCATGACGCTGTCTTGTCCCGCGTTACAAAACCTTTTTTCTTTTACACAAAAGAGAGAGATGAAGCCGTTACTTTCTCTCCTCACGTTTTTTTTATTTCCCAATTTGAACAGCCCTGGAGTGAAGAAACATCCCACAATTCCCCAAACACATTTTGAAAACTGTTTATCACGTCCAGGTTTGCTGTTTTATTGACTCAATCTGCTAATACCCACAAGTTTTTTTTTTTATAAATACACAGCAGTGGCATGAATTCATTTGGGAATGTTTCTTGGAATTTTGTTATTATATAACTTTTAATGCAATTAAGCAACATGATGTAAACATTGGCAGACTGGATTGCGTCACATGTCTTAAGTCGTCTAACCAAAAAAAAACTGCCGGAAGATACGATTGTTACGCATGTTTGTCCAAATGTTTGATGTTTAATCGGCTGATGCTGCTTCACAAGCTTGAATTATAAAATAATAAAATTAATAATTACTTTTTTGTTCTTAAATCATGGCAGCTGACGCCACAAACTACTAGACTAGCAACAAAAAACATTAAATTAAATCAAATTATTGTCTATTTAATGTAACTGTTTTGTCTGTTATTGTATTTTAAATATTTGACTTTTATCCGCTACAAAAGTCTCAACATTTCATGTGATCTCAAATACTTCTCATCATAGTTTGTTAAGTATCATAGTGAACGGATGTAAATGTTTATCTTTGATCTAATAATTTGGCACCAAAGTTGTCATTTTAGCTTCATTTTATATATTTATGTTCTTATTCTGAAGCAATGTATTCAACTTGTTATTGACCTATTTATCATAAATATAGGTAAAACAAATCTAATAAAAATATCATCCCTGCCTTTGAAATGAAGATTTAAATTCAAGTACAAATAAATACTGTAAAAAAATATATAATTAAAGTTCCTAGATGTTCTATGATAGTACATTTTTAATTAATGTATATTTTCTAGTTAATTTATTACTTGACTGATCGATGTGCAACTGTTTGCCGGTGACTCATTTAGTTATTTAGTTAATTGTTTAATGATGTCGTCTTTGCTTTAACGTATCGATTTATCTATAAAACAGTTTTTTGAAAAATGATGTAAGTTCTTCTACCGCCTGTTCCAGAACAGATTTAACACTTATACCAAAATATAAGGCTGCCTTTAAATAAATAGTGTTTTAATTTGTTAAAAAATGTTTTTGCCTCTGACTGTTTTCAACCCTTGTGTTATATCAGGGTCAAGGCGACCCGAAGGCCTGGAAACAAATGTGTTTGTGGTATCCCTTGTGTTGCCTCTGGGTCAAGGTGAATGACCTCCCCGGCTTCCATAAATACAAATGCAATGATGGTCGTTTTTTTTCAGGTCTTCGGGTCACTTTTACCCCGAGATAACACAAGTGTTAAATAATACTTAAATAATACTATAGTACTTTGGTTACGAAGTATCCTTCATCGCGCTTGTCCATCGACATTTCTTCCCCAATGCTTCCATGGCATGCATGATGCAGTTCTGTTAACTCATCATGCCATATCTCTCCATGTCATCTTCCTCCCACCCTCCTCCCATCAACCTCCCCCCTTCCCTCATACCCTCTCCCTCCCTCTGGGTCTGGAACGGGTCAACTACCCGCGGTCTGGTCTTTGCCCTCTGCGGTAGGTACTTCCACTCCCCGACCGACACCAAGGAGCTGCTGTACGACCCGGCGTCGGTGATGAACGGCGACACGCTCAAGTTCTGCATGAAGGAGGCGTGGTGCAAGCTGTCCTTCTTCGTCCTCTCCTTCTTCTACTACCTTTACTGGTGAGCATGAGGAGGTCCTGCTGGTGTCACAAAGACAGATTCAACTCACCGACATAGTATCAAAACGGTCTTTTTTTTTTTAGATATAAATCCCAGGTTAGTTCGGCGACAGCATGAGTGCAAATCACTGAATAAAGTAACCATTTCTCTAGCAATCACATGCATACTTCCACCAGCTAGAGTAGTCAGGATCCGCACGCTAATGCATGTGATGTCGAGAGAACTTGATTCTTTACTTCATTGACAAGCACCACGAGGAACTGACATGTCATGTTTCTGACTTTCTCTGTGCTGTTGTGTTGTCTCTTCACGATGACATTAATCACTGCGGATTCTTGTTCCATGTGGGTGCGGCAGTGTGTGGAACCTGGATATATCCCTCTAATAGCTCTTTTCAATGGGAACACTGAAAGGTACAATCCTTATCTTTTTTTTTTAAGATTTTCTTTTTATGATGCTGTTTTCATTGTCCTTTCATTCCTGCACAATTCCTCTTGGTTACTGAATTCAGCGTACACTGGATATTGAAACTGTCAAACTGTTTAATTGCAAAATTATATTGTTTATATTACTGTTTATCTCTGATTTGTAGTGTTTTTCTGTGCTCACTTCCCTCAGGAATCCAGATCAGGACATTAGTGTCCCAGCACTGGACATGAAAACCACCAAAAAACATTTTATTTAATAATTGTGTCATAAAAATAACTGAAAGTCAGTTGTTAAGTCACTTTAACTTGTGTATAAATCGTGTAGTGACAGACAGTTCAGCACTACTGTATCACATATAACATAGATGTCTTTATTTCATAACACTCAAGGAAACAATAATACAAAGTTTTTTGTCTTAAATAACTACTATTTATATGTACAATAGCTTTTTAAATTAGATATTGGTCTTAAATACAATTATTTTTACTATCTCTCTCTCTCTCTCAATCTCTCTCTCTCTCTCAATCTCTCTCTCTCTCTCTCTCAATCTTTCTCTCTCTCTCAATCCCTCTCTCAATCTCTTTCTCAATCTCTTTCTCTCTCTGAATCCCTCTGTCTCTCTCTCTCTCTCTCCCTCTCTCTCAATCTCTCTCTCTCCATCTCTCTAGCTCTCTCTCTCTCTCTCTATCTATCTCTCTATCTATCTCTCTATCTATATATATCATTTACTCATTCTAAATCACATCTTAGAATTTAGAGGGATTAGTGATGGTCTGATGAAGCTTCATGAAGCAGTGTCATTCTTTTCAGAGTCCACTAGATGGCAGTCTCTGCACTATCTTCCTTTGTTTCGAACAACTGTTCTAATGAAACATCACATAATTTTTAAACAACATGACACTGCTTCATGAAGCTTCATCAGACCATCACTAGCGGAGATAGTTCTGATCCCAACTGTAACTTCTCAGTGTGAGATCGATATGTGAACTTGATTGTTTGAGTAACATTTCAACTCTGTTATCATTGAATATTAATTTGGTAAATATCACTTGTCGGTGTTTGATGACAACAGTCGTTGACTGACGGCTCACATGGAAGCGTCTTTGTAGAATTTATTTTTGTCAACCTGTGTCACCCGTCACAGCACTCTCCCTCCTGGCATAGAGGTGAGGCAGATCGTAAAAAAAAAAGGATTTATTCTCTCATGGCTCTTATTATCATACCGGCTCCTACATCTCACATAAAAGTCAGTTCTTCGCGGGCGACTCTTGTAATTGGAGTTCTTCTACCATCTGCTGCGTGACAGGCTGTGTATGGACAGATTTAAGAGAGGGTGACAACAAAAACCCAGTGAGGCTTTACAAACAATTAGTTGGTTTGTATAGATGTTGCTTTTTTTGTTGTTGCTTTTTTTCAATATTGAAACCATTTTGCTTCTTCATTTCACTCCATCCCGCAGCTCCAACTCACACCCGGAGTCTTCTGCTGCACCGGAGGCAGCAGCATCAGCAGTTAGGTACCAGCAACGTGTCCCACCCTGCAGGTCGAGGGTCCTTCACTTTCAACCGCTGCCTTCTTACCACCCGACACTAGACTGTGAACGACACCAGATCATTGAATTCTGAGCAACCCTGTAGCATGATGTCATCAAAAAGATACTTAGGATAAAGTCAACTAAAAATGATTAGAGCCGCTCCGCTACTTCAACGTTGTTTATTTGAATTTCTGGTAAAACTAAAAGTTTACAAAAATGAAGACGAGACGATAATAGTGTAATTTAAGAACTAATACGTTCCATGTTTGCTATAATAACCACTTTATATCAATATTTATAACATCATACTGTTGAGAGTTGGTTATTCTTTATTTCATAAATACTGTTATTATGCATTTCCTGACTTGTTTATGTGAAGAATCCAGAGAGGGTTATTTAGAACTGTCACTATATCGTTCTAGACTATCTTTCTCATACAGAACCCATAGAGCAGGGATGTGAAAGTCAAATACAGCAGAGGGCCAAAAAAACGAACTAACTTGTTAAAAGCCAAGGGCCGGACTGGTTACATTTTTATTAAAACATATTAAAATGATTTCAAATAACCTATTGAACCAAGACCTAATGCAGAGTAACGTATATTATTTAATGATTAAATGAAAAATCCAATATTTTTTAAGATTAATGAAGCCGAGGCCTGCTTGCAGCGTTGCAGCGAGTCAGCAGGCTTCCATTGCATTGTGGGTAATGGAGTATTGGTGTGTGAAAAACACCAAAACACCAGCGATAATTTGGCTCTTACGGGAAAAAGTTTGGTGACCCCTGTATATATTTTCAGAAATACATAAATTCCATAATATTTTCCTCTGTAATTTTGCATTCCATTAGTCGTTGTTCTACTTCTACTTATGAACACAATTATTCATAATAGCAACACAATATTTGCTTCAAACTGAAGTATTATTTCAATCTCCCTGTTATAGAAAAGAGAAGAGGAGGTTATAATCCATATCAATCACAGCAGAAATGGTTGAAAATGAAGTGACCTAAAACCTGCTCCATGTCTTTTTGCTTTCCGGTAGAACCCAACCAACCCCACCTCCCCCAAAAAAAAAATCCTTTAGTCTTTTGTGCACCTGTCACCTCCAACTGCTGCTCCAAGTACGACCACGTATCACTACTACAGACACGTAAAACGTGCATGGCCTCGCACGAGCACGGATGAACACACAGTTAATGATGATCTGAGGTCGTTTTGGCCTTGTTTAATGGAGCCTGCCCAACACAGATGATGCCATGTTAAAAAAAAAAAAAAATGCCATTTCACTATTTGGGGTTAATATTGGAAGTTTGCTGTTGATTTTGAGGTCGTACAATCTAAAAAAAAAAGTTACTTATTGTTGTTGATACGTTATTTTAGGAGGGGAAAGGTATCAAAAACTTTTGCCCAAGATTAGAAGTCATTTTAGGATTCAAAGACATCATTTTTCTCCCCGGATATGTCTCCTTCTCACCTGCTCCCACCGTGATGTATGGTTTTGTCACAGGTTTGCGATGCACTGTAGGAACAACTAGTGAGACTCGTAAGACGGATGCGTCGACTCTGTCAAGCATGTGTGACTTTTAGCTTCTCGTTTGTGGGTCAAACACTTTGAAGCGTACTTGATGTTATTTTTCCCTCCTTCCAGGCATGAAAATGTGTTCAACACACACACACTCATTCACACATGTGTAAAGGTAATGGAACATGAAATAAACAACATCTGTTACTTGATATAAACTATCCTTCCCTGACAGAGAAATGCGCCACGCGGCAGGGAGTCCGTAACAGCAGTTCCGAATCGTGAACATTATTGCCATATTTTATGACGTGAGGTGCACTAATAGAAAGTAATTTATTGAAGAGACTCATGTGATAAACGTATAATGGGTGCTATTTAGCTCAGATATTATCGGCCGGTTGACGATAAAAGTATTTTTTCAAAAACATTTCATGTTCATTTGAAAACGGTTGTGATAATAATGAGACACTTTCACGTTTTTACTGTCACCAAATGTCACTTTTTTTATATTTATATTTTCTAATGAGCTCATTAACACGCATGCTACTAAGTGAAGGTCTCAGTAATGGTGACGGTCGACCTGTTTTTCCCAATTAATGAGGCTGATACAAGCATAATTCAATTGACAACAATATCAAAATTTAAAACTACTTTTATTTTTAAATGAATGTAAAAATAATATTCAGATTATCCCACGTGCAAGTAAAAGGAAAATAAATCATTCGTTTTAAGTTTATAAAAAAGTAGGATATAATAATGAAATATGTATTTACATTTATTTTGAATTTTTTAGAAGAACAAAGTGCTCTTGTTACTTATAAACACTATAGATTTTTGAGCAGTAAACAATACAACATTTAAGTGTCGAAGTATTCACTAATAAATGCAAATAATTACTTAAACGTGGAAACTGTGCATTTTCATTTATAGATAATTAAAAAAAAACATTCTCAAAATGAGATGATATTTGGACTTGATAGATTGATTGTAAATACTTTTGAAAAAATGTCAAAATGAGTAGTAAAATTATTTGTTTGTTTTTTTAATTCATGGATGAGAAAATCAACTTGATGTAAAGAAAAATGACATTAAAACATAATTAATGAATAAAAAATGGATTTTAAATGACGTTAAAATGATCCTGATGAATATCTTAAATATGTCTTTTGTTTGTTGAATATTTGAGTTTAATATCACATAGTAAACAATGAAGCCAGTTCCCGGGAGGAAGAGCCGTGACTTGACTCTTCACTCTATTTCTTTTCCATATTCATCAGTCGCCGGCTGCGTCTTTCACAGGCAGAGATTAATGGAGGTGTTAGCAGCCGCGATGGCCCCCGAGGAAGAGTGCAAACATTTGGAATCATTAGTTACTGTCAGCAGAGGTGGTGAACTCCTCTTGTCAAGTCAAAACCCAGCGAGACAAGCGTAACATCCTCGCGCCGCAAACGATGCCGTCGTACTTTCAAGTAATCCATTACTCTCCACTTGCAGGTGAACTCGTCGGATAACTTCTCCGATCGCAATGAATCACAAATGTCTTATCGCGCTCATTGCATTTCTCATCAGCGACTGCTTTTTTATTATTTTGCATTCAGAATGTGAACTAGCTTGATCATGCCAGGAAGAGATTCTTGTATTTCTAGGTCTTGGTAAGAACCTAAAAATACAAATCTCTACACAAGACCTTTGAAAATGACAAACAGAATTGACATCCAGGCGAGATGTATGTATCCAATGGCTGCAGGCCTAAACGAATCACGTTAAATCCATCCTCGCTCTCTTCTTCCAAAGTAAAGCATGAATTTCTCGACACACAGTTGGCGCCGTTGTGAACTGACCGTGGAGTTCAAATGGCCACATGGCTTGTCTTCGGTCTGTTTACTATGAGGAGGCATGGGTTGTTAAATCACGGGGACGTCTGCCCTCAATAAAAGTAGGACAAGTTCAGAGGACGAATAATGACCAGACATTTTTAGAAAAGAAAAATGTCCTTGTACTTTCCACATCTGCTTTTTCCCTATTCGTACACATGTTATTATCTTTTTTTCTACGTCTACTGTGTTTGATTCAATATGAAACTGCCAACTTCAAATCCATAAACTCATTTATCTCTTACAATAATGTTTGTATTTGTATTAATTCAGTTTGGTAGCTGCTGTACAAGTCTTTTGCTGACATACTGGAGTGTACATATTTATATAAAAATTTGCTAAACATATACATTTATTACATCTTTTCTGTATATTTTCAAGATCTTAGACGTTTCAGACTTTTTACTCAAACGCTGTTTTTATGAAATGAGTGTAAAGTTTTGGTTAAAGACAAGATGCTGTTTCTTAGTGTCACTAAAATCTGATTAAAATCAAAATGTACATTTTTTTTTTGCTAAAAGATGAAAAAAGAAAAACCTGTAATGTTTGCGGATACAAGGTTTTAGGAGGTGTGTTATCATTTGTGTTTTTACCTAAGCGTTAGATACTGTGTCAAATTCTCAATATTTCTGTAAAAACTCTAAGTGTAACATCATTACGTGGTTGTTTGTCGACTTTGTGTTAGTGTTACTGTTAGACCTGCAATTGCTTCAGAAATTGTGTAGTAAGAAGGAAGTGTATAAAGATTAGTGATGGTCTGATGAAGCTTCATGAAGCAGTGTCATTATCGTCAGAGTCCACTAGAGGGCAGCCTATGCACTATTTTCCTATGTTTTGAACAACTGTTCTGATAAAGCATCCCATCATTTTTAAACTGATGGCGCCACCTACTGACCTCTAAACACCATGACACTGTTTCATGAAGCTTCATCAATCAGTCCATCACTAGTTAAGATCAATGAATGCATCAATAATGATTGATTAGGAAGTGAAAGTATAAATAGACTCTGATCGATTCAATCTCATTGTGAGAAATAATGGGCTCCTGTTGTGTCCTCTTGTGTTGCAGTATGATCTACTCCTTGGTTACCTCATAACTCGTCTGCAGATACTGTAAGAGACGTTCAAACGACTTCTCCTGACCAAGAAGAAGAAGAAGAAGGATGTGCTTCATGATGATCTGAACTGTTTACAGGTTTTCTTGTCATTAGGAGATTTGACTATATCACTGCCTGGTTTGTACCGCACACTACCCTGCACACACACAAATCGCACACACACACACACACACACACCAAGCCTCCTGGACATGATTCAAAGTCCAGTAGCAGCGACAGTAGCCGGGAGGACGGAGAGCACAGTAGCGTTTGCACAGTTTGTCTCAGGCACAGCAAAGGTGAAGCACTGACCGGCCGCACCGCTCACCGACCCTCCGTCGCCCCCCTCAGGCCCTCACCTGTCACTCACAAAACGAGGGACGAACCAGCCGGACGGATCACACTGTACAGAAAAACGATCTCTGCTGGGCCTTTTCTTTCTATGAGCATTAAGTGAATGGCTTTGTGACGTGTGCATTTTTGGTGTACTCTGAGTTACGGAGGTAGTCTATACAGCAAAAATGCCTTCTTAGTGTCGTCCTCTAGTGTCGTTCTATTATGGGATGCTTTTCTGACGCTCCCGCTGAACTGGAACCTTTTTCTATTAGAAGCACACATTCCTTGCACAAGTAGAGATTGCACAAACCTAGAGTAGTCGAATGACAAAATAAAAAGGCTTCCGGTGTGTAAACGACAACAATCCAGCCCAATTTAAAAACAGGTGTACAATGTGAAAGTTTTATAGCTCGATTTACAAAAGTGGACCAAAATCTTTTCAGTATCATGGGTCCATGTATGATGTGTGGGTGTCGCCCAGCAATTATTTATCCGAATTCCAATATTTCATCTAGATCAAAGAAATGCTAGTTTCATTCCCACTGGTTGGTTTTTTTTCTCCAAGTTTGCTCAGAGGCACTGAGGCAGGATGAAGAAGTAAAAGTGTGGATCATGGGTCTATGTGTAGCACAGTTTCTGACCACATCTTGTCACGTCGTCTCTAAAAGGCTCGCAATTCTTCTTGATTTCAGTCATTTTGTATCCTCGTGTATGTGACAATTATGATTCAGATATTTACGAAATAAAGGTATTTTAAAACCGAATATTCCGCCTCCTCATGTTCAATCATTCTCTGACAAAAAAAGAGGAACTCTAGACCCTTAAACAGAAAAATGCTGTTGTTATGTTGGAAAAAAAAACTTCAAATGTCTGACTTCACTGTGAAGTAAGAACTGTTTCGATTGCATCTTTATACTCCATCGTATGTTATTGATTATCCGAGGCACAAGAACAAAGTTCACAACCTGAAAAACACAGAGAGGAATGAAAAGTTTTGTGTTTGGTGTTTTTCAAGCGATTTCCCCAGATTTAATTTCCAACTCAAACCAAGCAATCCTTTAAAACACAAGCAATGACTAACATGTTGATACCTGTGGTTGAGCAAGCACACTAGCTTCGTATGTTTCCATCAGGTTAGAAATGTATATATTGTATAGTATAGAATCGAGATAACTTAAATCTCAAAAGAAATATTAAGGATACCAAGTGTTGCAGGGTTATACTTTAACCTCAGAATCACAGCAGTTAAGGTAGCACTGCTACCTATTAGCTAAACTAGCATAAAAACCATTGTGTTCCTTTAAAACTATTTGCGTTTAACAGTTAAGTTGAGAAACTCTTTTCCTGATAACCTTAATATGTTGGCCTGTCGCAGGGAATTATTATTTAAGAATACTTTACATTATACTTTTTTATTTAAAAGAAAAAATACTATAATTTCATGGGCATCATTTAAAATGAAATGAATAAAGATTTAAAAATGAAAAATGTGCTAAAATGAAGTGCACATAAAAAGGAGCTCAAATTAAAGTCATCCAATTTTTTTTTTATATACATTTTGACAAATTTTGACTTTTGAAAAGACCTCATGAAATTTGATACTCACATTTTATATATGTAAGACTTGGTTTAGCTTCATTGATGCTCGCTACAAGTAGGGAAAAGGAAAATGACAAAATAGCAACAAAAGAGAAAAGAGAGAGAGGTATTTTAAACCAAAGGCTAAAATCGAATAATGGAATTTATGTTAACATCATAGTAGCAAGGTTAAAAAAAAAAGGTTAGTAAGAGTTTCTCATTCTTTCACCGTCTCCACCATGCTAGCTAAAGACAAAATAATGTATTTACATTTATCTTTACAATGATTTGAATGATTCTGATTATCTCTACAACTGCATCTCTAAACGTGTGTTTTAGTGTGAAGGCAGGAAGATATATTTACCTCGAACTGTAGAAGCATTTATGTGACCACGGGGGAGAAATAAATCCTCATAAATGTCAACATCATCCTTCACTTTCATCATATGAATACACACCTCGGGCTAAACTGACTCTAGAAAAGACCATTATATACACAGAACACGCTCATCCAAACTCTGCTCCTCTCTTTTTAACTCATGAATGATTTCATATCCTCAGTCACGAATCCATCATCCATGCCCATCACGTATAGAAAAACAACCACTCGCACCAAATTAATGCTCAAACAAAGACGAGTAAAGGAGTCCATTTTTGAGCATTTTCCTTATTTCCGTCTCCTCTGCTCCTTCCTTGATGTTTCCATCTAGTCCCTGATTTCACTCCAGGATCCAGCTTTTCCTCCAGAAGCCATAAAAAAATGACACTGAGCTCTTGTCCTGCGGCTCCGTCACACTGTGCTTAGCCGTTTGGAACCTGAGGTTTGTTGCTAAAACTGTCTTTCTTTCAACTTTTTCACAGCAAGGAAGCCAACCCCATCTGAATCACATTCCTGTTTGTATTTTAACATGTATTTTTATTTTTGCGTACGACTCTCATTTTGAGTAATTTCTAAAAAAGAAAAGAAAAAGAAAAAGGTTTTAAACCGATAAATCACATTTTATGTCAGTGACTAAATGTTTAATTTAGAGTTTAAAATTGTAGCTAAAAAAATCAATTAAATAATAAAATAAAACATCATTCAATTGAAGAATTGTAAAACAAAATAAATTAATACAATTATTAAAGAGATTTAAAATAAATAAATTATTAGGGATGTGAAACTTGAGGGCTGTCTGCCATATCTAGTCCATTCTACGATTATCCCAGTCCTCAGGATTTCAAAATATACTTTTTTTATTGGCTGTTCTGACTGACTGACTGAGGTCAAGGATACGTGTGTGAATTCAGAGTAAAAAGAAGGTCAAGGATTTTCAAGCAAGAGCAGACGAATGAAAAGTCAGTAGAAATAAAACAGTTTTCTGAGTCAAGCATCCAGAATGATGGACATAATTAATAGCGGGTGGTGAAGAAGAGAGTTCAGGCAAGGTGGAGATATTGTCATCAGTCATCTATCAATGAACGATTAACAGGAGGAATGATCAGTTGACCAGAGCCAAAGGAATCATTTTCTTTATATGAGCTTTTCCCTCATTTTCCATCGAGGTCGATAATGTGTCGTTATTGCTAAAGATGTCCTGCATCATCCTCCACGATCCGTGGTCGTCCCATGTGAGCTTCATCTGCTCCGACTGTGGAGGAATGGAAGGTGTGGGAGGTCAGAACATGGACCAGCCTCATATGCTGCGACCATCCAGCAGTCGTGTCACTTTGTTGTGCGCATCAGATGGTCCGCCTGTCAAACCGCATTACCCAGAAAACCACCTTCTGAAAAGGAGACTTCACCTCCATTCAACCTCTCCTCGCTCGACGAAACCATATTCTTGCACTTTCACAAGTCACAGACGAAGATTCTTTTTTCTCTGCTGTTGCTATTCCCTACATTTCAGGCTTTTTTCCCCGACAACTTCCTGTAAAAAAAAAGAATAACCTCAAGACAAGTGTTAAGTCGTTTGAGGTAAACTGGGAAAGTTTTAGACCAGAACTGTTTCATTATCTTCCACTTGTATTCAGATTCTGCTTTTCTTCTGGCATTTGACATTTTATTTGACCACATGAAAATGCAACTAAATTCAGAGTTTCTCTTAAAAATGTGGCTTTAAGGCGACAACATTCAAATAAGCCACTCTCAGAGCAATTTTTTACAATATGAAGTTGAAGGTGAAGTGGACGAACAAAGTACTTTTATCTTTGTTTATTTGGATATTTATATAGTAGCGTATACTCTCACAAAGTGCTGTTTATATTAGTAAATGTAGGTTTGTTTCACAAAAGTGTTAATATTTATGCATCAACTTTTATATTCTTTAAACATGCTGAAATGCTGAAAACATTAACTATATATACTGTATATATACGGCATACTTTATATATATATATATATATATATATATATATATATATATATATATATATATACTGTATATATATATATATACACAGTGTCATGTAGCAGTGCAGCAGTGTCCTGTGGGCAAATAAGGTTGCGTTACAGATGCGTCCACTGAGGGGAACATCTGCTGTGACACAGGAAGGTCAGAAGGATGTCGTCGTAAATGTGTATGTAGCCTACAGTCTTCTTAAGAAAGATCAACAGAAAGCGAGAGTAACAAAGGTACTGTGTTATGACTGCCATTTGTTAATTACAATATTTTACTAATGGTTTATATGTATACTTATGTATGTACTGTGCATGTTTATATTTAAGTGCGATTCATCTGGAGTGACAGTTTGACTCATTATATTCTCAATAGATTATTATCTTAATCATTTTAAAAAAAAAAGTAAGATCAGTGACTTAAAGCCTTGCAGGAGTTTCTTCACAATTTGCTTAGATAGAGAGGGTCCATTGACCTATATAACCGCCTCACAACACATAAAATATACAGTTGTACTAACAACGAAAAATGACCATCATGTCATATTTAATACATTTAGAAAATGTAAATTCCTTTAATAAATGATTAGATAGTAAACCTATTGGGTGTATTTTATTGTTACAGTGGTTAACATTAATGAATCTACAAAAAAAAATGTTCTCTCAGTGTAACCATCTGAATCTGATAAAAGTATTATAAATATGTGGAATAAAAAGCATTAATTCCCTACAAAGAAGGTGCATTAGGTTTGTCAGGTTCAGCTTTTATTTTGGATTTATTTTGGATTTGTACTTCCTGTCACTCCTCATCGGCGTGCCTATTGGCTCGAACCTGGAACTAATGAATCAATCAAGACACCTGAGTAGAGACCCTGGAGTTCCAGTGCTGGGTGCCAGATCCACTTCCTTCCCATGCTGGTAAATTGTCTTTCTTCCTGGTTTTATCGCTCTGTTGTTCCCGCATGTTCCTGTTTCTGGTGCTTTAGCTTGATGTTTGTTTTATGTCTAAGATTGTATTGTCGTGTCCTTGAGCAAGACCCTGATTTCTACTCATGGTGAGCGGCCTCGCTGCGTAGCAGCCTACTCCCATCACTGTGTGATTATGGGTAAAAAAACAAATCCTTCTCTTCTAAAGCTGTTAAGATATTTGCAAAGTTATTTTTAGGAGGGTATCTTGAGCTGATGGGGTGAAAAAAAAAATTGTTTCATGACGGCTCACAATTCAAGGACACATCTGGATGAAGGAGACCGAGGTGGTGTTGACGGAGGCTTCAGTGATGCGGGTCTGTACACAGACGCTGGGCTCGCGGTGGGAGTTCTAATTACCAAAGATCTCTTCATCTCCTTGAAGCACCGCTGACCTTCAGCCCTGTTGCATTAACCACAAGCCGGAGCTCCCACTCACTCCAATATGAACGTCTGTGAAATACTGCCGAGCTCCTGCGACCACAGCCTTTGACTGATATACGGCTTGTTTTTCTTCCGCCTCCTCCTGCTGACAGCAGAGAGACAGAAAAAAATAGTTGCTAAAAAAAGACTATTTGAGTCTCACTGTTTGTGCTTGAGAACTCAAGGTTTTCTCTTCTACGCATTTTTTAAGTGATAAAATGTGTCACAATACATACAATCTGATTAATATTTGTTTTAAATCGTGATCTTAAACCAAATTAATCATACAGAAATCATAATGGTTAACAGCCATGTGTGACTCTTGAAATAATGGCCTCCCGCCACTAGATGGCAGTGTTTCAAAAAAATGCACAGATTTCAACTAGTGAGTGATGGTCTGATGAAGCTTCATGAAGCAGTGTCATTATTTTCAGAGTCCACTAGATGGCGATCTCTGCACTATTTTCTTTTGTTTTGAACAACTGTTCTAATGAAACATCGATTCATTTTTAAACTGATAACGCCACCTACTGATCTCTAAACAACATGACACTGTTTCATGAAGCTTCATTAGACCTAGATTAAATGTATCTATTTTAAACGTATCAATTTGGCTTCAAACCAAAAAAAGATTGAAGGTAAAGTCCAGCAACAATGACATTTTTTTTAAATTTAGATAAAAATGATATGAAATAAGGATAAATATTTATTTTTGGGTGTAACATAAAGTATGAAAAACATATAGAAAACAATACATTATATAAAACTATATAATAACCTATTCAGGAAGTATTTCAGGCTGTTGATGTTTGTATAGTACCTTTGAACAGTCCTGACTTGACCTGGACGACAGAATACACATCATGACTCACACGACGACACACTCGTGCCACTTTAATAGGATTTGTGAAAGACTTTTTTTTCTGTCGACCCCGACACCATCGCACTGACTCTCCATCCGCTCTCCAACACTGTTCAAATGCCATCAAGCCTTTGATTTCTGAAGCAGAGATTGATTCATTGATTTAAAGTGGGCTGGCTTGAGACGTGTAAACGCTTCAGAACAATAATGATGCAGGGGGGATCAAGGTCTCAGCGCTAACTATTAGCTGTAAACCTCAACGTCATCACTTTCTTGGTTCTTATCATCCACTACTCTTTCTGGGGCAACGCTGGAGTAATTAAGTGGTCGTCCATGGACGATTAGACGGAGACGCTGAACAAATCTGTGAGATTAGTCTGGAGGAATACATAGTTTGAGGGCTGTTACCACTAGTGATGTGTTGATGAAGCTTCATGATGCAGTGTCATTGATTTTAGAGGTCAGTAGCGGGCGCCATCAGTTTAAAGATGATGTTTTATAAGAACAGTTTTTCAAAACAAAGATAAATGGTGCAGAGACCGCCATCTAGTGGACTCTGAAAATAATGGCACTGCTTCATTAAGCTTCATCAGATCATCACGGTTTACCACGATGGCTAACACAACAGGAAGTAGGAAAAAAGAGCAGTGGACAAAAAAACTAAGGCTGAACAATATTCTGATCAATATCGAAATACCTTTTTAAATTAAAATCTTTCCCTGCCGTTTAAGAGTCAGATGAGTGTCATGTGACTCCTATATGTACTGCAGGTTAAGAAAACTATTTATAAATTTGACTTGTAAACATCCTAAAAACATCTTTGGTCCTTGTTGCCGTTTTACTGCCGGGTTCTCCATCTTCAGGAAACTTGATCAGAGCGTCGATGATAGTAAACATCAAAACACATTCTTTCATCTTTTCTGGGACCTTAGATTGTGTAGACAACAAAATAATCTTGTGTTTTTCTGCATGATTCCACTAAAGAATTACGCACAATTTAACTTTTGGTTTCACGATTTTAAAAATTAACTCTGCAGCGAGAATTCTGACTCGCTCAAGTAGGAGAACTCACATTTCTCCGATCCTTAAAACTCTTCACTGGCTTCCAGTTTCTTTCAGGATCAACTTTAAAATTCTGGTTCTTACTTTCAGATCTATTCATGGTCAGGCTCCTCCTTACATCACTGATCTGATCCAGCCTTACACCCCAGCTCGGTCTCTGAGGTCTGTGGATCAGAATCTACTGATGGTTCCACGCACACGGCTCAGGACCAGAGGAGAGAAATCTTTTCAGGCTGTTGCTCCTAAGCTTTGGAACGATCTTCCTCTCTCTTTGCGCTTGATGGATCTACTGACTCCTTTAAGAAACATCTTAAGACGTTTCTATTTGTTCTGGCTTTTCCTTGAATTTCTCGAACTCCTGTGTTGTTCTCGGTGTTGTCTTGATCTTTGAAGTATGTACTGTTTTGAGTATTGTTTTGATTGTTAAAGCGCTTTGTGACCCTGGTCTCGAAAAGCGCTATATAAATAAATATTACTTACTTACTTACTTACTTACGATTTGATACAACTAATGTATCTCTAGGATCTGACGAAAGTATTTATACACATTAATTGTGACTATAATCTCTTGTCAAACCTATATGACATCATGGAACTGACTAAATGTTATTTTCTGTACATTGGTTTAGTGTATGTCTATATTTATGTTAATCAATTCTTATCTTTGATTGTCATTAATCCATTAGATCAGTTAAATGTTTCTGAACATTTATAATTTTCCGTTTGATTTATCTTTAAATTCCAATAATAATAAAAAAAATCCATGTCAGGGTAGGACGGTCGTGGCTGAAGTGAAGAGACTTCCAAACCTTCTCCACTAAAGCTACTGACCTCAATGCACAAAGTCAACACTGGACGTGACCCATAGACGCACATTCACACAAGCGAACAGGAAAATGTCAACATTTACATTGCATATTTAAAACACCCCTGGGTTATATTTTGGCAAGGTGCAAGACTGGAAAAATATCCAGGAGGCAAATATCCATATTAATATCTGCATCTGTTTTTAGTGTCCAGAGCCTGCAGGAGATTTATACTGGTTTTGAATGCATCACGCGGCTGTTGAGCGCAGAGAGAACAATAAAATAGTAATATTTGAATACTATTTATGTTTGTGGTATGAGTGATAGAGTACAATTTTGACACCAAGATGGTCTATGTAAATGAACAACCTTCTCAGTTTAATCTTTTAAAGATGACATGACGTACTCTTTAAAGGGCAACTCATTTCAAACTCCAACTCTACTGACAAATATTTCAAATGTTCTTCCAAGATGCAGTGAGTCCCTCATCTTGATGATGTTTTGAAGCAATTAAATTATAAAGTTCTCCCCCCAAGTCTCAGCGAACGAGAGGTTACGATAGCGCATTCCATTTATGAAGTCATAGTGGAATTCACTCCTCCTCCAGCCAGCTGTAATCACGCCCCGCTTTGTTTATACAACGAGTCCCTTGGAGGTGGACACTTGTGCCGTGAGAAACCTTGATACTTGACCAATCACAGCCGAGTGGGTGTGATTATGGTAAACAAGATTTAATCTCCAGAAAAACGAAGAACTGTCAGCAGGGCTTAATCACATTTTCTAATGTAAATATTTCAATGAAAAAAGAGTTTTGTACAAACAGACACATACTGATGATACAATTGAGTCCAAAATCTATTTAAGACACACTTAAATCAATACATAAGTTTAACTTAAAGGTTAATTTAGAAAACAACATGAATCATTTTGATTTGGATACATTTTCAGCTTCACAAATGCCACCATGCATTATACCCACGGTTTCCTCCCACATTCCAAACAACATAAAGAGGTCGATTGAAACTTGTACGTCTTTGTCTGCCCTGGGACAGACTAGCGTCCTGTCCAGGGTGTCCCCCGCCTATCGTCCGGAGAAACTGGCATAATCCTCCCATTAGGAAATGAGCGTCAGAGAATGAATACATGAATGAAACTCCACTATTGGGTACTAAGTTTTAAGCTTTAGTGCACAACAAGAGTACTTCTGTTGCCGAACCTCTGATAAATAAATGAATGTGCGACACGACCCAGTCAACCTCTGCTTCGGGTTTTCTTCTTGCAAAAGTAATCAGGGATTTGTTGAGGACTGCCAAGCAAGTTGTACAGATTGTTTTTCCCTCAGCACTGGGGTGTGGCAGAGGAGCATCTCCAGTGTCTCTTCAGGAACTCTCCTGCCCCCCAGCAACATTTCTAGATGGATAAACAATCTTTCGCACTCAGACGACATGGAATTTCACTACACGCTTAAGTGTGATGCGCTGAGTTCTTCCAGTGAGCTGCCTCCAACACTGACCTGTTATCCAAAATGTGTTAACAGGCTCCCACCAGGGGATTTATGCCCTTTTAGTTAGAAACTGTCGAGCCAACTGTTTTATTTTTTTCTCCTACAAAGTAAAGCTATTTCAAAAGACTGACTGTCAGCGATTTTGGGGTTACAAAGATATGGGAACGGTGGATAAGGGGAAACTTGAAAGGTGTAGCGATCCAGATTGGGAAGCGAGGGAGGAAAAGAGGGAGAAAGTAAGAGACGGAAATGAGGTATAAACTGTAAAGGGAGCTTTTAAAAAATGGGAAATGGAGCAGCGAAGGAGGCATCGACAGATAGGCTGGAGTTGCTTTCACAGAAATAGCAAATTGTGCAGACACCTGAAGTAACGGCAGCGGTGGGTGGTGATTAGAGGAGAGAGAGGACAGGAACATACTTCCACACCTTTAATGACTTCCATCACATGACATTTTCATTTTGCCAATTTAGCTACAATCATTATTTCCAATAATGAAACCTGTTGGATTCACTTAGTTGGCTCTGGTACATTTAGTATGAATGCTAGAAACAAACAAAACAAGGGTGTTTTTGTTGTTTGACACACTGAGTATGAAACAATATTATTTTCTTCAATAGCATTGACCAGCCAAACATTCACACAACATTCATAATTGCTTTTATTTTGTTGATTTAATGTGTGAGACCGTGAAGCTGCTACATCAACTTCCTGGTTCCAGGCGGCAGTGTCAGATTGTTTTTTTCTAGATTTAATCTGTAATTGTGTTTGTGTTCCTTCACACGCTCTCAGTTTCCACTGGTATTGTTCTTCTCTGCTGCTGCACGCTTGCGTTGACAGCTACGTTATTTTTGGTTTATCTTTTTCCTTGTGCGCGTTCAGCCTGTTTTCTTCTGTGATTTTTCCAATGACTGGTTCTAGTCTGTTCCAAGTGATACCGTTGATTCTTCTCTTTAGTTGTTTTGTATGTGTCTAAATACATTGTGTACCTAACCCTAGTGTTATCTCCGGGTCAAGGTGACCTGGTGGCCTGAAAAAAATGTGTTTTTGGTATCCCTTGTCTTGTCTAAGCCAAGGGATACCACAAATACATTGTTTTGTGTTAATATGCTTGTGTCGAGTCTTCCTGTCTCCATCTTAATTGTCTAGTCTAAGAAAATAGAAAAAAAAAACTTATATCTATAACGTAACATTAAAATAAGTTATTTAAGGAATTCTGGGCGCCTTTGAAGAGGCAGAATGAGGGAAAGATGAGCGTGGATGGGGATGAATCTAAACTCGAGTAAAGTAGTTTAACTTAACCAACGTTCTCCTGAGGTTTGTAAATTGAAGCCGAAAACCACAGTCTTGACAACACGTACAGGGGTTTTTTTTAATCTAAGATGTGTTTTAGTACAAGATGTGGCAGCAGTGAGAATTCTAAATGAGAACTTTTACAATATGAAAGACATAAGTGTACTGAATAAACATAGTCGGTGTACACAGACATACTCTAAATACTTAAACTTTACACATTCACCGTAGACAACCGAGTGTTTTTCGTAATTTTTACGTCTCTATTAACAAAGAAAATTCTTAAATTTGTTGGTTTTATTCAGTCTTCATTCTTGATTTCAGTCTTGATGTGCAAAGGATTCCTAGATACCACTTACTACCAAAAGAAGGTCCCGAAGAATCTCAAAAGTGAAGAAGGTACGACCCTCACACACACGTTCCTCATTCCTCAACTTTTGAGTATTGGAACAGCCCTTGCTCGATGAACAAGAGAAACTTCACGTGAACATCATCTAGTTCTGTTCTACTGTTCTTAAGTAAGACAACTGGAAAAGACATATCAATAAGACAAAAAAAACAACTTTTCTTTTTTGGAAAATGGCACTTTTTTATCCAGAAGAGCCACATGAGAAATAACGCTTGAAATTTAATTTATGGGGAGACAAGGCAGATTAGATGAAAGAAAAAAAAATGAAACTAATTTGTTCCATGTGGGATTTCTCAAGTATAAAAATCGAGAGACACGACTATTCCAGGTCCGCTCAGAGCTGCTGCTTTGTTACGAAAGAAGACGAGGACAAAGAAGCCAACATGGGACAATAAAATTGTGTAAGCCAATAAATCACTCCAAAATAATTTTTTAATTGGACGTCTCCAAAGGGCAAGAAATAAAGAATCACATGTATAAAATTATAACTGATAATAGTTGTGGAGACTGAATTAAAGTGACATCAAAAGGGGTCGAAAACACAGAACTTTCTAAAGTGAGAATGAAAAGTGGGAAACTAAACTGAGTAACATTTTCTACATCATCAGATTTACTCTGAGCTCTCAAGGTTCAGTTAAGGTCCAGGTGCAAACATCTGTAATAATGAGTTTGTGAGTTCACTTTTTTGGAAATACTTTGCTTTCCAGGAGGAGCTGAACCCTCGTTTCTGGCCACAACAAAACACTGATGCGGACTCTAGTTTTCAGCATCTCTGCAATCTCACAGTCAGCGACATATGCCGAGGCAGTGTCCTCTCTTGTTTATGCCTGCTGGCTGTTTAAAGTCTGCTCTGCTGCCTCCCTCTCCCACTCATGTGTCTATATCCTTTTCTTTCTGCTGCTCTCCTGCTGTTGTCCTCAATCTCCTTCCTTGTTTGCTCCTGCAAAAGTGAAAGGCGGCCCAGTGAGGCAGTGGAGTCTATCCACGGGTTTGTGTGAGGATCAGAGGGTCTTACCTTGGCTTCCCCCCTCTGCATGTTTATGTTTATTCAGAGCCAACAAATGAAGTCCCATAGAAAAAATATGGTCTCGTCATGCCCTGAACACCTCACCAAGGAGGCGTCCTGGAGGTTTCCTTGTCAGATGTCCAAGTCACCTCAACTGACTCCTCTCAACTCAGAGAAGCATCTCCTGGATGACTTGATTACTTATTACTTCTCACGCCACCTCTAAGCAAGAGCCCAGCCATATTATGGGGGAAAATTCAAGCGGGTTGTACACGTTATCTTGTTCTTGCGGGCACTAACCATCGTTCATGACCATCGGTGAGGGTAGGGACGTGATCGCCCTTATGGCTTAGCTCTATCTTCATGCCCCAATCTGCCTGTCAATCTCTTGCTCCATTCTTCTCTCACTCAGAAACTAGACCCCAAGGTACTCCACTAGGGGCAGGATCTCATCCCCAACCCGGAGAAGGCTCCCATACCTTGTTTTGACTGAGGACCATAGACTCTGATTTGGAGGTGCTGATTCTCATCCCTGCCGCTTCAGACTTGGTTGTGAATCTTTTCAGCTAGAGCTGAAGGGTCTGATGCAGCCACTGACCCAATCCAAGCCCACGACACCGGACCCCCTCAACGGCCTTTACCTAGAAATTCTGGCTCTAAAAGTTGGGAACAATGATAATTTAGATAAATAATCAAAGAAGACCGTTCCAAAAGTATTACTATAATTAAGTACTCTGATAGAAATACTTTTTCATGACCTCTGGACCAATGAAATTCTGGCAAGCGGCGGCATGTGGCCGTTGGCTATACATTGTCCAGTCCAAGTGTCTGCATGTGTGCGTTAATAGTTGCTTGTCTAAGTATATTTGTGTAAAGAAAGAACAGATAATTACACAAAGTAATGTTTGCTTGACTTACTCAAGTGAGGGTGATGGTGTTTTTCTTAAATATTAACCTCAATGAACTCAAACAGAGAGCTTGTCTACAGATCTGAATGGATGAACTCTTGTTTTAGGCTTCAGAAATACTCCTGCAAGATAGCAAATGGCCAAAGCAAAAACTTAAAATGTACTGTAGCTCAAAACCAAATGAGTTATCTTTCTTTTCGTCTCTTTCTAATTCTGGTTCTGTTTGGAATCTTGAAACAGTGGTCACCAACTATTTGATACAGCAAACCTCTCAAATTATACTTTAAGGGTTACAACCAATTTGATTTTCACGTCAGAAGCAACAAAAGGTGGATTAGTACAGGCCGAGAGCGTCTCTCAAGGTCCCTGGCTGTACAATATGCAACCAACATGTCTGATTCAACCGGCCAAACGTGTAGAGAAAAGTTGTTTAATAGAATTTCAAATTTTCTTTGAGTAGGATCTTGTTTGCAAGCGTGAAGAAATATTTATTACTGTTATTTACTAGCTTTAGGATTTTCAACTTCGATAAAATTTTAGTTTTTTCAAAAGGGGGTACACATCAGTGGCCTCCTTTTTTTTTTTCGAATCTCACAATTCATAATCACCCTACTTACTGTTTCCCACATTAATCTTCTTAGTTCCATTCAGCTCAGACGTCCCCTTCGCTGCCGTCGCACTTCCATCTGGAAGGATTTGGCAGTTTAAGTATGCTCTTTCTGAATTCTCGACGAGACTGTCTTCAGAACACGCGTCTACACAGCGGAGAAACCATCCCCGCATTACTTCTTTATACGGCACCTCACCGCGGTCCAGACTCCATCAAAATCTGTGAGCTTGTTCCGCATGAATATTCATCTGGAGGCTGAGGAGAGTCTGGTGAGGCAACACGGAGGAGGAAGTTGCTACAGACGAGCCTTTGCATCTGCTGCTTGTTTGTGAGGATTAAATGAGAGGGAAATGTTTTTACTTTGAAAGTCTGGAAGAATAATACTGATTTTTAGATTGAGGGTTTTAAGTGGAACAAGGAAATGCTGGTGAGCAGTGGAAGGTAATTTTACTTGAATAAATATATATATATATATATATATATTTATATATATATATGTATTAAAACTCTTGATTTATACTTTTATCATGTTATAGATTATGACTAATTGCTTTTTATTGACGATTATAGCCATAAACCAAATGGTGCTAAAATTTTGCGAATAAGTTATTTCGATGTTTCCCTTTTCAATTTTTTTGGACATTCATTTGTTTTAGCCAATCATTTTCCTTTTTGGTGCATCCCTAACAGATATTTGATATATTTCTACGTTTTTACATCAAAAACTAATACTATTGTACGGACAAAAACATTTCTTATAGATATCTTCTCTGTCCGTTCACATGATACTCTCATGAGTTAATACCTTTATTTAAAAGAAAAAAGTTGGCATTGTAATTTTTGACATGGCAATACACAAATAAGTAATGCAATAGTAAGTAATACTTATGTTACTTTATTTTTGTCTGCGTATTTGTCTTTTATTAGGAAACATATGCCACTGGAATTTATATGTCTAGCCAATCATTTTTGGGTTTATCTATCCCAGGTGTTCCTAGTTGCTTATCAATGTTTAATTGGGATCATTTGTGTGGCGTTGAATTCAATATACTCAAGATCATTAATTTCAACTCAAGGCAGGTGTATTGTATCAGCAACATTTAAAAAATCACCCAAAAATGACCAATATTTAAAGATAAAGTTAAAAAAATTCCCACTTTAATTTGACTTGATAAGAATAAGCCAAGCATTGAAATGATTTCAGAAAAAGTAGGCAAACATATGGCTTCATAATCAGTGTGTTTCATAACTGATTCAAGTTCTACTCTGAGGACATGGTTAACCTCTATCTGGTGTTTATAATCCATCAGCTGCTTTATCCAGGCTGCCGGGATTTAAGAAGCCGTCTGTTTAGCATGTGCAGCAAAAGTGTGTGCGGACAAGATAAAAAAAAAAAAAATCCAGGTATTATCTCACGACAACAGCCCGGTGAGGTCGGCGACTCGTGCTTCACACACACCTCCTGCACACAAACAATGTTCCCAATCCCTGGGCTGATGCGAGTCATTAGCATCGCTCGGTCCACTCTAATTAATCCCTCGCTACTTGTCTCTGTGTTTCTTTCAGTCACTCGCCCTCCTGTCACTCAAACCCATCCCCTCTGTGTCCACCACCATCCATCTCGTTTCCGGTGGTGACCTATATGCCGACACTGCTAATCTGAGAAGCAACAAACTGTCAATAGTGCTCAGTCAGAAGAGGCTCTTCAAAAATGAGTGAATATGACATTTGTGAGCGAAGTTCAACGAGGAGGGATGGAATCCTGAAAGGCATGCGGATCATTAAAGGATGAGATTTTTAAACTCAAACAAACCTTGCCTTCGCTGGAATTTTTTCTTCCAGTTTCATTTATCTTGAATCATTTGCTGTATTTCAAGGTACATTCAAGGTCAAATGACAGTTACCATGAGTTATGTAAAGAAGATACATTTCTATAGTGATGGTCTGATGAAGCTTCATAAAGCAGTGTCATTATTTTCAGAGTCCACTAGATGGCAGTCTCTGCACTATTTGCCTTTCTTTTAACAAGTGTTCTAATGAAATATCACATTTTTAAACTGATGGCCCCGCCTACTGACCTCTAACCCTAACACCATGACACTGCTTCATGAAGCTTCATCAAATCTCGCTAATTTTCAGATAATATATACCATTAAAAAAAAAGTTTTAAAAGTAAAAGCCATCCCAAAAAATTACCAGTCATGGCCGTGTTGATGCCATTTCAAACCCAAAGCCTACATCCAAATCAAGATCGAACGTTTCTTATTCATAATCTGACAAATCTTCATCCAAAATATCCTTCGTAAAGAGCTTGATCGTAGTCATGTTCTGTTTAATATTTTCTCTAAATTTGTCATTATTTCCTAGAAAATGTTATTTTTATTTTCTTTTTGCTGTTAGTTATTGCCCTATATATCCCCACATGACATCATGACATTACTCAGTTTACTCCCCAGCCTGTGGTGATACGTTCTTGATCTCAAATGCTACAAAATTCCAAATACTAGCATCAAAACAAACCCAAATAACCAACCGTATTTACTAGTGACTGTCTGATGAAGCTTCATGAAGCAGTGTCATGTTGTTTAGAGGTCAGTAGGTGGCGTCATCAGTTTAAAAATGATGTGATGTTTCATTAGAACAGTTGTTCAAAACAAAGGAAAATAGTGCAGAGACCACCATCTAGTGGACTCTGACAATAATGACACTGCTTCATGAAGCTTCATCAGACCATCACCAGTATTTACAAAATCAATCCAATTAAAAATTAAAAATTATTTTCCGGCTGAAATGCCTCAAGATTGAGATAAGATTGGGTCCACTCATGGTACAAGATGAAAACATCTTCATTGGCTACCACTACTGCAGGTGACGTGGAGACTCAATTTGAAATTCATGTATTTTGCACTGTAGGAGGAAACCGGAGTGCCTAGGGAAGATACAAAAAAGCTTCACACAGAGAGTTTTTTGGTGTCAGCAGTAATTCTAATGGATTCATGTTTGTCAGCGTATATGTTTAATCTTTCATGAGGTTTGAAAATGCCAATAGAATGCAAAAAAATGGCTTGAAATGTAAACTTCCAACAAACAGATACAACTGATGAGTCATATACTGTCATAGAATCTTTGGGTTACAAATATTTTAGACTTGCGTTACTTTGAAGAGTTCTTTATTGAGAAAATACTTCTCGTCTACGTGAGTCCATGAGCGATAATGGCACCATTAGATTTCTTCATTAGCCGCTCGCTGTGTTGTTGTCACCAACAAATAATTAGAGAAGAGTTTAGTGGCATTCACAGTCATTTCAGCACAACTGGGAATTCTCTGCAACATTTGGTACAATTGCTCTTTTGTTTTTCACTTTTTGTTCCTTTGTCTTCTTCAACTAAAGTCGTATTTCAGGCATATTTTAACTGCAATAATTTTTTCTTCAGCTCTTCAAAATGTCAAAGTCTTGCTTTTATCTTGACTTTTCAATGAATTCCTTTTTTTTAATAATGTACCAAAATGAAAATCGTATTCTTCGTTGCCATAATAAAATAGATATTGTTGAATGATAAGCCAAAAATATTTGTAAAAATTTTAATTATGCGTTTGACCCTGTCCTTGGCAAGTATTTATCATTATTATTTGGATATTTTAATGTATTTGTGGACCATAACATTATTATTATTATTTTATTTTGTGTCTTGTTGTTCCAGTCACAACCCACTGCCAGTAGATTGGTCAGTACACAGAGAGCTTTTCTTTAATACATTTGTAAATTAAAATTATTGTTATACATTTATATATATTTAACTCCTCGGATTTAAAGCTGTGATGAACATTTTTGTGTTAAATTATGAGTATTTATTTAATTGCATTGAGGCTGTTTTGAGATTCATTTCTTAATTTGTAATTTGACAGACGAAAATTCTCCCTGTATTACTTTAATACAGTTTTTAAATATCTGTACTTTACTCAAGTTAATTATTTAATTAGTATTACTTTCAATTAGATGCAGAATATCTATACACTATACACACTATCTATACTTTCTCCACACAAACCCGAACATCATGACCAAGATTCAATGATATCTTAAAGAGGTCATATCAGTTTAAAGGTGTGTGTCAAGGATTATACATTAAGTTATTTCAATTATCTATTAATAAAATGCTTCATAACTTTTAATCCAATGAAAAAAAAAGGAATAAAGCGAAGAGAGCCTTTTGTGGTGAGTTAGCAGTTGTAATTTATGCAACAACAAAAAAAAAGGCTGAAAAACAATGGAGTAATGAGTGACAAACATAGAGGCAGCCAAATCTGGTGAGCATGTGCAGAAGCTGACGGAGCATCCTGACCTCGTCTTTGTTATGTTTCCAGATGGCAGACGATGTAGCCATCAAACACAGCCACTGTTCCACTGCCAACTAAACTCCTGCTCAAATGGGAAAGTAGCCTGCTGATTTGTTTTCTCTATAAAAGGCTGTTATCTCCAAAATACAGAGTGGCATGGAGGATTTTTTTTCTTTTTCTGTCCCATTAGTTCTGAAACAGTGCGGCTTGTTGATCTCAGTCAGACGTATAAATGTGGCATCCAAACTTGTGAAGTTTGAAGCGCTTCATAAGTCCCTCACAGCTGCTTGAACTTCTCCCGAGGACCCCCTCATGGCCCCGCTAAGCTTTTGCTGGGGAAATTAGGGAGGAAAACATGGGATAAAGAAAAGGAAGCTGCAGTCAAATGCTAGAGAAAGTGAATAATTCCGTATGGAAATGCTTCCGTCCGATGTGGCCCGCGGTAATTGAATGTCACTCAGAGCCGCTGATGTAGTTGGCTGGGATTTGACAAGAAGACTTATGGTGCATTAGGGATTCATGTCTTATTTAAAGTCGAGAAAATAACTCTTCTGCTGCCAGGAATCGCTGATTCATGTCCGGTTAAAAATTTGACTTTATTTACAGATGAGACACAATTTACATAATACTAGGTTTTACCTACCTGTGCAGTAAACTCCTTTCTAATTCAGGTGTGAGCTTCTTGCACGTAGTTTTCAGCCCGACTATAATTTTAGAATTGAATGGTTAGAGAAGGTGGCAAAACTTCCTATGTCATCATCAAAGTTCAGAACTGGCAACTGGGAATAAAGAAATGGATAAAATTGATGTATCTCATTGAACCCGTCTAAAAAGATAACTTGATATAGTCGTGTTATTACATGATAAATTCTCTAAAAGATTGGGATTATGATATATTTTTCAATTCTAAGCCTCTGGATTAGGGTTAAGGCTAGTGTTAGGGCTAGTATTAGGGTTAGGGTTGGGTAAGGGTTAGAACTAGGGTTAGGGTTAGCGCTAGGGTTAGGGTTAGAGTAAGGGCTAGGATTTGGGCTAGGACCAGGGTTAGGGCTAGAGTTAGGGTTAGGGTTAGGATTAGGGTTAGGGTTAGGGCTAGTGTTAGTGTTAGTGTGAGTGTTGGTGTTGGTGTTGGTGTTAGGTTTAGGGTTAGTGTGAGCCTGAATTTAAAAAAGCACAAATAAGTGCAAAAATATTTGTTTGAGTGTAACATGAAGTTTGTTACAGTGGACCTACTTTCTTGACTTTATTTTTCAACGTTTTTAAAGTATTTGTTTTATTTGGGGGGGAAAATAAGTTGTGTATTCTTAAGGAACTGTTCGCATCGACACGTGTACAAAAAAGTACATGTTTTTGTTTTTGTTTTTTTGGAGGTATTACATTCAATCTAAATAATACTCACCCCAACACTAACCCCATTCAGAAATTAAACAGGAGAAAATGATTTTTTGAGGAAATTGACATTTGAAATCTAAAGGTTCCAAAGCGAGGGAACTGGACTGAGTAGAGTTTTTAGTTTTGTTTCTGATCAAACTCAGACCATTACATGGATGAATGAGAATGTACGCATACATATACATTTGACATTTTTTTAAATATTTATTTATTTGCAGTCAAAGTTTTGATTGTTTACCACAATATTTTCATTTTGCCTCCTTTCTTTGTCTAGTTAAACGTGGCGTCAGTTTTGTGCTTCACAGATTTTCAAACTTTCAAATTGTCAATTTTTTAAATAATTTTCTCTCTCTGAGTCTTTGCGGGACAATTAAGGTTTATTGATATATTTGTACTCCAGGGCGATTCTGAACGCACACAGTTGAGAGGAAGAGTTATACTTTGCAGCCCGAGAGACGGAGCTTTCACAGCCGGCAAACAAACATCGGTGAGATGAGCAGCCAGTGAAAAAAATAAAAAGCGACAAAGAGATGTAGTCGCGTGAGGGGAAAATATCGTGGTCGTCTCAAGCTCTCTAAAAGCCTTGTGGCGTGACCACAGTAGTTACTTTTCAGTGTCTTCTATGTACTGTGTGTTAAAAGCTGGTTTCAAATTGAGCCTTCAACACATATTCAATCTTCTTGTTGAATTGCAAACCTTCTTCTGGTGCATCCATTTCCATCTGCAGACATTTGTGTAAGCGCTGATATTTTACATTCAAGCGTCCCTGCAGGGTACAAATCTAAATGTCAAACAAACCTTGAGTAGATTTTCTTCTTGTACTGTCTGACAAATGAGATCTGCTGACTTTGTCACTGTCGTTGCCTCTTCGCAAAAAATGAAACTTCGTAAAAGAGCAGGTGACTCAGGGCACACCATTATTTGTAAAACTAGAAAGGTACTCAGACACCCGTTGGATTCTTTTAATCATCATTGCCCTACTTTTTGATCAATTATAGCCAATTAACTTGTTAGCATTTGATGACCAAATTCATTTTAATATTAGATGACACACTACAGTTCAGCCAATTATCCTAAAAGGATTCCACAATTACGAAACTCACTGACTCCGATCTTTGAAATCAAGGTGAACGACCTCCACCACTGCATATGTATTACTAGAAGCCAGGGAGGTCGTTCAGTTTTACCCAGACACAACACAAGGGATACTACAAACACATTTGTTTTCGAGCCTCCGGGTCATCTTGACCCTGAGATACATGGGTTAATTAAAGGTCTGCTGTAGTGAATTACTTTCAATACTGGCTTCTGTGCGATGACAAATAATAACCTGCAAATGTCAACTGATCTAAAAGCATTGTCAGACTAGGAAGTGACAAAAACTTGAAAGTGTGAAATCCGTGACGACTCTTCCTACCTCACTTACAAACACGCTGACCTTTGATTAAAATACAATTTAAATTAAATCGGTTATTCTCTTTAGGGACAGAAGGCCAACGAAAGGTTCATCTCACCATCGAAAGCTTGAAATTTTAAAAAGCTATTTAGAGGTCCAGACTCGGCACCAGAAACGTTAATCTGAGATCTCACTTGCTGGGTTTGTGTTCATTATGGCTGATTCCCCATGATCCCTGCTTCCCTAGCCACGGATTTGCAAAAACATGCCTCAGTGGAGAGGAAATGTAAAAGTGAAACAAAAAAAACAGCATCTCGTGAAAATAACAGGCTGTAATCAGAGGAGTTGGATTCTTATCAATCCACAAATGTCTAACTAAATATCACGCCAGTCATTGATGGTACTTTACTGAGTCAATCCCAGCCCAAGATACTGAACAACATAATTTATTGATGCATAATATATGTGTTGGTTATGTTAAGATCACAATATCCAATGAGACCGTAAGAAAAGATGTGCGACAAGACAAAACAATCAATGATTAATTGAGACAGAGAACACAAAGCTGGACCGCTCAGTCATTTTAGTGGCCAATCGGATGGTTAAATCAAAATCAAAGTATAATAATAATGTTCGTATCATGACCCGTATAGATGCTAGTGATAAATATTTAAAAAGGTGAAAAAACTGACTTGGAAGAAAAGTAATTTGATGAGATTGGTTGGTGAAGGAGGGAAAACACAGAGATGGTGAGGATTCATTTGGTTAATACACATTTTTGTTTGCTTGAAAATTGTGGGCTCTTGTTTGATTTAGTTTGACTCCCTAGAACCAGGACAAGAGTTGAACCTTCATGAGGAACGACAAACTAAACAAGATGGAGAAGAAACTATATGAGAGGAAAACTGCTTAAGATGTCTTAGACTGCACTTAACACCTTAAGCCTGCTTTATAAACAGTAGGTAACCTTGTCAATACAAAAGTTTGGAACCACCAATTAAGCATTTTCTCTTCTGCCTGAGGGCATCAAGTTGTGTTGGCCCCGCAAAGATCTGTACACGCTTTGATTTCTCTGATCCTCAGCAAGAACATGACGGCTCTTTTTACTTGTTTTTTCTTTTTCTTTTTTTTTTTTATCTCATTCTAGCACCTTCAGCGTGATTATCTCTTTCATCTGGCGATACTAGGAGAAAAGGATAACATAATTCGTAGGAAGGATCTTCCAGAATACAAATCAGCACATGAATCCCAAAACATATGCCGTGAAAAGAGTGGAAACTGGCGGACCGACAGGAAAGGGAAGATGTGGGAAGATTGATTAATGAGCTCGCAGGACTGCACTTCCTCCTCGTGTATTCATCCTTCTTCCCTGGCTCCGTATTGAAATGTAGTCGATTGGAATCTGGTTTTAATCCTTTCATTTTCTCCCTGATACTTCTCGTAAACATTTCAATAGATAAAGTAATGCACGGTTGTAGATGCCTGAGGATGTCTGAAGGACAAACTGATGAAGAGGAGAGCTCCATTAAAATGCCTCGCTTGTTTCGGCTTATTTATTTAAAAGTCGGGAATCCACCCCTTCCATTACGGCTGCTTTGCTAGTCAACCAACCACAAAATTAGATGTGCCCTGTGTCACAATATGGCCTCGTGGTAGAGATGACACGTTTGTGACTGATGACTCTCCACAGCCAACGAGGAACATCCCATAATTGCTGAGGTTCATTTGAACTATGATGACTCATACTATACTGTTATTCTCACTTCTATATAAAGCCGAGATCACGGTGGACCCAGTGGTTGCACGTTTGCGATAAGGAAGAGGGCGGCACGGACGGAAATAGAGCGACTTACGACCTCAGCTTCAACTCTGAGGAGACGGCGAAGTTGAGTTTAGTTGGTGATGTGTTGTGAAAATTGTCCTAATTGGAGCATCTGTGGGTTTGTGTCTGTTGTCCCTGATAAAATCACAACCTCGAGGTCTAACAACACATGAAGTTACGGTTAGTCTGCCGGAGCAGGGACAGGCTGGAGGGCATCGGTGCACGAGACATGAATTATGTTAATGACTACACTGCAAACAAATGTTTTAAGGAAACGGAAGAGACCTCTCGCCACTTGAAATGAAAAAATATTTTGATATATACAGTATAACATAAACATCCTCCTTTTTGTAACAGCTAATATGTTAGCGCTTAGCTTAAAGTGCAACTAATGTGTAGATTTTAAGTGTGTCTTAAATAGATGTTGGACTCTATTGTATCATCAGTATTTGTTCGTACAAAACTATCTTTTCATTGAAATATTAACAGTAAAAAATGTGCTTAAGCCCCGCCCACTTTGTTTTTCTGACTCTTGTTTACCATAACCACGCCCACTCTGCTGTGATTGGTCAAGCATCAAGGTTTGTCACCATGCGTCAAGATCCTGGAAGTCTCCACCTCCAAGGGACTCGTTGTATGAACAAAGGGGTGTGTGGAGGACGCTGTGCATCCATTATTAAGTCATAATGGACTGCACTCTTGTAACCTCTCGTTTGCTGAGAACTTTATAAAGGAATAAGTTCAAAACATGGTCATGATGAGGGACTTACTGCATCTTGGAGAGTTTGAAACATTGGAGTGAGTCAGGAGAGTTGGGTTTTTACATTAGTTGCCCTTTAAACCAGCACTATCGAATAGCAAAAATGGGGCAGAATATATTACATTTAAAAATAGATGGAGGAAGTTAAAACAGTAAATCCAACTCATAGATACTTTTTTATAAAAGGCTGTTTAGCTTCAAATATTTTACATAAACTGTTAGAGACTTCATTGTGCGATGATTCAACTAATATTTAGTTTAAAAGGAACCTCACAAATACTGAACAAAAAACAGTTTAAACCATGAAAATCAGTGGCTTATAAAACAGTGGTTACAAAAAACAACTAGTCAATGTGTAACACAGTGTATACTTCCTCGTTTGTGGATTAGAAATTAATTCACACAAGCAGCAAGTTTTGACCTTGAAAATAAACACACAAACAAAACCCTGAAACGCAGCAAGCCTGAGTTCTCCTGACCAGTGAAGTGGATGATCACCCATGAGGGGTCATCCTGGAGACTTTCTGCTTGACTTACCTGCAGCGCTATTGCTACAAAACACCAGAACCGAGCGACCGCAGATGACGCGTGGCACAGCTGCGTTACAGGCAGGTTTGGTCAACATAAAATAAACATATTTTCTTTCTTTTTTTTTGTCATCTTTATGGCTCAACGAGTGTGTTTCAGGTTTTCATTAATATTAAAATATTCATTACCAATAAGGGAACTATACAAGTGTCAGATTTCTTTTTTAGTGCTGGCAATTACATGAAAAAGGATGAAAATATTCAGTAGAAGTGAATTACAAAGTTCCAATGTCGTTAATAAAAATCATATATTCGTATTTCAGGAGAAGGGATGGTCTAATGAAGCTTCATGAAACGGTGTCATGTAGTTTAGAGGTCAGTAGGTGGCGCCATCAGTCTTCATGCTTCATGAAGCTTCATCAGACCATGACTAGTAAGGTAAGGTAAGGTAAGGTAAAACTTTATTGATCCCTCAGGATTAAGATAATTATATCTGAGATACAGCAGATTAAATCAATCAAATCCTTACCGGAGCCAAGGTCTTGCAGGCCTGTTTTCATACAACTTGATATAGTATAATATATCAAGACTGATTGATTTACTTCTTGTCATTGGATTGTGCCTGTTAATATTACCATATTTTCTTCTAATTTTCAATTGTGATGTTAATTTAAGGACATCATTTTAGTGCTAGCTGCAGTGATGATCTGTTGAAGCTTCACGAAGCAGACTCCACTAGATGGCGCACTCTGCACTATTTTCCTTTCGTTTTGAACAACCGTTCTAATGAAACATCGCATCCTTTTTAAAGTAATGGCGCCACCTACTGACCTCTAAACATCATGACACTGCCTCATGAAGCTTCATCAGACCATCACTACTCTGTATGTAACCTATGAATCTGTTTATTGCGCAGATTAGAATCATTTTTTAAATTTTAAAGATCATTTTGGAGACATTTTTTAACAATATAACTGAATTATGTTTTTAATGAAACATGTCATTGTATAACCTCTAATGTGTTGGATTCTGTCGATTACTGGAAGGTTAAGATGAAAAAATGAATCAGCTCTATGAAAAATGAAACCAACTGACAAATATAATAATATAATAAAAGGAGTTATTTAGTCCTGAAGAAGCATTGTTTTTCCACTTTTTCTGCTGCTCTTTTGTGTTTTTATGTGTTACTAAAAATATGGCTTAATGAACACTAGAATCCTGGAAGTGGAAATGTCACTGGTTTCGTCGAATGACCCAATAACCCCTTTTCTAATTAGAACAAAGCCGAGAGGACATGTTTAGAGAGTAAATATCTCTTGGAAAGAGATTCTGTTATTGGAACTATACGGAGGAGATGGTGCAACATATTTTGCATTTTAATTCCTTTCCTTCACCTTCATCAAAACATCATATTGTACCTTCGGGAAAAAGTGAAAAGTATGACTTTTTATGTGGCACTGCTTTGATATTACAGCCCGAGGCCTAGCAAAGGGATTGATATTTACACTTGAGGAATCAGAGTCGGTCTCTGGAGCGTGACCTTTTCAAGTTCCTTTTTCAAATCGTGGGTAAAGAGAACGTCGCTCCACAAAGTGCTTTTTTCAAAGTTATGACAGATATGAAAAGTTGTCAGTCTGCAGCCCCTGGCCTGGATTCTCGGGGTCCTCTCGTTGTGGCGCCGTCCAAGTCAACATCATCTCTTACCACGGTTAACAATTGTCCAGATGTTTTTAAGAACTCAATGTAAAATTAACATTATGAGACAGATTTGTAGGACAGGCTCGCTCACTGAGGAATTTGCATAGGATTTGGAATATTTCATTCTGAAGCAAACATGTTTGTGTTTTTTTAAAAACACAACCATGGAGGAAAAAGAAATGAGTCAGACTCTGGATGACATCCCTCTACTCATGTTTATGGAAAATGGGGACAGATTCTAGAGTGGGTGTGGAGGAGCCAGCAGGCTCCGCAGATAACTTATTAGCAGCTCTGATCGAATGGGAGCGTCACACTGCGTGGAAATGATGTGCTCGCTTTGTGATCTGTGGCAGAGAAGGTGCTCAGAGGGGGAGGGAGGCTTCATAAGGCAGTAATGAGAGCTGCCATCATGGTTTAGAGACGGGCGAGAAGACGTGATACGGACCAGGTTATTGAGGAACAACAACCGTTCAATGGTCAAACATTTTTCTTAGTTTTATAGCCTGAGATTTCCTGAAATGTTATTGTAGTTTTAGGTACTACTTTTGTGTTGAAACTTGTAGTTCAAGATGTCAGGATCTGCAACAGGCTTTAACCCGTGATGGTCAGTTGAAGCTTCATGAAGTGGTGTTATTATTTTTAGAGTCCACTAGATGGCGGTCTCTGCAACATTTTTCTTTGTTTTGAACAACTGTTCTAATGAAACATCACATCATTTTTAAACTGATGGCGCCACCTACTGACCTCTAAACAACATGACACTGCTTTATGAAGCTTCATCAGACCATCACTGATTTTTAAAGATCCATCAAACCGTGATTATAATAGACATTTTTAGCAAATGGGACTTTAACTAAGTCTAAGTCTTTAACTAATTTAAGAGGTTTCTTTAAATACTAATGTTACTCAAAGCAACCACACGGTGGCCCTGAAGCAACAAAACATTCACAAATACAAAATGAAAATAAGTCAACTCACAGTAAAAGAAAACAAATATTTCTCTGTAAAACATAGATATGTAGAAATTACAAAAATACAAAGACATCCACAAGATCAGTTTTTAAAAAATGTCGCAGCAGCAACAAAACAGAAGTCACAGTGACAAAAACAAGATGCCTATAACTGTATTTTCAAATAATATATTGAAAAAATGAAAATAAAAAATAGAAGCATTTAAATGACAACCACAACCATTCAAACTATAAAAAACATATACAAATTCTGAAAGGATAATTCTAAGATAAAACCAAAATCTTTTTGTGGCCAGATCTGCTCGACAACTAGATTGTTGTTGTTTCCAGTTTGCTAACCACCTGTTTACTTTGGTTTTAGTCCAGTTACAGGAACGATGCTCCTTTCACGGTAATATGTTCCTTTTTAGCTATAGGTAGAAATGTATGTTCATTTTAACGTAGCGACTTGAGCTCAGTGGTCTTCATCTTCGTCCAAAAAGACTCACTTAAAAACATCTAAATACCTCCTTGGTGCTCGTCTGTAACGTCCCTCTTGTTGTGACACCTGGACGAGAGAAATTGTTACAAAACTTAAACAAATATATTTTATTAAAATCGTTTGTAGCAGAAGGTTAAGGTAAATAATAAAATAAGCTCCCAGTGTAGACAGTAGAATTGAAGCTCTCGCGACATTCACCTGGATATTTGTCTGTGTAACATGTTCGACCTTTAGTTTCAGCTACAAACTAATTTAAGATGTAGACTTGCCTTTTTGAGTATTTTGATGTTTTTAAGTGTATTTTTGGACAAAGAAGACGAAGACAACGGGGCATCAGTCACTACATTAAAATGGATATTGTGGCGAGGATTGCAGAGACGAGGTACGATTCAGAGTCTTTATTGAAAGGTGAAAATAGAACAGAGAGCTCAAAATGCTCTACCATTGAAATATATAGACTGGTGTGACACACCCCTTCCCATGATACACTGGGTGAGAGAGACAAACAACATAGCCCGCCACAATATACAATTATTTCCTATAATTAAAAAAATTAACCGATTATTCTGGGAATAACAACAATTCTTAGTCGACATGAGGGTGAGAAGAAAATGAATTCTTTTTAAGGTTGAAAAAACACTCTAATAAATGAAAGAAACAAAACAGAGTTTCATAATCTGTCTATGAACGTGCGTGTTTCGTTTCTTGTTTGTGTGGACAATGAAACAGATTTGAATAAAAGTGCATTTTTGCGACACCTGCTGTTGTATCCGTTCATGCAACATTGCCTCGCTCCGTCCCGGGGTTGCCATGGTAACGGATCTCGGGGAATCCCTCCCAGATCTAATGCACCTTGCTTTTTCTTGCTGGAATTTTTTTTTTTTTTTTTAACATTCTCTCTTTCGCCACTGGTCGTTTGACTGCCCTGTGTTTCCATTGTGCCGCTCTCACAATGACTTAAGCTGCGTCTCTTCTCACGCAACACTTGCCTAATATTGCTCAGCATCTATTTAAAAGACGACACAACAGAATTAATCTCTGCTTAGCAGAGGATCGAGGTGGAAAATGAGAGCCTGGGATGCAGGCTGCAGAATGGGCTCAAAAGTAAAAAGCGCCAAATCCTTGAATAGACGCAGAGACGCCTCCCTGCACACTGAATCATTGCAATGATGATTTCCTTGCTTCTGCAGAGGATTTCATCGTAATTGATTTTTTTCTCCTTTTTCATTAAATCTAGTCAAAGGATTTTCGCCGGGGTTGAGCGGAGCATGTTAACAAATGCTTAAGTGCTCAATCTCTGTGTCAACATGTTTTCTCGTGCTCGCGCTAAAGAAAAATATTTTTAGATTGATAGCATGACGAAATGATCGTCTAATCTATGTTTATTTAAGTTGGTTTACAGTCTGTGACGTGTACTGGCGAAAGCCTGCCTTTGAAAGCTAATAATTACCCAATAATAAGAAGAAGAAGAAATAGCCAAAACATTTTTTATTTGATCGTAAATATTAAATGTGGAATGTATTTCCCATTGAGCCTGCTTTGCAGAATAAAATTAGATCGAAAAGCCTTTTTAACCCCAGTGGTATCTCAGGGTCAAGGTGACCCGAAGGCCTACATGTCTTCAAGAAATACATATGCAATGGTGGAGGTCACCTTCACCCAGAGACAACACAAGGGATACCACAAACATATTTGTTTTGCCTGACTTTTGAGCACGAGATGTTTGGACCTCGATGGATTCCTTTAAGTTCATTAATTAGGTCCGTTAGCAAACAAGTCCATGGATAAATAACAAATATATGAATAAATATTACACGTACTTTGGTAAAGTGTGGTTCTGGGGCCACATTTTGTCATTTATCTTCATTCATCGGTCAAAGATAAATGTAATTTATTAGTTCAATGTGGATTTTTGTAACTAAGCAAGTTGTGATAGTTCAATTGTCTTATAAAACATTTTCAAATAGTCCATGTTAATTGATTCATTAATCTTTGTAAGAAATAAATGATTTCTTCTCAATTTAATTATTATTTTATCACCAGAATTAATAAAATTAGATTTTTTTTACATCTTCTTAATGAAACACTTTCTTACAACAACTTTGACTTTTGTGATGATTTATATTGTTTTTTTTTTATTATTATTTGTATGTTTTCCTGAATTGTATCCAAAACTTTTACTAATCCAAGTTGTTAATGTTGTTGAAGGTTCTGAGTGTGTATTCCCTCGACAACATATTTATTTTATTAAAATTAAAGATATGTAAATCAGTAGGGAAATATTTTGATCTGTTCTTTTTTTCTTACTTTGTTATTTACTGTAGTTTTAATATTATATTTTAAAACAGCATATTATATTGGGTTTGCAAAATAAAATAAATATTTCTACAATACAATGTAAAGGTAGTTCTAAATAAACTACTTACCAGGAAACCTCACTGCAGGATTGTTTAAACTTGTGATGTTTTGTTTTGATTTTGATCAAGAACAGTTGAATATATTCTCACATTCATTTATTGTAGTTGGTTTTTTTTTGGTGGTTATTTTGTTCAGTTTGATTTCACCTCTCGACCCTCGATGATTCATTCACGGAGCAGCTAAGATATTCACTGTTTCTGCTCTGGCCTTATCTCGCTGAGCTCGCGGCTGTGTGACACAAAAGCACAAACAAAGGTTACATGGCAAAAGGAAAAAACCTTGAGAGCATCTTTTTAGTATCCAGCAGATCGTGATGTAACTGTAACTGAGCCAGAGGTGAGAGGCCGCTCTGGGTGACCTGCATAATAAAGTCCTAACAGGTCAAGTCTTGTTTTTTTTCCTTTTTTGGAGGTCATCAGTGTTTCACTCAAAGTTTATTGAGTGATTCCTGGATCTTTAAAGATAAGTGATGGGCTGGTCAAGCTTCATTATTCAAAACAAAGGAAAGTAGTGCAGAGACCGCCATCTAGTGGACTCTGAAAATAATGAGTTTCATGATGCTTCATCAGACCACTATTTATTATTTAAAGTTCTTCCTTTAAGGACTAGTATTTCTTTCCCCTAAAATAATAAGAGTGAAATCTTGTTATGTGAAGTAGAAAGTTATGAATATAATATTATAATATATTTAGATTATAGTGTCTTTGTACCACACAATATCAAATTAAACAAAAATGACATAACTATGCTTGTTGGAAACTGTAGTTCCCCCTTTTTTTCTTATCAATTACTTGTTGTTTTTTTTCCTTTTTTAATCACGGTTCTTTATTCTTTGTGTATGTGTGTGTGTGTGTGTGTGTGTCTGTGTGTGTGCATATGTGCCACACTGCTGCAGAGGTTGTTAATATTTACACACTGGAGTCATGTGGAGTGGTTTTAAGGCTCATCTAAAGGTCTTCCTGAAAGACCGGAGGTTCACTCTCTGGGCAAAATGGAAATCCTGCTGACACTCGAGAATGACACACACACACACTTTCACACACAGACACACATGTGTAATCTTTGCGGGTGGCAAAAGGGGAGAGCAGCTAAATGGGAGTCCTGTGGTGTTGGAGGAACTGTAACCTTCACAGCGATTCAATCATTCGATGTCATGTGTTTTTATTTAATTTACCGATAAAATATATATCTTGAGGTTAATTTTGGTTGTGCTCGTGCTCCTCATATGTGAGCACTTAACACTTACGTGTAATTGAAGTCAATTAAGTTGTCATGAGAAAGATGAACCTTCAAAGTTGTTCCTCTAATGGTTTCCACATTTATCTCCGCCCACTAGTGACAGAAAAATCTGGCATTTAACTTGATAAACGCTTCATAAATCCACCCTCTAGCAGCTAAATCTGTCGTTCTCAGTGCTGGAAAAGATTAAGAAAAAATGATGTTCACTGTTGTGTATTTTCTAAAATGTAGATTATTATTTTCTCTCCGGATTGTTCCATAGTCACAAGGCTTCTTTTGGGGACTTTTCACCAAAAACACCGGCGTCCATAGAATTCTTCTCTTCTTGTTGTCGTGTATTCTGAGCTAATTCTCCTCAGATATTTGTATTTTTGTGGAGGATACCACTGTGTTGCAGCCACTGTGAGACGAGCTAATCTCTCAAAATCAAGGGCTATTTTTGATTTTGATCATTATTTAAGGCACGTTTCATGATGCATTTTGTTTTAAATTATTAATGAACACACACCTGTTTTGAAAATGTAGTGAAGGGTAAAATTAATATTGGTTCTCTCCTGAGTTATCCTGATATATATAAGTGTTTGTATGTTGTGACTAACAGACAGAAAATAAAACATGGAACGCACAGTACTATGTCATCGCTATTGATGTTAGAACTTTAGTGGTAAGTATCAAGAAAACATGGAACATATTTAGCTCTTGAATTAAAATATTTGTACTTTATAATTATCCAAACATACATTCCTTTAGTTGTACCAATCATTTAAATCAAAAAACATCGAAGAAAACCAGCTTATTAGGTTATACATGACATCAAAAACTAAGTCTACATACTGAGGGCAGGTCTAAAGTTAGTACCAACGATCGGCAAGGAAAAAAGTAAGAAAATATTTTTGCAACCTGAGCTCTGATTGGTTAATGTACCACGACGTAAGGTGTTGTCATGCATACTGGATTTAGTTAACTGTGATCATTTTGAAAAAAAAAAATATATATATATATATATATATATATATATATACTGTATATTAATTCAAAACAACTATTTATAAATGTTTATTTAAGCATATATGTTCCGTTGACGGATGCCATCGAATCAACCAATAGTGTATTAATTACAACTATTTGGTTCAGAGTAAGCAACTACCATGCCCTTAAGTCAAAACCCGCTTTTAGTTCCCTCTTTATAAACGACAGAAGAAAAAAATAATTTTATAGTTTTTATTCAAACTGCCTGCAGGAGAACGTGGCATTTGTAACCAGGTATCGTGGAGAGAAACACAAACTGTAGCCTGAGGGAAGGTCGACAACATAGCAGTGTTGACAACATGTAGAGTAAATATTATTCTGGATATTTTCACAAATTAAAACTACAATTGTTATATTCAATTGTTATGCACAAGAGACACAAATGGATACTTTGTTGTTTCCTTTTGATAGACTTTCTGCCCATTATCTGAATAAACGTATACTTTTTGAGTAAAATCGTAGAATACGAATTACTACACATACAAGTTACGTGTTTTCTAGGACAATATTTGCCACATGAGGTATAGATTAAGAACATGGAAGTGATCGAGACACTACATGTGCATTGCTATTGGAGCAGTTGTGGGTCAGTCTATAAATCAGGGACCATTCGTGTCCGATTAAATGGAATATGTAAGAATGTTTGCAAATCCAGACACTAGGGGGGGCACAGACATAATTTGCAATCTTACAGATTAGTGCTTTAACATGAATTACGCCTAAAAAATTATGTGAAAGTTGATTAAAGAAAATTAAAATTCAAATTGGAAGTTGCACTGGTTTTCTTTTAATGATTTTCCCTATTGGATCCTTCTCTATGAAAGAGGAAATGAGGTGGATACGCAATTACACGGCAACACTCCATCTTCTTCTACCTCACCTACCTTTTGGAGTCAAGAAGGGACTGCGAAAGATGGTCGTCTGTGACTCTCCTGGGCTGTTAAGAGCCCTCTTGAGACCTCTGGAGCTCAAATGACCATATCCTTATTAACACTCATTCCAGTCAAAGCAACAATGCTTAATTGAACGTGTCCGCGGACCGAGGGCGATGGTGACGATTACAGTTGCCTGGACGATGTGATAGCTTTTGTTAAAGCGCCGGGTCAAATGGAAGAAGGAAGGTTGAGGTGCATAATGCATTACTCTCACAAAACAAAACTGTTCGATAGCAGCAGGCAGGAAAATTGATCCGGCGCACTCTCATAGGAGCCATTGTTACTGGACGTCCTGCATTAAATGAGGGAGAAAGTAAGAGGAGATGGAAAGGGGATGGGGAGGTGACAGGGGTGAGGGGAAGTGGAAATCACGGAGGACAAAATCTGCAAAATAAATGGTATCTGAAGAAAGACAAACGAGGAGTCGTTGTGGTTTAATGATGGGGGATTGTGATACGTTTACTGTAGGGAGTCATTATTTACTGTGGGACAAATACTGAGAGCAGATAGTCCCAGTCCTGATGATTTCCACCATGACTTGAGGCCACTGACCTTTATGTTTATTTCCTATTTAATATTTTCATATTTAGAACCTTTGATGTTCTCAAAATAACGATGCAAAGCAACAATTTCAAGTCAGTCTGTGCCAATCTGGCTAGTTCTCATTGCTTCTCTACATTTTGTTGGTCCAGATCAAAGTTGTACAGTTTTACTGTGAGAATTGACATGTGTCAAACTCTGGAAAAAAAAAGACTCTTGTCTCCAAAAAGACTAGGATGCCTCCAGGACTTCTCCTTAGTGAGGTGTTCAGGGAATGTCCCACCAGTAGAAGACCACAGGGTAGATCCAGGACGGTTAGGGTACACCTTGGTGTCCCTCGAGAAGAGCTAGACGATAGAACTGGGGCGAGGAAAGTCTGGGCCTGCTGAAGGTGCTGCCCCTGCGACCCGAACCTGGATAATCGAGATGAGACAAGATGACATATGAAGATGCCAGTGTTTAAGATAGGCCACAAAGCTAACATCAACTGTAACTTTAAATATAAGCTTTGTTTGGCTATAGATCGCAAAGATTTTGGCCCCATCAGTGATTGTGTGTGACACCCCTGATTTACTGGATTCAATTTGTCTCGCTTCCTGTAGATGCTATTCTCTCTGATCCAATGTGCTCCATGTTGGCCAGCCACAAAAATAGAAGTTGTTCAAACAGTCTGTTTGCTGAGCTGCAAAGAGCTTTCACTGTCAGTGGAAACCAGGGGTTACTCTGTCCGATCTCACAGCTCCAGCAAGTCTATCTTCACTATGATGTATCTTATCTTTATGGCTTAATTTCCCCCAGATTAAATGTATGATAGCTGTCGAAAGTGGTAGCTCAGAAATGTCCTGGAGAAAAGAGGCCAAACTGTAAACGTGTCTAACCAGTCGTTCCACTTCAAGGTATATTTATTACAGTTTAATTCACCAGGAATGGAGCAAAACATTGGCTTCTGAGGACGAGTGAAGACAGATACCAACATAAGCCATAATATGATTAAAGATATGAAATGTATTAACTTTTATTTGACTGAAATAGAGGAGAATGTCTCAACATTAGTGAAGGTCTGATGAAGCTTCATGAAGCAGTGTCATTATTTTCAGAGTCCACTAGATGGCGGTCTCTGCACTATTTTCCTGTTCTAATGAAACATCGCATAATTTTTAAACTGATGGCACCACCTACTGACCTCTAAACAACATGACACTGTCTCATGAAGCTTCATCAGACCATCACTACAACACATTGATTCCAACCTTAGAATGAACATCTGATGAATCCGTTGTTTGATGTAATGATCGGATCAACCCTGAGTTTCCTACAATCCTGTCAACATTTTTATTTGTTCAGGCTTTTCCTTGATTTTCTGGAACTCCTGTGTTATCTTGATCTTTTAAGTTTATATTTTATTTGGTATTTTTTTGATTGTTTAAGCGCATTGTGACCCTGGTCTGGAAAAGCGCTATATAAATATAAATTAATTTTTTACTTACTGAGCATCTGACTTAATAATGTTTACGTGCTGCTCTTCACAGTTTATAAAATGACATTAACAGGTGAAAACACAAGTTAAAATAATAACCTTCAAAACATGCTGAGCAACAATTGAATGGAACTAAAATATAGTACACATGGACCATCCGCATGAACACACGATGACACCAATACGTCCCGGATGTTGAAGCCGAGGTCTGAAGGTGATGTTGTGCTGTGAGTCATCTCCTATGTCAGCTGAGTTTGCACACTGCCATCAGCATTTGGGTGTCCCATTTGAGCTGTCGGACTCATTTGCTCTCTCCAGGCTGCTGCTCTTGCATCTCGCATCTCGTCACTGTCAGTCGAGCGGCCACCTGTTACGTTGGTGCTCCGCCATCTTCAGCTGTCATTTAGAATTATTGCAGCTGGAGAATGAGAGGGTTCCGAAGACAAAGTTCCCTGAAAATCTTAGTAGTATGGACTATAAACTATGGACAAAAACATCATAATGTTATTCTAATTTTTCCTTCAAATTATAGGTATAAGAAATATACTTCAATGTTGCAGGTGAAAGAAAAATGCGTGTGATGGGCGTATACTATTACTTTAAATCAATTAAAATACACACAAAATCATACATAAGTTAAAGAGCTTCTAATGTGTTGATTTAAGTGTGTCTTAAATAGATCTTAGGCCTATATTGTACTCACTGGTATGTGTCTGTTTGTACTTCTTTTCATTAAAAAAAAAATACATTGCAAAAGTGCTGAAGTAAAATAAAATCTAGTTTACCATAACCACACCCACTCTGCTGTGATCGGTCAAACATCAAGGTTTGTCACTGCGTGTAATCAATACAGGAAGTCTCCACCTCCAAGGGACTTGTTGTATAAACAAGTTGGGGCATGATTACAGCTGGCCGGAGGAGAAGTGAAGCCATTTTTTATGCCATAATGGAGTCCGCTCTCGTAACCTCTTCTTCGTCGAGATTTCAGGCGGAGGAGAAATTATAATTATAAGTAATATGACTTGGTCATGATGAGGGACTTACTGCATCTTTGAGAGGAAGACTTAAACATTTGTGTCAGGAGAGTTGGATTTTGAAATTCCCGGCCCTTTAAAAACATATTTAATCATAATAGAAATTAACAATAATGGTTGATTTTTAGTTTCCCCACATGAAATATATACCTTACAGTTTAACAACCACACAAATACAGGCAAAGGGGCAACACTTTGCCCAGGTTGTCTCTTGAGTTTGTAATTGCAAGAGTTTAAATGACCTAAAAGTTCATCTTTGATGTCATGAGTCTGCTGATGCAGCATATTAAGTCGAGCCTTACTGCAGTTATTAAGGTCAACATCCATCCGCCTCCCTCGCTCCTTCTGTTTTCTCCTCCCTCTCTCTGTTTCTTTCGGAAGCTCATTATGGCTGCTCAGAGCATTGATTATGAAATTGGTGGAGCTGCAGAGTCCCAGCAGACTCGTGCTGGACCAGGAACGCGGCCATTAGACGAGTATTTGCTTGTGTCGTCAAAAGCTCCTGGAAGTTTTACCTCCGGCTTGACTCTTGCTGTTGAAAGCGTACGATCATATTTATATTGTAAAGTTAATTAACCAGCAGGATAAGTGTCTAACTAAAATGTGACCATCAATTATCTTCTGGTTAATTTCACGCAGATTGTTCAGGATTATGAGGGATTTTAAGTTCCTTCTCTGAATATCATTCTAGTGTCGTCGTCATTATCACGTAAATATTTTGAAGTCAATATTTATATCTTGAATTGAAGATGAACTATTGAGGCCACAGTCACACTTAAGTTGATACTTTCAAGCTGCCATCTTTCAGTTTGCTTGAATCAACCAGGCCTGAAAGCCCTTGTGTTATCTCAGGGTCAAGGTGACCCGCAGGCCCAAAAAAACAAATGTGTTTGTGGTATCTCTTGTGTTGATCACCTTGACCCATAGATGACACAAGGGATACCACAGACACATTTGTTTTCTGAGATAAGAAAAGTACCAAATTCAGGCTTGAAAAAAAGTGACTTTTTTATGTGTTTTTGTGATTTACAAAATTGCTGTGAATTGTCCAATTCTTCCCCTTCGTTTTAAGCTGTAAATTTGTTTTAAAATGGTTGCAAATTAACTCAGAAGGCAGCTTTTATTTTGGCACAAGCGATGCCCTACTAAGAAGAAGTTAGAAAGGTTTCTTTTGTGTGCAATATGTAAGTACCAATCATATTACTATTGTTTTTTGTTGTTTTTTATGAGTGCTGGGTTATTTGCTGTGTACTTTTTTGTTTGTCTGATGGTTTCGCTTTTATGCGGGTCAGGTGGGTCTGGACTATGTTACATCTTGCTTTCTTAAAAAAAACTAACTAATGATCTAATAGTATATGTATACTTTCATGAAAGGGTTTTCCTGAAATTGCGTATTGAATTAAATCGCAAATGTTTAGTCGTGTACTTGAGACGTGTAACTACTACATGATGAAAAATAGTGCAAGAATTGCTTCTTTTATGCTTTACGTGATTTATTGATGGATACCGAGAAAGAAAATGCGACTTTCCTTTTCATACTTAAGAAAAAATATGAGTTAAAACAGACTTAAATGCAAACATTAACTGAAGTAAATATCTGTAATTCAGTGTCAGATCCAGCAACTCTACCGTCAAGTATATTCTGCCCCGACAAATGAATTTTTTATTTGCCAAAACAACAATCATAATGGGTTATTGTTGTCGTTGAGAGAAGCTTTGAAAATGTTACAATGTCCTGATATAGACCTTTTGGCGGCTCATGAATGGGTTCACACATCTGACAGAATGTTTTACTGCTTCGCTGCAGTTTTAGTATAAAATCAATAGCTTCACTAAAATGTCTTGTCGCCTCTGACACCATCAATGCGGAGCACATAAAACAGACTACAAAGCATGAGAATGATCATGTGTACGTCAGGAGTGTTTTATGCTCTTCGGATGGATCCGTTAAGCACCTGATTGCTCAAGGGCTTCAGATGTTATTACATCTTCTCAACATTAAGTGCATGTTAATGGTCCTGCAGAGTCGAGACGTAAAAAGTCCCTCATAATACAGTCTGTGTGACGGTGAAGGACGTGTTGTTATGCTAATCCAACGGTGGTGAGTGATGAATATTGAAAGCCTGATCATCAGAATTTGTTGAATACAAAAAACGAATTGGACCATAAATAATTGATGAAAACCACCTGCAGATAGAACCCCTTGGTTGGTGAAGCTTAAAATATGTGTCATACGTGCTAGCAGCCGCTCTGTCCAGGGATGTAGAGTTACCTCTTACATTAGATTATTTCATCGCTGTTTTTATTGTATATATTAAATCCTTTTCTATGGGCTCGTAGGCTGCTAAGGTACCTTTATGTTACCAAGTAATCGTATTTCTGCTACATTGACAGGAGTACCAAGGCGAGAGGTATGATCTAAACGTTGAAATATAAACGGTCCCGGAGAAAAAATAATTTTGGCAAATGACAGTAGAGATGATCACAGCCTTTTAAACCTAAACTAGGAACCTACTGGTTCATATGAATGTTTGATTCAACAGATATTAACGTAATTTAATGGACTCAGCCTTGCTGGCGCCACAAGGGTCTGTATTCACCGGGCTCTCTGGAAGACTGTTTAAAACTACATATGTAATAGAGAAAGAGTGAGAAGATACTTGTAAATTACAGGTTACACAAAATTCAAACTTCACTCATTTTTTACTCACCATAAAGTCGACTCAGGGTTGGGATTATTTTCATAGTAATCTGTTCTTTTTTAGAGTTGTAGACAAACATTTTTGTTCCTTTTAAGGTAGCAACTGCCCAGGGACGAACTTCCTTCAAAGAGACGCTTAAAAACATCCATATACCTCCGTACTGCTCGTCTGTAATTTCCCTCTTGTACTGTAGATGAGAAGAATTTTTCTGAATAAAATTAAACAAGTCTATATTTTACGCTGGTTTGTGGCAGGCGTTAAAAGTCTAACACTAAAATTCGGAAGTACTCCTAGATGTCTTTTTTTCGATGAAGTTCGTCCCCGGGCCCTCAGTTGCTTCATTAAAATAAAAATACATTTTTTTATTTTAACTCTAAAAAGGAACAGATTACTTTGAAAATAATCCCAACCCTTAGTCGACTTGAGGGTGAGTAGAAAATGATTGAGTTTGAATTCTGGGTAAACTATCACTTTAATATGAAAAAGTTGAAGCAATGCTGGAAAAAACCCACTCAGTATTAGGTCTTTCATTTCTATTCTGTATTTCAACCTTCAAGCATATTTTTACTATTGATAAGAAACTGACAAACAAAACCATGCAGAATGTAGATGGAAAAAATGGTGTGATTCAATCTTTTATTTTCATCATGCTTGAGGGGTTTACGCTGAACAATGCACTTCGTTTTCCTCCCCCAGTTTAAAACATACACAATAAAATTGATTAGCCTGCAATTTTCTCTGGATGTGAGTATGCATGAGTCCATCTATATCAGGTGATGGATTACTTCTCACCCTACACAGCTGCCTTAAACATGCATTTTTATCTTTGTGTTACAGAATCTACTCTGTGTCGCCCGATAGAGAAGTACAAAAAGCTCTTGTTGTGTTGTTGTGACATTCATCTAACGTGTGAGTTTATTTGACTCAGTCGTCTCAACACGCTTTGAAAAAACACACCAAGCAAGAAGGCGTAACAATTTGATTCCCCACTGCTTCTCAACAAGGCGAGCACCACCTGCCTGTTGAAACTAATGTAAAACTCTAGTTTATGTTAAAAATCCTGTGAAGGTCAAAAAGTTAGCAGCTGTTGCTCAGTGTGGTCGGATGTTCGGCTGTCGCTTGGAGGTTAGGAAGCTATTTTTCACTGGTATTTCGTCTGGTATATATGGTTTTATATTTTAGGATCAACTTATGTAAAAAACCCAACCCTCCTGACTCACTCACATGTTTCTAATGTTCAAGTCTTCCTCTCCAAGATGCAGTAAGTCCCTTATCATGACCATGTTTTGAACTTTTTACGTAATAAAGTTCTCCCCCGTCTGAAATCTCAGCGAATGAGAGGTTACGAGAGCAGAGTCCATTATGACGTAATAGTAGTGACAAACCTTGATGTTTGACCAATCATAGCAGAGTAGGTGTGGTTATGGTAAACAAGATTTAATCTCCAGTAAAACAGTGTTTCCAGTGAAGTTTGATTTTTAGGTAAACGATCACTTTAACATAAAGGTTATGAATGCAAAAGAGTCACTTTGAGTAAAAATTCACATAATCTTTCACATAATAACTTCATCATAGTTGAAAACTACTACATAACATTATTTTTGTTGTAAAAAAAAATCAAGTAAATACTGTATATGCCTTTAAAGCTCCCACTGGCCAAAAAAAATACCCTGGTGGCCAAATTTGGCACCTTGGCCTTGGGTTTGTGCTATGAGATGATGGATATTTCTATAAAAAGCAGAAAGTCACAGATGGAAAAGGAAGTTCTTCTCAAACTATTCCTCTGCCCTGGATGTCATCTGTTATTGCAGCTTGAAACATCAGAGCACATGGTTGCACGAGGCTCCAGGAGCAGTGAGCAGCGTGAGGCCGGGCACTGCAGTCGGAGCAAGGGTGCCTCACGACAAGAAGAACCCCGACTCATTAAATTCATGTTTTTGCGGTTCCAGTCATTAAAACTGAGCCCCAAGGGAAACATCTCCCGCAGAATAATGCCTCTATTAAATGAACATGAATTTTTATATATATATATTTTCTATGGACAAAATGAAGGGAAGGTCACGTTTCCCAGAGGCTGCAAATTAAAGAACTTTCTGAAATTGGCTTTTTTTTTCTATTTTTAAACCTCAAGACACAAACTACATTTTGACTTTTCTAAGAGGATTCATAAGTTCCCTTTTTTTTACTGAACAGTTTTTTTTTCTCTTTGTAAAAAGCAGCAGCTTTGAGACATAAAGAGATGACTCACGAGATTCCCGATCATTTTTTTCTGCTCTTCCTTTCAGGCATCATTGAGGTTTCCATTGTTTTCAATCATTTTCTTTCCTTTTTTTTCCAATAACAATAATTCAGAAGTTAGAAGTCAAACCCAGTGATCAATACTGTCAATTCAATAAGTTAATAATTAATTATCTATATATTTCAATAGGTTTTTTGAATATTAATCCACTTTGATTTTGACAATATAAAATGACCAGATGAGTTTAACACTTGTGATTTAATGTAACAAACTTTGAAATTACATTAAGAAGAAATAAATTATGCACCAAATTTTGAAGTAACTGAAGTAACAATTCTAGATGGCCTAAAGATCCTTTGAAATATGGGTTTATTCAATTGGACTTTTTTGTTTTAAGGCTATAGTGGTAACTAACACCCAGTGATTGAACAATTGATCTGTAATATAAAAGAGATTAAAGTCGTTTGGCAAGAAAGTAGTTCTATTGGTCTGTGAAGGTTGTCTTTTATCTTCACTCTGTGATCTCTGAGAAACGACCAATCTGGCTCACACAGGAAGGCTATTCGTCTTTTAAATTGTATCTGGAGATGCAGCAGGATTGTCCAGCTCTCTGACCTCCAAACGCGTTTTTATCTATTTATTCTAGTTTCAGATTGTTATTTTTATGAAACGACAACAAGAGAAAAATCTTCCCCTTCTCTTGTTGCCCTTGTTTCCCACTCCACCTCAACACCACGCTCCCTAATTGAATCCCGATATCAGAGACCTGCTCCTGATTGAGTTACATTGTGTACTGACACTTTTGAGCTCATGCCCCTCTGAGCGGCAAGATCTTGTCAGCAGGGAGAACCTCTAACTGACAAAGCTGTGAACAACTGTGTGTGTGTGTGTGTGTGTGTGTGTGTGTGTGTGTGTGTGTGGGGGGGGGGTGTGTGTGTGTGTGTGTGTGTGTGTGTGTGTGTGTGTGTGTGTGTGTGTGTGTGTGTGTGTGTGTGTGTGTGTGTGTGTGTGTGTGTGTGTGTGTGTGTGTGTGTGTGTGTGTGTGTGTGTGTGTGTGTGTGGGAGGAGAAGATGTGAAGTCACTGGTGTCTAACCGGGAGGTGAAAGTGATAAAGCGGTTTCCTCGGCTCTTTTGAGGAAGGCTTGAAAATGTTGAGAGTAAACATTTGAGTCCAAGCAAACTATTTGAATATATATTTAAAATGCTCTGTCAATTCAGATTTAAAAGTTTTTTATGGGCACCTTACAAAACAGAGGGATAATGTTGTTATCTTGTGTATTTTTGCTGTAAAATGGTTATAAAAGTTGTGTTGCAGCATTGGAATTGTATAACTATTTTTGTCATTACTTATCTAATGTGATATGAAGAGAGCAGATAAGTGATTAATAAAGTTACTTGAGTATAAATAAAAAGTAGTGATGGTCTGATGAAGCTTCATGAATCAATGTCATGTGGTTAAGAGGTCAGTTGTTCAAAACAAAGGAAAAGAGCGCAGAGACCGCCATCTAGTGGACTCTGAAAATAATGACACTCCTTCATGAAGCTTCATCAGACCATCAATACCAGAAATGAAGGAAGGAAAGGAAAATCCTTGTGCTCTTATATTCAAGTACTATTAGAGAAGATCCAATAAAAGTAGATGTCATATTATTAGTATATTTCTGCGTTTATACCTGCTGATGCAAAGTTTCTTTTTGACCCGGTTAAAAAAAAAGAAAGTTACAGATACTCTATTGAAAACAGCAGAGGGATCAATAACGTTTATCCATCCATCCATCCATCCATCCATCCATCCATCCATCCATCCATCTATCTATGTATTTAAATCGCTAAAATAAATATATTTCCATGTGATTGTGTTGACAAATTGTGAGTTAATTTTCATTTGTGAAATTAGCTCGTTGGCAGAGCTGCTGATTCATTTGTTCTGGTTGCCTGGTTGGATTCATTCCAGCCTGATGCAGTTTCTCCGATAGATTGTGAACGTTACATGGGATTCTACCGAGCGCTCCGGTTACCTCACAAAATCCACATACAGGGTGTGGTTGATATAATCTGAACTAAATTAATAGCAGCAGATTTTGTATTTGGTTATGTATCAAGTTCCTTTGGAGGCTGGAAAAGGACTAGCGCACATGAACAAAATGGATTATCATTTAAAGATTTCACAAATAAACTTTTTTATTTTTATATTTTAATAAACTTGACAACATGACCCTGTGACGAAAAATGTCGGGATTCGAAAAAACGCAAGTGTGTGTCAGAAAAAAGAGGAAAGTGATGGACTGCAGTGATGACGTGTTCACATGTTGGTGCGAAAACCTCAGTCTGCAGGAATGTACCACTGAGCGCCCATTTTTCCGAGATGTGTCATGAGTTAGAAAAACTTTCACAGATTCACAAAATGTTTTAGTCTCACTCTTGGAATTAGAAGCGACAGGAAGCACAAGGTGACTTTCACACAAGAAATCGAACAAAAATTGATTTTTTTTGTGGAAGAGAAGCCAGTTTATTCGATATTCAGAAAAGCGCTGAAACTTTCTTTTGTTAAACAACCTTTAACGAATCAGCAGGAGCCGTGTGGATCGGACATACTATTTGTGGTCGATAACAATTGTCTGTAATGATGGGTGTCTCGTTTTAAACGCACAAAAATGGTTGAAATGCCTCTTGGCTGTGTACAGAGCTGCTGTCAGCAAATAAGGAGAGAAACGCTGCAGCCTGCATCAGAGCCTGGTTATTATATTGTCCTTTGTCCGTCTCTTGTAATAGCAGGTTTAATGCAGGTGGAAATTATGGCGATTATCTTCCCCTGCTGAAGAAGAAGATCCTGCTGGTTCTTTGTCAAAGTGGGGAGACTTAGAAGGGAGGTCCATGAGAGTCACCTTGACAGATACAGACTGCAAATCATCTGCCCACCCACTTCAACATGAGCAGCTGTCCCTTTCTTAACACCGTTTCTCCTGGAATCCTCCCAAATAAAGTCAATAAATACGAGTTTGCAGTTCTGCATATGATTCTCGTCAGGGAAGCTGTGTGTAGGTGTGTGTGTACCATCTGTTGTGCTATTTAATGGCTTATCCAAAATTAGTTTGTGTGTGTTTGAGACTGTAGATTTAAAAAGGGAAATAAACTAATATAATTCCCAAAGGGATGATGGAATGGAACAACCATCTGTCTATGTTGTCGGAATACATACAAGTCTTTCGCCTGGATCATCAACGTCTGATGTTACAGCAGAGGGACGTGGAAGTTAACTTTTGGGTTTTTTTTTTACCTTCTGTGCCTTAACTTGCTTCTACTCCTTCACTCATTGTTGTGGATGTTCTTCAGCCAAAGACTTCTACTCAACATCCACTTCTGGAGGCATCTATCTGACTGAAGAATCTCTTTCATAAAGGTTCCTACTTTTTTCAGTGTCGTGTTTTTTGTTCGCTTTTATTTAGGCATCAGTTCTTGGTTCCAGTCCGCTGTGTCAGCTCGTCCTTATTCCTATGCTAGTAAAGTTGACCTCAGTATTCATCCTGTGTAAAGCTGCACTCTAACACCTTGACGCCTACAGATGTTTTAGTGATGTTACTGTGGTTTGTAATGAACCATTTCGGAAGCAAAACATAGAAAAAGGCTTTGGGTTGGTATTTAAAACAATTAAAACATAGGTATTGATACTTTTACTTTAAAATATGTGCCCAAGATTCTCTATCTTTTCATTCAAAGGCTTAAAATAGTTAATTTCTATTAATTTTGACAATTAAAATAAGAAAACTTTCATAAATGAAATGCTAAAATTGGCAATAAATGATGTTTACTTCATGTTTTAAAAGGAATGGATTTTTTGGGGTAAAAAAAAAAGGTGACGTTACCGCTGTGTAATGAACCATTTTGGAAGCAAAACTTAAAAAAGGCTTTGGATTGGTATTTAAAACATAGGTATTGATACTTTCACTTTGAAAAATGTGCCCAAGATTCTCTATTTTTGTCATTAAAAGACTTAAAATAGTTAATTTCTATTAACTTTGACATTGAACATGTTCATAAATGAAATACTAAAATTAGCAATAATTAATGTGTACATCATGTTTTAAAAGGAATGGATTTTTTGGTAAAAAACAACTGGCAAATATTACCTGGAAAATAATAATAAAAGGGATTCACGCCTGAGGTGACTATGGAAAAAGGTTACCCTAAGTAGATCCATGCATATATTGCATGTCAAACAAACTGAACTCCGAGATCAGCGACTGATAAAACGGAGCAGAAGAGTTAACCTGATAAACATTAAGTAACTCTGAGTAGTTCCACAAAAAGATCCTATAATTCACTGGAGCACAAAAAATCATTGTTAAACAGATGTTTTAAAAATGATTGTGTTTGTGTTCAGACACATACCGAGCATAAAGCTTCTATAGTTTGCCTAACGTTATAAGTACAAACTACAGTCCTTGATTCTAATTTTGTGATTAAAACGAATATCTAGCAGCGTCGAATCAAACTTTCTGGTCACTGGACTTGGTCGTATTTTTAGGCCTGACAGAGCAGCTTCACACCGTAGAGGCTGCTTAAGCTCTTCCTCCGAAGCTCAGGAGGACTCGAGCACTTCAAAGCCTCTCGCGGTGACAGTGCAGCCTTGGTCTGTCGAATCCATCCAACAAAGGAACTGATGTTACAGTCGCACAACCACGGGTTGTCATGGAGATGCAACTTCTTCAGCTCTAAGAAAAGATCATTGGTGGAAATGAAAATAGCACTTTAGAGACTGAAAGGATCTCACGTGGTAGAAGAGCCAACGTCTTTCCCTCGATGGTCGTCAGTCGGTTTCCACTGAGGGCCAGTCGCGAGAGATTCGGGGTGTGTTTGAACAAGGCAGGAGACAGTCGTTCCAGTTCGTTGTTCCTCAGGTAGAGCTCCTGGTAAGAAACAGTAGCAGTGGCTGAATCATCAGGAACATGGGTTAAATTCACATTTAATACGATTTTAAGTGAGTTTGTAGAGATTAAATCAAGTTCTAATTCAACTGTGATTTGTGTATCGCTGGGATTCTTATATTGAGACGTTATTAACTGAGAAGCAGCAGTTGAAGGTGTGTTTGGAGTCACATTGTTTCTCTGGCTGCCTCAGGTTCCCCCAAATTTTCACCCTTGTGTTATCTCAGTATCAAATTAGAGATTAAATTAGAATTTGATTTAATCTCTGGATCAAGTTGAACGACCTCCCTCGTCTTCCATTGATACACATGCAGGGGTGGAGGTCGTTCACCTTCACCCAGAGACAACACAAGGGATACCACAAACACATTTGTTTTCAGGCCTTCGGGTTCACCTTGACCCTTAAATAAAACAATAGTTCACTGGTAAAATCTTGATGAGTGTAACTTGCTTCATGTGTCGCAATGTGTTGTTTGTGTCCACACTTGTGTTACGAACTTTCTGTCTTTGACCAATCACAACATATTGAACATTACTGAGATGACAATGTATGAATATCTTTCTGAGCAAATCAACATCCACAAAGCAGTTAAGATTATAGCTTAGTTGCTGATATACGATAAAGAGAATCACTACCTTAACTAATATAATGTGTAAAATGTATTTTTTGTACCTCCTTTTTTTGAGGTTTTTGACAAAACAACATACACTTTGAAAAATACAAACATTAAAAACACATCATAAAAGTAAGTATGTGTAAATAAATGTGTTGAAAAATTAAATAACTTGGATTTTTTTTTTAATTGTGTCTATATAAAGTCAGTTACATGTAACAAGCAAAAGCCTAAACTAAAACTAAACAGAAGACTGGTGGTGTCACTCTTTGTGGTGCAGAAGGAGCTCTGGTTCTTTCTTTCACATGAGTGTGTGTTGTGCAAACAGTTTGCGGAACATTTACACCACCTGCTGTTTCTATATAGGTAAAATAATTGCACGATAGTACAATTTTGTATCATGTATGAGTTCCAATGAGGGGCATTTGCACATGTTTTTCAAGTTTAAAATTAAGTGTTTGATTTACGCAGACACTGAGAATAATGCATCACTGAGTTGATTAAATAAAGGAGAGCAGAACAGCATGAGTCAGTAGGTGTGGACTTCCACCCCAGCTCTGCCACATCTTCGCTCACATCTCTGTAACCTCCAGTGAATTACCTGTAGCCGGCCAAGTCCATCAAAAGCTGTCGGGTTCAGCCCTGCAAGGAGGTTGTTATCAAGAACCAGCATCTCCAGAGAACGGAGAGGCTTGAGCGATCCAGCAGGAATGCTTTTCAGACTGTGAAGAGAGAGTAGATCTTTAAAACATGAGCCTGCTTGGAAGATACATTGAATTCAAGCTATTAAAACCGTATATTTGAATCACGCATAAAAACAAACAAAAACAATATTTTAAAATATGTAAAATCAATTAATTTAAATAGAAAATTGAAATAAATGTGTTGAATCACATTACAAGAAAGCATCCTACTATACACACACATGGCAAAACTACACAATTCAACGCATAAACAAACGCACAATCCTTCCAACCCAGAATTTGACGCACCTGTTGTTGTCCAGGTTGAGGAACATGAGCTGTCTGAGGCCAGAGAAGGCCTGAGGCGAGACACGTTGGATACGATTAAGCGAAAGATCCAAGACCTTCAGAGCGATCAGAGGTTTGAAGGCGTTGGGCGGAACCACCGTCAAGGCGTTTAGAGGAAGATCTAAATCCGACAGGTTCCTCATGCCAGCAAACATCTCGGGCTTGAGGGCTCCTATTTGGTTCTGACCCAGCATGAGGAAGCGAAGGTTCAGGAGGTCCTATAGATTAAAGATAGATGAGAAGTCACGTCATGATTTTTTCTTTTCACTCTCTGTAGCCAAGGAATCAGAGGATTATATCCCATTACCTGAAATCCCCTGGGTGGGAGGTTGGCGATGTGGTTGCCATAGAGATTAAGCAGCATCAGCGTCTTGGCAGAGGAAAAAGCCTGAGGGTGGATCGACCTGATCGCGTTATTTTCCAGGTTGATGGTTTCAATCTTTGGAAGGGATTTCAGACAATTGGCCCGGAGCTCCGTGATGCCGTTCTCACCTACAGTTGCAACAACACATTTGTTACCACGACACTATCCCCTGACAAATCAAGCGGGAACCCACCCAGTTTAATCATCCAGACATCCGAGGGAAGTTTGGTGGGAAAGACACGCAGCCCTTTTTTTTGACAATCAACCTCTGACCTGTCCGGGCCGGACTTTCTGGAGCATTTGCAGTCGCTGGGGCAGAAATCCACCGCAGCATGGACCGACAAGAGCATCACGAACAAAAGAACGTTTGCCATGTTGTCTGTGAAAGGAGAAGAATTTTTATATATTTTCTTTAGAGTTTTCTTCCTTATTTGTATTGTAGTTGTCTTTCTGAGGTTGATGGTGGGTTAAAAATCATCAGTCAGATTTATTCTTTTAGAAGAAAATCACTACTACAGTGCAAACATCCACCAAAAAAACAAACGTAGTACTACTAAGACAAAGTAATCAATAAACAATACACAATAAAAAAAATAAAGTCGAATCTTACTTTAAAAAAATATTTTTTTAATGCACTTTTGACACTTAAAATAAACAATAAAATCTAAGATTATTATTTTCGAAATAGCGTTTTTCTTGAAAATTGTGTTTTTTTTGTTGAAGAATGATATAAACACAATCTCACGGTGGAGATTAAAAATAATAAACATTACACTCACCTGAGCGAACTGTCATGTTCTTGGATTTTCTTTCTTTTAAAGGTAAACTTTATGTCCAATATATAAAACCTCACTCGCTGTGTGTTGCCTTCACCTCCTGGTTTTCATCTAAAAATCCTTTTGGTTCATTTTAGAGGTAAAAAAAAAAGAGATGGAAAACACCCACCTCGCTAAAAGCCACTCCACTATCAGAGCACTGGAGCTCTGTCACAAATAAGAACTTCTCCGGAATGAACCATCCACCACAGCAAACAGTGAAAGTGGAGTGTGAAACTCAAGGGATGAAATTTCCGCGATGTCACAGAGTCCAGTGAATTTTGGCAACCACAAATGATGGCAGCACTCCAGTAATGCAAGCCCAATATCAGAGCTGCCAGGCGTCACGCAATTGAACCCATTCTCACACCACCATCACACGTTTCCAACACTTATATGTACTCAATTAATTCTGTATTTGTTTTTTCATTGTTAAAAAGTTTGGTCGTTTGTGCTTAAATCTAACCACGTACGTCAACAACAGACTCACACAACCGTCGTACGTCAACAGGCTGAAGAGGATGGGTCTCAACTAAGGATGAGATGCTCAACAAATTATTGTCTTCTATTCTCTAAACAAAAAATCTTCTGTTCAAACCTTGAATGTTTTTGATTGAAAATAAATGTTTGTGAAAACTTCCTCCTCAATGTTGCATTGGTTTCTGCATAAATGTTCTTTATATCATAATATATCATATATACGTTTTTTTGTTTTTTTTTTAATTGTTGAAATAATGAAATAAACTTTTATCTTTAACATTTGTTTAAATAAAAATACTGAAAGTAGTACATGATGAAACATACAAAAATTGTATGTGTATGTATGTTGACCACACAACAATCAGGAAATATACACAAATTATGGGTAGATTAGACAACAAAAGAACCATACAATATACACAAATCATGTGTAGACAAGAACACACAACAATCACAATATACACAAATCATGTGTAGGCAAGAACACACAACAATCACAATATACACAAATCATGTGTAGGCAAGAACATTCAACAATCACACAATATACACAAATCATGTGTACACAAGAACACACAACAATCACACAATATACACAAATCATGTGTAGACAAGAACACACAACAATCACAATATACACAAATCATGTGTAGGCAAGAACATTCAACAATCACACAATAAACGTAAATTATTTGTAGACAAGAACACACAACAATCATACAATAAACAAAATCATGTTTAGACAAGAACATACAACAATCAGACAATATACACAACTCATGTGTAGACAAGAACACACAACAATCACACAATATACACAAATCATGTGTAGACAAGAACACACAACAATCACACAATAAACGCAAATTATTTGTAGACAAGAACACACAACAATCACACAATATACAGAAATAATCTTTAGACAAGACAACAAAACAAACTCACAATATACACAAATAATGTGTAGACAAAAACCACACAACAATCACACAATTAAAAAGAATAGCGTCAAGATAAGACCACACATGAATCACAACGTAACAAAACAAAACGTAACAAAACACAATGTAACAAAACACAGCGTAACAAAACACAACGTAAAAAAACACAGTGTGACGTGACACATCGTAACTTGACAAAACGTAATGAATCACAACGTAACAAAACAAAACATATACAAAAACTGTGTGTAGATAAGACCACACAGTAATTACACAATATACACAAATCATGTGTAGACAAGACCACACAACAATCACGCCATTTAGCAAATCATGTGTAAACAAGAACACACAATATACACAAATCATTTGTATACATAACAACCACACAATACACACACATCATGTATAGACATGACCACCCAACAATAACACTATATAAACAAATCATGTGTAGACAAGAACATACAACTATCACAAACCATGTGTATAACGAACATACAACAATCACCCAACTATCACAAATCATATGTAGACCGGAACACACAACATACGCAAATAATGTGCAGACAGGACCACACAACAATCACACTGTTGTCTTCTTCAGACTCACAAACCCAAGCATTGAGGGCAGCATGTAGAGGTATCTTGGTAGAGGAGGTCTGGGTGAAGGAGGGTCAAGTTCTCAGAGACACTGTAGACGAACAGAGACGACTGGACACTGGAGTGTGTAGTTAAGACAACTGACTGCTGCACCGTCAGTGTTTGTTCTCAGGTGTGATGTCAGCATCATCTTGGATGCAGTGACTTATTATAAGGGTTATGAAGCTACATTTTCACCTTTCATAGAAATGTCTTCCTGTGACAGAAACTTTTCAAATCGTGTTAATGAACACGGTCAGTGTGGCCTCATCCCTCGCCTTATGTCTCACACGCCAACAAATCATGAAAATAACAATAAAAAAAAAGATTTTTCAGATGGTCAACCTTTGAGCCTGAAAGTTCATCAGTATTGCTCTTTCTGTATTTACTCATGGTGAGTTCATTATGACCAGAACGATTACAAATATATCACAGTTACCATATAAAGTTGGGGGAAAAAACACAGTAGACTGTATTTATAATAGATTCTACAATTCAAAGCCCCAAAAACGTTGTGTTTCATTAGTTTTGTTTTGTTACGCTGTGTTTCATTATAATGTGTACGTTGTGTTTTGTTACGTTGTGTTTTGTTACGTTGTGTTTTGTTACGTTGTGTTTTGTTACGTTGTGTTTTGTTACATTGTGTTTTGTTACATTGTGTTTTGTTACGTTTTGTTTTGTTACGTTGTGATTCATTACGTTTGTCATGTTACACTGTGTCACGTCACACTGTGTTTTGTTACGCAGTGTTTTGTTACGCAGTGTGTTGGCACATTGTGTTTAGTTATACTGTGTTTCGTTACCTTGTTTATTGTTACTTTGCGTATCGTTACCTTGTGTTTTGTTACGTTGTGTTTTGTTACGTTGTTTTTCGTAACCTCATGTATCATTGCCTCATGTATCATTGCCTCGTGTATCATTACCTCGTGTATCATTACCTCGTGTATCATTACCTCGTGTATCATTACCTTGTGTATCATTACCTTGTGTATCATTACCTTGTGTATCATTACCTCATGTATCATTGCCTCATGTATCATTGCCTCGTGTATCATTACCTCGTGTATCATTACCTCGTGTATCATTACCTTGTGTATCATTACCTCGTGTATCATTACCTTGTGTATCATTACCTTGTGTATCATTACCTCATGTATCATTGCCTCATGTATCATTGCCTCGTGTATCATTACCTCGTGTATCATTACCTCGTGTATCATTACCTCGTGTATCATTACCTCGTGTATCATTACCTTGTGTATCATTACCTCGTGTATCATTACCTTGTGTATCATTACCTCGTGTATCATTACCTCATGTATCATTGCCTCGTGTATCATTACCTCGTGTATCATTACCTCGTGTATCATTACCTCGTGTATCATTACCTCGTGTATCATTACCTTGTGTATCATTACCTTGTGTATCATTACCTTGTGTATCATTACCTCATGTATCATTGCCTCGTGTATCATTACCTCGTGTATCATTACCTTGTGTATCATTACCTCGTGTATCATTACCTTGTGTATCATTACCTCATGTATCATTGCCTCGTGTATCATTACCTCGTGTATCATTACCTCGTGTATCATTACCTTGTGTATCATTACCTTGTGTATCATTACCTCATGTATCATTACCTCGTGTATCATTACCTTGTGTATCATTACCTTGTGTATCATTACCTCGTGTATCATTACCTTGTGTATCATTACCTCATGTATCATTGCCTCGTGTATCATTACCTCGTGTATCATTACCTCGTGTATCATTACCTTGTGTATCATTACCTTGTGTATCATTACCTTGTGTATCATTACCTTGTGTATCATTACCTCGTGTATCATTACCTCGTGTATCATTACCTCGTGTATCATTACCTCGTGTATCATTACCTCGTGTATCATTACCTTGTGTATCATTACCTTGTGTATCATTACCTTGTGTATCATTACCTCGTATATCATTACCTTGTGTATCATTACCTCGTGTATCATTACCTCGTGTATCATTACCTCGTGTATCATTACCTTGTGTATCATTACCTCATGTATCATTGCCTCGTGTATCATTACCTCGTGTATCATTACCTCGTGTATCATTACCTCGTGTATCATTACCTTGTGTATCATTACCTTGTGTATCATTGCCTCTTGTATCATTACCTCGTGTATCATTACCTTGTGTATCATTACCTCATGTATCATTGCCTCGTGTATCATTACCTCGTGTATCATTACCTCGTGTATCATTACCTTGTGTATCATTACCTCGTGTATCATTACCTTGTGTATCATTACCTTGTGTATCATTACCTCATGTATCATTGCCTCGTGTATCATTACCTCGTGTATCATTACCTCGTGTATCATTACCTTGTGTATCATTACCTCGTGTATCATTACCTTGTGTATCATTACCTTGTGTATCATTACCTCATGTATCATTGCCTCGTGTATCATTACCTCGTGTATCATTACCTCGTGTATCATTACCTTGTGTATCATTACCTCGTGTATCATTACCTTGTGTATCATTACCTTGTGTATCATTACCTCGTGTATCATTACCTTGTGTATCATTACCTCGTGTATCATTACCTCGTGTATCATTACCTCGTGTATCATTACCTTGTGTATCATTACCTCATGTATCATTGCCTCGTGTATCATTACCTCGTGTATCATTACCTCGTGTATCATTACCTTGTGTATCATTACCTTGTGTATCATTACCTTGTGTATCATTACCTCGTGTATCATTACCTTGTGTATCATTACCTTGTGTATCATTACCTTGTGTATCATTACCTTGTGTATCATTGCCTCGTGTATCATTACCTCGTGTATCATTACCTTGTGTATCATTACCTCGTGTATCATTACCTTGTGTATCATTACCTTGTGTATCATTACCTTGTGTATCATTACCTCGTGTATCATAACCTCGTGTATCATTACCTCGTGTATCATTACCTCGTGTATCATTACCTTGTGTATCATTACCTTGTGTATCATTACCTTGTGTATCATTACCTTGTGTATCATTACCTCGTGTATCATTACCTCGTGTATCATTACCTTGTGTATCATTACCTCGTGTATCATTACCTTGTGTATCATTACCTCGTGTATCATTACCTCGTGTATCATTACCTTGTGTATCATTACCTCGTGTATCATTACCTTGTGTATCATTACCTTGTGTATCATTACCTCGTGTATCATTACCTTGTGTATCATTACCTCGTGTATCATTACCTCGTGTATCATTACCTCGTGTATCATTACCTTGTGTATCATTACCTCATGTATCATTGCCTCGTGTATCATTACCTCGTGTATCATTACCTCGTGTATCATTACCTTGTGTATCATTACCTTGTGTATCATTACCTTGTGTATCATTACCTCGTGTATCATTACCTTGTGTATCATTACCTTGTGTATCATTACCTTGTGTATCATTACCTTGTGTATCATTGCCTCGTGTATCATTACCTCGTGTATCATTACCTTGTGTATCATTACCTCGTGTATCATTACCTCATGTATCATTGCCTCGTGTATCATTACCTCGTGTATCATTACCTCGTGTATCATTACCTTGTGTATCATTACCTCGTGTATCATTACCTTGTGTATCATTACCTTGTGTATCATTACCTCGTGTATCATTACCTTGTGTATCATTACCTCGTGTATCATTACCTCGTGTATCATTACCTCGTGTATCATTACCTTGTGTATCATTACCTCATGTATCATTGCCTCGTGTATCATTACCTCGTGTATCATTACCTCGTGTATCATTACCTTGTGTATCATTACCTTGTGTATCATTACCTTGTGTATCATTACCTCGTGTATCATTACCTTGTGTATCATTACCTTGTGTATCATTACCTTGTGTATCATTACCTTGTGTATCATTGCCTCGTGTATCATTACCTCGTGTATCATTACCTTGTGTATCATTACCTCGTGTATCATTACCTTGTGTATCATTACCTTGTGTATCATTACCTTGTGTATCATTACCTCGTGTATCATAACCTTGTGTATCATTACCTCGTGTATCATTACCTCGTGTATCATTACCTTGTGTATCATTACCTCGTGTATCATTACCTTGTGTATCATTACCTTGTGTATCATTACCTTGTGTATCATTACCTTGTGTATCATTACCTCGTGTATCATTACCTTGTGTATCATTACCTCGTGTATCATTACCTTGTGTATCATTACCTCGTGTATCATTACCTCGTGTATCATTACCTTGTGTATCATTACCTCGTGTATCATTACCTTGTGTATCATTACCTTGTGTATCATTACCTCGTGTATCATTACCTTGTGTATCATTACCTCGTGTATCATTACCTCGTGTATCATTACCTCGTGTATCATTACCTTGTGTATCATTACCTCATGTATCATTGCCTCGTGTATCATTACCTCGTGTATCATTACCTCGTGTATCATTACCTTGTGTATCATTACCTTGTGTATCATTACCTTGTGTATCATTACCTCGTGTATCATTACCTTGTGTATCATTACCTTGTGTATCATTACCTTGTGTATCATTACCTTGTGTATCATTGCCTCGTGTATCATTACCTCGTGTATCATTACCTTGTGTATCATTACCTCGTGTATCATTACCTTGTGTATCATTACCTTGTGTATCATTACCTTGTGTATCATTACCTCGTGTATCATAACCTTGTGTATTATTACCTTGTGTATCATTACCGTGTGTATCATTACCTTGTGTATCATTACCTTGTGTATCATTACCTTGTGTATCATTACCTCGTGTATCATTACCTTGTGTATCATTACCTTGTGTATCATTACCTTGTGTATCATTACCTTGTGTATCATTACCGTGTGTATCATTACCTTGTGTATCATTACCTTGTGTATCATTACCTTGTGTATACCTTGTGTATCATTGCCTCGTGTATCATTGCCTCGTGTATCATTGCCTCGTGTATCATTACCTCGTGTATCATTACCTTGTGTATCATTACCTTGTGTATCATTACCTTGTGTATCATTACCTTGTGTATCATAACCTTGTGTATCATAACCTCATGTATCATTACCTTGTGTATCATTACCTTGTGTATCATTACCTTGTGTATCATAACCTTGTGTATCATTACCTTGTGTATCATTACCTTGTGTATCATTACCTTGTGTGTAACAGAAGTAGTCTTGCTCCCTGGTATACTCAGGAAACACGTAAATTAAAACAGGTTTGTAGACGACTAGAGAAGAAATGGCGTTCATCAAAACATAATGAATTCTACCAGGACTGGCAGGATAAGTTAAAAATATACAAGGCATCTCTTCGGAAAGCCAGAGCCAGCTACTACTCATCACTTATAGAAGCAAATAAGAATAACCCCAAGTTCTTATTCAGTACTGTTGCCAGGCTGACACGGAGCCATCAGTCCATTGAGCAGTCCATCCCTCCTCATCTTAGTAGCAATGACTTTATGAAGTTTTTTAATGAAAAAATTGTAACTATTAGAGGAAAGATTCAAGACCTCCTAGATTCGTCTAATTCAACCAGTGCAGCCTCACCGGTCACAGACACTATGACTGATACATACTTTGACAAAGTCCACAACATGTCTTCTCGATCCTATTCCCACATGGCTACTTAAAGAACTGTTCCCCTTACTTAGCACTTTCATACTTGACATTATTAACCTGTCAATAACATCCGGCTATGTGCCTCAGATTTTTAAAGTTGCAGTAATAAAACCTCTGCTTAAAAAACCCACTCTCGATCCAGAGGTCCTCACTAACTACAGGCCTATCTCTAATCTAGTATTCATTTCAAAACTTCTGGAGAAAGTGGTAGCGAGTCAGCTCTGTGATTATCTCCAGGACAATGATCAATTTGAGGTGTTTCAGTCTGGTTTTAGGGAACACCACAGCACAGAGACCGCCCTGGTAAAAGTAAGTAACGACCTACTGATGGCCTCTGATCAGGGCCATGTTTCAGTTCTTGTTCTTCTAGATCTCAGTGCTGCATTTGACACTGTCGACCACCAAATCCTTCTACAGAGTCTAGAAAACCATTTAGGCATTCGTGGAACTGCTCTTAACTGGTTTAAATCTTACCTGTCGGATAGAACGCACTATGTACATGTCAACCACCTCTCATCGACACACACTAAGGTCAGCTATGGTGTCCCACAAGGTTCTGTTCTTGGTCCAATACTATTCACAATCTATATGCTCCCACTAGGGGACTTGATTAGAAGACACTCTATACATTTTCACTGTTATGCTGATGACACCCAACTTTACCTGTCCATGAAGCCAGATGAAAGAATTCAGCTAACACAATTACAGTACTGTATCACAGATATCAAGTCATGGATGACCAAAAACTTCCTCCTACTGAACTCGGAAAAGACTGAGGTTTTACTAGTTGGTCCGCAACATCTCAGACAATTATTAACTAATGATCTAGCTTTACAAAATGGACTTGCTCCTGCTACTAGCACCACTGTAAAGAATCTGGGTGTATGCTTTGACGAGGACTTATCATTTAACTCACACATAAAACAAATCTCACGGACAGCTTATTTCCACCTTCGTAACATTTCAAAAATTAGGCATTTCCTTCCTTTAGATGCTGCTGAGAAGCTCATCCATGCTTTTGTTACCTCCAGGCTGGACTATTGTAACTCTCTTCTGTCAGGCTGTTCTAAAAAGTCTCTCAGAACTCTTCAGCTCATTCAGAACTCTGCAGCTCGTGTCCTGACTAAGACTAAGAGGCGCTAACACATTTCCCCTGTACTGTCTTCCCTACATTGGCTTCCTGTAGAATTTAGAATACAATTTAAAATCCTTCTCCTAACCTATAAAGCCTTACATGGTCTAGCACCAACATACATTAAAGATTTAATCCAAACTTACCAACCCTCAAGGACCTTACGATCCCTAAACTCTGATCTACTAGTTATACCACAAATCTCTAAATGTAGATTCGGAGCCAGGGCCTTTAGTTTTCAAGCCCCTCTACTGTGGAACAAACTACCAGCTGTCCGGAGGGCAGACACCCTCTCTATGTTTAAAAATAATCTTAAAACCTTACTTTTCGATAAAGCCTATAATTAACTTGACTGTTTATCTCTAGCTGTCATAACTAACAAAACTGTTTATCTTAGCTGCTATAGGCTGAGAATGCTGGAGGAGTTTTAGTTTTAGTTTTAGACACCGAGCTCTGTATATCCTTCTTTTCTCGCCGGGGCCGTTCTGGCTTGGCCGGTTCGGGTGTGGGGGTCCGGCGGGTGGGGCCTGTGGGTGCCTTGGGCCTGGTGGTGGTCACCGCTGGTGCCGCGATGGCCCCGTGCGCCGGCAGGGGGGTGGCCCGCTCCCGGGGGGTTTTTGATGGTGCGTGGGGGCGGGTGCTGGCGGGGGTGGCTGGGGTGGTGGATGGGGGGTTGCGCTGGGGGTGGGTTGCTGGTCCCGCCGACAGGGTCGGGGGTGGGGCTGGGGCTGGCCGGGTGTTCTGGATGACCTTCCGGCCCCGATGGCTTCGCCTGGTCTGTGGTGGGGGGCCTGTCTTGGGGTGGGTGTCTGCTGCAGCGGTGGCCGTGGTCCTCTACCCGCCCTGTGTGGCATGTGCCGTGGTCGGGGGGTTTGTCGCCCTTGGACCTGGGGGTTCGTGGCCGGGCTGGTCGGTCTTTCGGGGGCTTCCCGGGTGGGTGGGGGCCGCATTGGGGGGTCGGCGGAGGCATTGGGCGGACCCATGTTACCGTAGTGACCATGTACCGCCCATGCAAGTGCTGCTGTCCCCCTGGGTGATGCATGGTGGGTGGGGGCGGTGGCTGGGGGTCAGTACGTGTGATGGGCGGGGCCTCGGCACCTTAGAGACCGTGGACTGCCCATCGAATACTGCTGGCCCCCCAAACTTCCCTCATGGGGAGGTGGGCTGCGGCTGTTGGGGACGGTCTACAGTTCAAAGACTGGGGGCCGTTCCCGGACGGCTGCGGCCCCATTGCCCCCGCCCTGCCCGCATAACCGTGGCTCCCCTGTGACCCGGGGGACCTGGGCCAGTGCCTGGCCATTGCTCCCCCGGGCTCATGCGGTGGCACTCAACCCGGCTACTGGCCGTGTCCGCAGGGTATTGGGGGGGGTTCCGCCGCCGCTGCTGTGGTGGGTCCCCATCTCCTTGACTCGGTCCCCTGCTATGGACTTGTTGGCAGCCTGACCGTCTGGGGGTCCTCCGTCGCCCGGCCTGGCCCCGGGGCCCTATCCCCTGACTGGTTCTTCTGGCTGCCCCGGTGCCTGCGCCTGGTGCCTCCCCCTCTCTGCTTCCTCGGTCGTCCTCGCCTGTGCTCGCCCTCTCGCGCCCCCGGTGGTGGTCTGCCTTCTCGCTGGTGTTTGGGGTCGGCTCTGGTGGTTATCTCGCCTGCCGGGTCCTGGTCTCCCGCGGGTTCCTGCCGCGGCTTGGGCCCCTGTGTCTGGATCTGCTGTGCTAGGTATGTGCCCTCTGGCCTGGCTATTTCATTTCATTACCTTGTGTATCATTACCTTGTGTATCATTACCTCGTGTATCATTACCTTGTGTATCATTACCTCGTGTATCATAACCTTGTGTATCATTACCTTGTGTATCATAACCTTGTATCACTACCTTGTGTATCATTACCTTGTGTATCATTACCTTGTGTATCATTACCTCGTGTATCATTACCTTGTGTATCATTACCTCGTGTATCATAACCTTGTGTATCATTACCTTGTGTATCATTACCTCGTGTATCATAACCTTGTGTATCATTACCTTGTGTATCATAACCTTGTATCACTACCTTGTGTATCATTACCTTGTGTATCATTACCTTGTGTATCATTACCTTGTGTATCATTACCTTGTGTATCATAACCTTGTATCATTACCTTGTGTATCATTACCTTGTGTATCATAACCTTGTGTATCATTACCTTGTGTATAATACCTTGTGTATCATTACCTTGTGTATCATTACCTTGTGTATCATTACCTTGTGTATCATAACCTTGTGTATCATTACCTTGTGTATCATTACCTTGTGTATCATTACCTTGTGTATCATTACCTTGTGTATCATAACCTTGTATCACTACTTTGTGTATCATTACCTTGTGTATCATTACCTTGTGTATCGTAACCTCGTGTATCGTAACCTCGTGTATTGTAACCTTGTGTTTCAATACATTTGTTTTGTTACATTTTGTGTGGTTTCCTTTTGCTTTCTTTTCTTTTTTTTCCATTATTTTTGGATTTCCTGACGACAGTAACACTTGCTTATTGGTCTGTGCAAAATTCTAGGCGGCGTAGGCATCATCAACTATGCATCTGTAAATTGCGAGTACAAAAACAACTGTCAGTTGTCTTTCAAAACATAGTTCAGTAAAAGAATGTTACATTTAAAACTACTCAGTCATGGCAACACTTCAAACTGCGCCTTGTTTTTTTAGAGTCTGCTGAAAACTAATTAAAAGTTCCATTCATCTGTATGCAAATAGGTTCCACGACCACAGAATGATGAAGTGTGAGTAATGAGAAAGGTAATTAAATACTAAGTACTGTGGCCACCAGACCTTGCTCTAAATAAAAAAAGACGCACTAAAAAAGTATTGAAATAGAAAATGTATTTGCTCAACTGAAATGTATCATGCTAGCTGATAGGATTAGCTGGTGAAATAAACCTGGAAAAAAATAGTTTGTTAAAATAGATCCACAGGGAATAGACCTTACTTCCTCACAAGTATTCCTGTTTTCAGTCCAATATTGCTAGAAAGACGGTCTTTTCAGGGTAATTCCATTTTATAAAGCCCTGAAAAATGTATTTTAATTGGATCAGACTGTCAACTACAGAAAATAATTTTGTCATTTTAACCAAGTTAATGCATGCAAAAGGTCCCTCATAAGTACCTTTTATATACTGTATATATATATATATATTTCCCAAATCGTCATTCAATTGATTATCAACATGGTGCCCTCAAAACTAACTTTAAAAGAATTGTTGATTTTTCTCTTTCTTTTTTTATCCTAATGTATCCCTAAACAACTGCTCTGTTTCTTTAAGTGACAACACAGACAGCCGATAAAACCCTTTCGAGGAGCCAAGGTCTCAAGTAGACAAGTTGATATGATGAGTTAGCTTTTTTGTTGAGGGAAAAAAACATCAAACAGTGTAAAGATCCTGCAGACAAGTTTTAACAGACCATGATGTGTTGATGAAGCTTCATGAAGCATTGTCATTACTTTCCACTAGAGTCCACTAGATGGCACACTTTTTTCCTTTGTTTTCTAATTAAAACATTTAGAACGAATGCAATCATTTTTGACTGAATGAATCATTTTTGACATGATGGCGCCACCTGCTGACCTCTTAATTACATGACACGGTTTCATGAAGCTTCATCAGAACATCACTACTAACAGCTCCAGGTGAGTTGTTGTAAAAGTAAACTCCGTCAGCGTCTTTTTTGGTTCGAATTCGTAGTGAAAATTTTGTGTGACACACCTCAGACCTCAGGATTATATTGGAAAGTAATATAGAGTTGAATAAGATTTGACATCCTTGGTAGGGAGACGGTAGAATGAAAACAATGCTCATGTTTTGACCTTTTTAAAGGATACCAGCCGACGGTTCCAGCATCCTCCTCGGTGGCAGTCACACCGATTGTTCCACAGGCACATCCATAGATTTGGCTGCATGTGGAATTGGGTCAAGACAGTAATTCCTTCTGAGAGAGGAGTGCAGAGGAGCTGCCAAAACATGTCACTCTCTATTACACAGCAATAAAAGGAGCGAGGCCTCAAAGGACGGAGATGCACTGACAGGGGCGGGAGGCAGAAACACAGAGAGGCGAGCCGACTGTAAGAAAACCAACATCGCAGAAGGGTGTAGATTTAGAGAGAGGAGAACAGGCCAGAGACGGAGTGGGAGGAATAAAACAGGATCAGAATCAAAGACGATACAGAGAAAGATTGACGAAGCATCGGAGATAAAGCAGCAGCACGTACGGCTGAGACAGAAAGCAAGAATGAATGGCGGGGGAGCAAATCTGAGCTCTGCAGTTTGGATTAAAGGAGCCGTGCTGGGAGGAAAAGGTATAGACAGCTGTGCTGACTGGTCGGATTCTTTGTCAAAGGGAGAAAGAAGCGCGTGAGACTTTATAAACTTGGCCGGCTCTCACAGATACAGGTGCTTTAGACCGGCTGTATTTATAACAGGGCCAGCTCCCTGCTAGACATTTGATTGGTTTAAAGTAAAGTAGCAGAAAGTTGTCAATACAACTTTTTCTCTTGGTTAAGACTTTACTTCACTGTTTTTTTTAGGCGAAGCTCTGAATGTTAGTGATGGTCTGATGAAGCTTCATGAAGCAGTGTCATTATTTCCAGAGTCCACTAGATGTCAGTCTTTGCACTATTTTGGTTATATTTGTTTTGAACAACTGTTCGAATGAAACATCACATCATTTTTAAAAATGAAATGAAAGTTCAACAGTGAAGCTCTTTCTGTATTTTCTCCCGGTGAGTTCATTATGAACAGAATGATTAGAAATAAATCACTGTTACCGTAAAACATTGTAGAGAAATAAGACAAGAAACCAAAACTACACATTGAGTGTTGACGATCAAACAACACAATGAAGAAAACCACAACAAACCACAAAATACTTCTGCAATAACATTAAAACAAAACAAAAATACATGAAATTGCATTGTGTAACATTGCAATGTAACATTATGATGTTTGTTGTGTTTTGTTACATTGTGTTTCGTCACGTTGTTTTCGTCAAGTTGTGTTTCGTTAGATTGTGTTTCATTAACGTTGTGTTGTGTTACATTGTGTTTCATTAGTGATGGTCTGATGAAGCTTCATGAAGCAGTGTGATTATTTTCAGAGTCCACTAGATGGCGGTCTCTGCAATATTTTCCTTTGTTTTGAACAACTGTTCTAGTGAAACATCACATCATTTTTAAACTGATGGCGCCACCTACTGACCTCTAAACAACATGACACTGCTTCATCAGACCATCACTACTGACCGTGTATTTTTATAATAATATATATAAGAGCTCTTGGCAAGATAATAGAAAATATGTCCAAGCCTTGTTCACATACATATATCCAGCTTGGGAAAAGCGCAGTGGTCAGTGGCTGGGGAAACCTCCATGCATGGAATGACTTTTATTGAATATTTATTTGTCACTCATAAAACCACGCACACTGTCCACATCAACAAGATTAATGTATCTGGGTGGTTTTCTGACATTGTTGTTCCAGCTCAGAAGCTTTTACTAAACACAAGGCACTTGTAAATCTCTGACCGATGGACGACAAACTAGCCCCGTACATTACAGATGGACATTTATTGCACTCAACAGGCTGGAGATAAACCGTAGAAAACACATTTAGACAAAGGTAATTTATTCAGAAATAGCACGCAGACGCGATGAATGACTGACTGAAGCCTCTCTGTAGTACCAATGTTGCTGCTTAGATTAATGCACCTGATCACCTTATAGAAGATCAGAGGTGGAAAAGGGTGAAGAAAGAAAAGCGTTAAACATTACTCTTTTGACTCGCTCACAAGTTTCAAATGTTGAAGTCTTCCTCTCCAAGATGCAGTAAGTCCCTCATCATGACCATGTTTTAATCTTAGTACTTTATAAAGTTCTCCCCAGTCAGAAATCTCGGCGAATGAAAGCTTACGGGAGCCGAGCCCATAGACATAATAATGGCTTCATTCCTCCTCCAGCCAACTGTAATCACGCCCTGCTTTGTTAATACAATGAGTCCCTTGAAGGTGGAAACTTCCAGGATTGATGACAATCAGTGACAAACCTTGGGGCTTGACCAATCACAGTAGAGTGGGTGTAGTTGTGGTAACCAAGATTAAATCTCTAGGGGAAAGATTTACTAAAAATACATTTTTCTTATAGTAGATATTTCAATGAAAAGAGAGTTTTGTACAAACAGACACCTACTGATGATACAATAGAGGTGCAAGATCAACTTAAGAGACACTTAAATCAGTACATTAGTTACCCTTATGAGAAGCACGGTGCGACATGACTTTTTTTCCCTCCTTCCTTTCATGAATCGTGTATTTTTAATGCCAACTTCCAAACTCCTGTATCTCAGTGGGTGTGAGACTGCAGTTGCTTTTGGTTGGCATGCATTCTCAATTGTCTGAAGCTTGTAAACAAATGCTCATGTGGCAGAACTGGGGACACAAGACTTGTTGTAATTCTTCCAACTCAGGAGCCATAAGAAACGTGTAATGTGTTAAAATGATTACAAATTCCAATCCATTTTTAATGGATTTCAATATTCAACATTTACTGTGTTGTTGAAGGAGCTGGGACAAGCTCCTGTCCCCGGCTATTATGTGTGTTGTGCAAGAGAGTTTTGGGGATGCTACTGCCGCCAATGAGCTCAATGTCCAACCATGTTTCAAATGCTAAAAAGGTAAATATTTACACAATGAAAAGGTTCAAGGCTTCTACAGTGGTACATTCTTTCCATGAGCTTCCATGTATAGTCGTTTTAGGATTAAAACCCCCAATATCTCAAATTTCATTGGTGATTATTTTAATTGAGTCTTGTTTTTGGAATAAAAAGTAGTAACATTCATATTTTGTGAGCATAATGTGATACATATATAGTTTGAAATTGTAGTTTTAGTCCAGAAGAAACGTTTCTGTAGCACATTTATGTGACATAACCCCTTCAGTGAAAAGAAACTCTAGAGTTTTACTGCCACCCTGATGGGAAAGAAATCGCTTTTGTAGTCAGGTAGCGATGAAACAGATGTTGAGTTGCCATCATGGCAAATAGGAGCAGTCGTTGGTTCAATACCAGCTGGTGGCTCAGTAACATCTCTTTGTTCGATGGCTCCCTTCTGGCAGATAACACACGTTATCAGTGCCTCCGTCAGCCTCGTTACCTCCAAGAACACAGATCCAGCAGAACTACATCAACATCGGTCATCGTGGTGTCGGTTTCCCTATGGATTAATGGCGCCATCTACTGTTATATTATGTGCACTTCTACTCCCAAAACTAGCTTTTAAAATATCTAGATAAGTGAAACTATCTTGGTGAAGTCCAATCATCACACTTTAATTGAGGTGTGGATTCGTATTTTCTCCTAATATATTGTTTAAAATTGTGATCTAAACACATTTCATGTGTATATAATTAAATCCAGTATTTTTTTGTATCCTGAACCAAAGATGTACTGGACATCACACATGCCTAATCTGCAGTGACATTCAAATATCTCTCTGTGGTGTAAATCATTGCTTTCACAAACTACAGATTTATTACATGAGCTTCACCAAAGGCCAGCTACAGCTGTGCAAGTATATGAGATCAACCTTGTCTCAAATTCAGTATATTGTGAATTTGTGACGAAATATATACATATATATTTTATATATATTCATAATCCTCAAGATGGAGAAAACCACAACTTTCTAGATTTAAGTAACATTTACGTCTTTGTTTATAGATCTCTAATAACATTAAAAACAAACATTTATTTTGTTAAAACTGTGGTAAATATACCCATTTACTCTCCTTTTTAAGGCTTACTTAAAACGTTCCACCTTCCCTTTAATCTCTCCTTTTCAAGCTCAAGGTGTATGTTCTTTAAGAACTACCATATAACCTTTACTTTTCATTTTTAATAAATCTTAACCTATTTGTGTAACTCTCGTATTTTAAGATATTGTCTTTTCTGTCATCATCAATATATACTAATTTTATTGAAATGTGATCTCTCTTTAATCGATTTTACAACATATATACTGCATTCAAGTCGTATATTTGCGACCTAAAAAGTAAATTGACAGCAATAAGATAATTATCTGAAGTTAATTTCTCGTTCTACCAAAAGTACAGAAACTGTAAAAAAGTCAGAATGTAGTGTACGTTTATTGTGAGGAAATATCCAGCTGAATTCATTTGAGCTCTGAAAAAGTGCAGTCCAAGTGCTGTGACTTGAGTGCAAAAAGTTAATTAAGAAGCTATCTCAGCTTCCCAAATTTCTGACTTCAAAGAGACACAGTTCCTCTTGTCAAAACCATTTTATTCCTCCTTATCTCTCTCTGAGTGTTCCCAGAGCTCGAACCTGAGTGTTTCTGAAGAAGCACATGCAGACTCTTCTTCTACTTTGTTTCTTTTTGAGTTATGTGTTATGCAAACATAAATACTTTTATTTCTTTTCATTGGATTCCAAAAATGAGTTTTACATCAAACGATACTGGTTTACATACCTCAGTGAATAACAGATGTAATGTAGAGGAGTTTAAATCCAACTAAGGTCATCAGTTTGGAAATATGCCAATAAACATTTACTAATTTCTGCTACTTTTTGTTGCTCATTATTTATTTGTATTAATAATATTATATACTTATATATGCTTACTTATATTTATACTTTAAAAAGCTTTAAAAACAATCTACTAGTAGTAGTAGTAGTAGTAGTAGTAGTAGTAGACATAATCGCAGTAGTAGATGTGATAGTAGTAGAGGTAGTAGTAGAAGTAAATGTAGAAGTAATAGTAGTAGAATTTGTAGTAGTAGTGGTAGAAGTAGAAGTAGAAGTAGAAGTAAAAGTAGAAGTAAAGGTAGAAGTAATAGTATTAGTTGTTTTAATATACATAGTAGTAGTAGTAGTAGTAGTAGCAGAAGTAGTAGTAGTAGTAGTAGTAGTAGTAGTAGTAGTAGTAGTAGTAGTAGTAGCAGAAGTAGTAGTAGTAGTAGTAGTAGTAGTAGAAGAAGTATAATTGGTAGTAATAGTAGTGGTACTGGAAGTAGTAGTAGTAGTAGAAGTAGTCTTAGAACATGTTTTCTGTTCCCAGTATGCATGTTTGAAAAACATATTGTGCTGGAAAGTAAATTAAAGGAAACATTCGAGTTCTTTATGATGCCATATGTTTTATTTATCTTAAGATAAGGAAAAAAATTGTTTTATTTTGTTTGTTATAGGTTCTTTAATCAACCTGGAGATGGCGCTATTTCTTCAAATAAAGATACAGTTATTCCAGCCGATTTAAAAAACTGTTCAATTATCTTTTTTTGGATGCATAAGTAAAATAGCATAAATGCAAAATATTAAAAATGTATCTTTGATAAAAATGCTACGCCATTTTCTAAATGCTTGTCCGAATCACCATTTATGCTTAAATTCCCTCAATAACTCACATTTTGCTCCTCATGCGTGTTTAAACACAACATATAAATATTATGTTTCCTAGAATCAGTTTGTCGAGGTCATGTTTACAAATGGACTGTCACGGCTGCCCCGCCCCTTCTCTTGCTACACTCTCCGCTGATTGGTCTAGATTACAGTCACTCAAGGCCGGTCGCGTTGTGTTGCCTTCCGTGTTTCTTAAGGTCCGTAGGATTTTTTTAATATTAGTGTAACCCATTTAAATGAACGCTCGCGAAAATACTGCGTTAATAACTTAATAATAATGTTAACTGTTCACACAACATTGTCTTAGTGTATGTGTTAGTTTAAAATATATCGACATGTCGGAAAGTAATGTTGAAGTAGCTTAATCCGCTATTCCACTTTTCTTCCGCTTTACTGATCTAAGGTTTTCTTTGCTTTTAATATTCTTGTAAATTAAATCATTCCAGAGGTTGAGATACATTTATTTCTTCCAAAAGTATTTAGTTTCGCTTTTATTTCCGCTCGGATCGGTTTCGGTGTTGTTATTTCCCACCGCCCGTGAAGTAGCCTGTAGTTCCACTGTGGCCCTGCAGCGCGGGCGCCATCACTCCGAGAGGTTCGAGTAGCAAGTCGACACACAACAGCCTCCGCCGCTGTCAAACAACATCCCCCAGAACTGGCCATGGACTATACCACCGTGGATCTATGAACGCGTGCTAACGGGTAAAGCAGCCTTTTCTCTCACGCTTCACTCGCGTTTCAGTCCAAACTCTGAATGAATTACTTTGATTTTTTCTTCTTCTTCTCTCCACGTATTTATGTTTGACGTCATCACTGCTACATCACTACTCTACTATGTTGACTGGGTGAGGCTTCTGTCGCAACCATCCATAGTTGAGGCGGGGTTTTTTTTACAAGAAGAGAAAAGGGAAACTAAACAGTAACTAGGAAAAAATGGCAGATAAAACGGTGTTGAATGTTGTGAGTTCCCAGTGTTCTTGTCGCATTGTGTTGTTTTTTATCAGCCCAACATTCTCCTCTTCCTCCTCCTCCGCATCAGCAGCCTCAGCACCAGTCGAGTCAAGGACACTCATGGCATCATCCTAACGTTTCTTAAAACCCTCTTGAGTTTGCTCAACTTCAAGTGCTTCATTCCATCACATCCATGACCAGGTAGACGCTTGTCAACCTGTCAGATCCACTGAAAAATGAATCATTTCATTTCATTTTTATCTGAAACTAATGAGGATTTACATGAAAACCTCATGACAGAAGGAAAATAATCACAATTCAATCATTAAAATGATCTTTAATCATCATTATTTGCTATTTTTGTAGGTAAAGCATATCAATAGACAGTTTGCCACCACAGTTAATAGTAATTCATTATAAAATAAACATTTCCATAGACAATGTTTAATATCTAAAAAAAAAAATTGTTAAAAATGATAATATTTGAATATTTGCATACTGCATCACAACTTTATGACTACGTTTGATCAATTTATAAAAACAAAGCTCTTTGTTATTGTTTTTTTGGTTATTGGTGAAGAATGTATTAATATTTATTACATTACTCTAAATAAAAACACAAAAAAAGAAGAAAAAAATGCCCACAAAAACAACACCCGATTAACATCACCATTAATCCATGAAAATCAAAGTTCGGTGCTGAAGCAATTCCGTCTTTTATTTATCTTTTAATTTGTATTGCTGTTGTTAGTTTTATTTGCCTGTAGTTATCATTGATAATCCAAAGCTACTCAAATGATGAACTATGATGTAAAAGTTTTTTTGTTTTTAAGTGAACTTTAGTCTTAAATTCTGCTCGGTTTTGCCCTTTTTTCGACCGAGCTGCAGGCCCAGAGTTCAAAGTGAAATCAGTTGCAGTATGTTAAAGTGGCTAAAATGTGTAATTAAATGTTGATTCAAAATGCAGCGAAAATCTTGAAAATCGACACCAATGAAGATGGCAGTGTTTAAGCTTTGCCATTAAACAGCCAGCTTGTTCGGTTAATCTTGAACAGAACTAGAACAGTGATACAGAAAGGAGGAAATTCAGTGAAAGACAGAATGATGGATGTTTTGTGCCTTAAAAAGAAATCAATCAATGAGCTGAAGGTGGACAAATGATGTGTTCATAAGCTTCACTCAAAGATGTTTCACGTTAAAATTGACCTTGAAGAATGAAAAGAAAAAAATATAAATATAAATATAAAAATGATATTAAGTTTAGACGTTTGTTTCCTGTTAAATAATGTCCAGTTTTGATTGATCCATTGATCCATTTTGTTGAGCTCACAAACCTTCTGATATTGTGCGTCTTCTTGCTGATCCTCAACAGGTAGATCCCTCTTTCAGAATAGTTCGTAAGTGATACTTGATCACCAAAGTGTGTCGTGTACAAGATGAATACAAAGGTCTCTGAGACTTAAATGCCATCAGATGTACCAGCAATTCACTTTAAAAGGTTTAATGAATGGGCATGATTGACATTTTCACAAACGCACTGTGATCTGTGAGTTCCAAAGCCTGTAACGTGCGCTGCCATTTAGACAGCCGTAAACAGCTTCTCAACCTTTTGCTTCTTGTTGAAAGGCTGCCAGATTTAATTCCCGGACTGTGGCGGGATCAGAGAGATGAGACTGTCGAACACACTCGTGAAACACTAAAGAAGAATTCCCAGGTGCCAACATACTGTGCGTCCCTGATGTTAATATTACACATTTAAAAATTGTTTCTTTGTGCGACAGTATAGTCATTCAAGATAAGAAAGGTCCATTATTTGACAGGATCCGAGGTGGGTTTCAATGGAAACTCTGTCATGCACGCGAGTTGAAGTAGAGCTGCTTATGCAGAGTGGGTGGTTCGCTCGTGCTGCACTGGAAACAGCTGAATGTCATCTATTGGTGAGGAGTGGGTGGATTTCATTGGCTCATCTGAACCCAAGCTCTGTTTGCATTCTGTCAGTACATGTGACCATGATTGAAAGGGATGCAAAATGACCATTTAGGGAAATGCCGTGCTCAAGGAAAAGGGGGGGTTAGGAAGATGGGATCCACCTTTGCTTGTCACGATCATTTGAATAAATGGCTGGTGTATGTATCCTGTTATATGCTAGTAATATGCTGGTCAATACATTCTCAGAGTCTAAATGACCTCCAGGTAATGAAGAAAATGTGACCTTGTGCGATGCATTTTTGAACAGCAAACCCTGGCCTCTGCAATCAATTCAAAAGAATAGACACCAGCCAGCCATCCATCCTGTCAGATCTGACCTTATTCTCGTGAAAACTGGCATTTTTGGTCCGTTTCATTTGACTTTGTTGAACTAACCCTTTAGTATACAGTTTGTACATCTACAACTTTATTGACCAGGTCCAGCTGAGTAGACCAGCCCACTACTAGTTAGCATTAAACCAATGTGCCACTTTTTTTCTGTGAATTAATTGTAAAATATTTCATTGGATCAGTCGGCTGTCTTTAAAAAAAATCTCTCGATTAAACCGGAAAAAAAGGTTCTGATTTCATCGACCCAGACAATTGTGTTCAGTTCATGAGAGTAAACTCAGGCACCTTGTTGAGTTAGTGGTCTTATCGTTTCATCATCATAACCTGCCTCCTAATACATTGAGAGAGGAGATCGTTGGCATCAGAAAAATGTAAATTTTTCCTTTAAGAGCCTTTGTGAAGAAAAATCATCCTTAAAATAACATGTTAATTGTTGAGTTTGTGTTACATTTTAACATCAAAATAAGAATTATTGAAATGTTTTTTCAAAATGCCCACATATAAGACTCGGATTTCTTCCAACACACAGGAAGCATGACTGAAACTTTGTCTGAAGACAAGATTTCGTGGCATAACCTCGTGAGAACAGCGGTTACGGTGACTCCAGGAGCCAAAACGCGTGAGAATCAGCTGTACCGCCTCCAGTAAATCCTTTAAGACGGCTCCAGTTGATGGCATGCATCTTCTGTGACCACTTAAATGTCAGCCCAGCTCGTATTTTCTCCCACAATTCTCACTTTATGGAGTCTAATATCCCGGCACACTTCAGACTACAGTGTTTAGCAAGCATCCATCAGGATGTTAACGTGCGAGTTCAAAGATGATCCATGGTTTCCACACACTGCCAAACAGCTGTGGACACTTTAAACAGCTTTGGTAACAAGTGGGAAGAATTGGCAGCATCCCAGCGGCACTCTCATCCTGTCCATACTGATCATACTTTGTGTAGCCTTCAAACCCTGTTACTCGGACAAATGCACAATAATAGACAATTTTATTGAAGAGTGAAGCAGATAAGACGGGGAATTAGTAGAATAAAAAAAATCTCTTTGAAAAGATTTGTTTCTCAGAAACGGGAGCGGCTCAGACACTGTGTTTTCTTAGAGAGACCTTGTGATATTAAGTGTTTTATTTACTGGGATTGTAATAACTGAGACAGGGGTCACCATCATGCTGCCCGTGGGCACCATGAAAGTGGCTCTTGGGCCTGTTCGGAAAGTATTTTGTGTTTAATAAATCATTTTATGAAGTTTGAAATCGTGGGTGATAACTGTTAAAAAAAACCAAGAACATCTTTGTTGAATATCGTCTAACTTTAAGGAGTATATTGTAAAGTTTGTAACCTTTGTTGCTTCCAAAATACTTCTGAATACTGTGTTTTGTTCAACTTATAATGGCCTTTTTCCATCGTCAAGCGATACCTACTGCTCTGAAGAGATCAGTCCAACAACATCTGCGTTCACGTGTGTCTAGTCCAGCTGCTCTTGAACGCCCCAAACCATCCAAATCTCTAATACACTTATCACACTTGTTTCTATTTTACGTGCAGTCTGAGTTTTCTGTGACGTCAACTCTTTTAACAAAGAAGGTATTGTTTCTAAAAAATAACTGCTGCTACATATCATGACAGCGTGATACCATGTCAGACGTTTGTTTTTTGCAGCCTGACCGAGACTAAATGTATTCCTCATGCTTTGTTAATGCAGTCTAATGTAAAGACTCTGCACGAGAGGCCCCCGGGTTGCGGCAGTTGCTGTATCGAGAGAGGAAATGCTGTCTGGAAGAGATGCTCACGTAAATGATCGTCTATGTTTACTTTAATCAGCCATAGTCGTTTTCATTGTGACCTTCATTTCCTGTCGGATTACATTCACACGCTAAAGGGAATTTCCTTTATCTCTGCTGTTGTTGTTTTTTTTTTTTATGAGCTTTCGTTACTTTATTTCCATTAAGCTCACAGTTTAATTAAGAATTATGTCAGTTCAACGTTGTACTCCACATACTATATTAAAGTTTGAATTACAGTGGTCCCTCGCTGTTACTGGTAATAATTTTTTACGTGTCAAACCTCGTAGATTGATTGTTAATATTAAATCCGTTGAAAATGTTTGGCCTTAAAAACAGGTTTTGATCTTTGGTTTAATTTATTAATATTGTATTTAATTTTTTTTATCTGCGAATGTTTGAAATTTGAGAGTATTTAAATTAGAGATAACTGAGAAAATGTAAATTAGTTAGGGGTTTTACGGCCTTAAAACATGTATGATAATTGTAAAACATAAAGCTGATTCCTTAGCCGATTTTGCCTATTGCGGGTTATTTGTAGAACGTATCCCCCACGATAAACGAGGAACCACTGTATTGAAGCGTACATCAAACCAAGAAAAAAGGTGGTTTCCTCAGTCTTGACGCTAATACGGAGGTATTCTTTAGTGTTTCCACACGCCTTGCATCACATATAAACGTTACGTACAACTGCAACATACAACATATTGTTTTTATCATAATACACTGACCTAAAAATGAGTCCAAACCAGAGGTCAGAAAAGCAGCCATTTATCTATCACTCATACGAAACCTGCTCTAAGCTTATTTTGTAAAACAATGTTGCTTTCACACATTTGTCTTTAGCAATAAACAGATGGTTTTTATACTGTTGCTTTCTTTTTCTTGGAAGCTACATCATATCCTGCTCATCACAGGTGTTTTTATAATGAGGAAACGGTGTCTATCTTCTGACCTCAACTAGCAGGTTGATTCTATCAATGCAACAATTCTATTTTAAATTTAAATTTCACAAACTTCAGGGCAACACAAAAATACATTTTTACAAGTTTAGTTTAGTCATAACATTTTTCTAACTTACTTTAAAATCTTGTTAAATGTTATTTCAAAGGTTAAATATATATTTAAACTGAGCTTTTAAGGCTTATGTTTGGACTCATTTTGGCTTTAAAACAAAGCTTAAAGTTAATATAAGTTTACATTTTTTGTAAAAATTTTGAGAAGCACTTTTCTTACAAACACTTTCACATTTGATTAAAGAAGTATTTGCTTATTTATTTGTTTTAAAAGCCAGAAAAAGTGTTATATCTTTAAAATAGACAATATATAGTTGTTCCTACAGTATCTCAATGTATCGCAATATATCGTATCGTCACACGTGTCGTGATATGTATCGTATCGTATCGAATCTTGCTAGTACACAGCCCTAGACAATAGCATACAGTCAACTCCAGCAGCTTTTAAAGCTGTGTTTGTTTATGCATAGTTAGGTTTCAATACAGATGGAAGTTTACAGTCATGTGGTCTGTAAATTCTGCAAATGCCAGAGTCGAGTACTCAGACAATACTACAAATATATCCTTTTTCTGATGGTATCACAATATATCGACTGCACTTTCAAACTGTTCTCAAGATTAAACTACACCATGTATGAATGGTCCTATATAACTTAAACAATTATTATTTATATTATCTTTTGAAAATGATTGTAGTTCATTGCCGAGGTGAGCAGTTTCTACTAAAATGTAGATTATTATTTATATTTCAAGTTTTCCTCAAAATATTAATTTTAAAATTTCTTTAAAAAATGTCTTGGAGAAGGAGGAAATGAGTGATGGAATATAAAATGTGACCTTTGCCATCAAAGCAAAATTCTTCATTGTTATACAAGCTAATAAAACTGTACTTTGTTTGAGAATGTTTTCATGTGTCACGTCTTGAGAACTCACGAGCTGGTGACTTGTAAATGGCACAGTTTTAACTGCTATATTCAATTGAAAGAAACGAATAATTGAATGAATAATTCATCATTTATGTGTTCGTAATAGTGGCCTGCATAACAACATGTTCGCATATAGGTGACGTATAGGAGACAAAGCTCTTTCTGTTCACACGATAATGTACCACAGATTTTTTCATGCATTATTAACATCATTTTCCATCCATGCCCACTGCCATTTCTATCTTACAAAGGCTGTATTCTGCAGCCGCGCCGGACTCGTGTTTTGCAGAGGATTTTGTGATATGCTTCAGTTTTAAATGAGAGTTTCATTCATGTGGTGGCAGTTAAATGAGCAGTTTGAAATCCACCGAGAAGCCCTTCCAAGGGTCTGTTAAAGCCGAGTCTCCTCAAATCAGCCGCCCGCCTGTCAGATGCACGGCGGAGGGTTGTTTTTCTGCACTGCTGATGCAGCTCCGAGATGCTGACAAAGTAGATGATTGCGTATGCAGGCTTTGAAGTCGTTTAGTACGCAGGACCAGAGACTTCCAGCAGGCTCCGGTAAAAGGCTCTGACGTTGCCCATGGGAAAGAAATAAAACCATGTTGGCACAGTCACCAGGATTCATCTTTTGGATTTGGTGTCACATGTTAATTGCCCTGACATCAGTTTTTTTTGTCTTTATTCATGGACCAAGTTATTTTTTTGGAAGCGGATGTCGACTCATTTTTCTGTTTTCAGAATAACTGATTCCTATTATAGTATAATATTATAATTGATTTTATACCAAATTAACTTACATTGGTCCTATTAATTGAGTTATTAGTAATATGAATAGTAGTGTTTACTGTGTACTTTTAAATAGGGTTGTGTATTGGCAAGAATCAAGATACAGGGACAACGATGTGATATATTGAAATATGTTGTATGTGATTTTTAAACAAAATATGTCCAAATATCAGCTTTTAAAGCTGATGGACTCGACTGTTTCCTCTTGTCCTCAGACATTGCCAGGATCTCGCAGGTTTTCTTTGTTCTTTTACGTACAGAGGACGTAATGACTGCCGCCATCTAGAGGCCAGAAGATTAACTGTAACAATAAAATAAATATTTGCATGTAAATTGTAAATAAATGAAAAAAAAACCCATATATTTATATATTTTAAACACAACTTATTGAAATATGAGCCATAAAGGAACTATGATAAAAAATAAAGTATGATTTGAAAGTCCCTTCCAAGAAATACAAATCTAAACAGTGCTGTTGAATATCGCTACAGTATCAAGAAAATAAATATCGCGATGAATCAATGTATCAAGTGAGAGTAAAGAATTTCATGTTAACTCACAGTTCTTTTGCCGCAGCCATCCCTTTGATATATAGATCTGTAAACCGGTCGGTAAACCTTACAGCCAATTGCCGGCAGATTGTCTTGGTCACGTGATGTACTTCTAGGTATTGAAACTTGGTGAAGCTTTGTTACGATACTCGATACTACCGAAGCATTTCGATTGGGGCCTCCAAATAACCGAAGTTCCATACCCAGCCCTAGTATTATGCAGCTTCCTCTATTTAGTCAGAACCTTTCAATGAAATATCACCAACTCTCTAATGCATACCGTTCTTCGCACATATAGCACTCCAGCAGTTTTAATTAAGAATATTGCTGCAGAATTCAGGATCATCAAACTGCAAGGTTGCGGCGAATCCTTGTAAAGGCTATAGCCTGCAGTCGTGTGCTTTCCAAATGCAGCTATTGCCCCACTTATCCATTTGAAAGCTGGCCCTGAGTTGAACTAGTGGGTAGCTGACGTCGGTTTTTATGTTAAATTATACAAAGCCTACTACGTGCCTGAATGCAGAGTCAAACAAGTTCATAACACGGACCTGATGTAGTGCTTTGATGATATGGCCTAAAAATAGAATCTTGTCATACTGTGTTACTTCTACCTTTACTTGCTTAATAGCTTTGGTGCAAACTTAACAAAAGGTACATTTTCTCAAAATTAAATCATCAGCAGTTACATAGGATCTGATTTTAATGAAGCAATAACTTTCTCAAAGGGATGTGATTTTTTTTGTACGGATGAATCCCAAACCATTTCTGTAACTTAGTGCTGTCAATACTTAACATTTTTTTTATTTAAAATTCTGACACCCATGTGCATTATGTTATTCACCACAAAAAATCCTAATTTGTGTTTACACCACGTTTCTGAATCTGACTCATTTTGTTTACAAAACACACAAACAAAAGTCCTATTAAGTCAGTTTATCATTTTTTCTTCCTGGAAACTTCATAAAGTCCTTTGAGCACTTTAATGATAATGGAAATTAATGCAAATGCCATCTCATACCAACTGCCATAAAGCACTAAAGTAGACCAACTGTGTTAATGTTTGATGAACATAACAGAAAAAGGAGATAACTATACATATGGTAACCTTTTAATGGATCTAGAAAATAAAAACTACCAGTCACATTGCAATACTTATATTCATTTTACTTTTTATTTATTCAAAAATCATCGTATGCATTACATTTAAGTGCATATCTGGAAGTGTGGGTGGTATTTGTTGTTTCAAAGCGTTGCCCCCGGATCAACGATATTCCTTTGAGAGCAAAAAGACGTAAAGCCTTGTTTTGTTTTCTTGATTCCTGGCTGCTCTTTATTCACACGGTGCTCCGGCCTCGTCGCCCACTGTCCCCGTCTGACAGCTCCGTGTCTGGCCTGTGCGGACCCTGCTGAGCGTCTGGCCGGCCCACCAGCCCACTCATCTGTCCTCGCAGCAGCTAGAACACTGAGCGCGTTTGTGCTTCTTCCGGTCATGTGTCAGCCTTGAATGACTTTACCCCGGAGCCCTTGAGCCATTACTTTTTATTGTGAAGCCCAGCGATAAAAAAAAAAAAAAAAAACAGGGATCGACTCTTCCTGCGGGTGCGAGCTTCAAACACTAAGAGCTCAGCCTGCTGCAAGTCTGTCGCCTCGACGCTCGTCGTCTGGCGTGAAGAGACTGAGACGGAAGCAGACATGTAGGGCGGCCAAGAGGCAATTTACTGATGCTAAAACAGACCTAAATCAAACGTTGGAACGGGTCAGCGAAAGTATTCGGAGACACACTTTTAATGGCTCAATTCCTAAAGTGGACCAGCTGTAACGTAGAGAAGCAGTTTTTACAACCGACCTTGAGAATCACTTCCTCTCTGCGGCTTATATATATGATACAGTATATAGGAGTATGAGAAAATGTATACACTTTTTTTTATAGTATATTTATTTTGCTGTATTTAATTTTTGGTTTATATTTTAATAAATCTGTATCCCCTATTCTCCATGATGTTTTCTGATTTTTTTGTCTACAGCAAATATTCACATAGTTTGGCCATTTTTTTGTTGCAATTAAACTTCTGGCCGATAGATGAAAGCAGTCATTACGTCTTCCGCAGCTAAAATAAAAATTTCATCCCGCAATATCCAGGAGATGACTGAGGATGAGAGGATACAGTCGACTCCAGAAGTTCTTAAAGCTGTTGTTTGGACATATTTTGTTTTTTAAAACAAATGAGAGCAGTTAAGACTTTGTGAGCAGTCATGTAGTCTGTAAAGAAAAAAGAGTCAAGTACTCAGACAATACTACGAATATATCCTTGTTCCTACAGTACTGCAATATCCTATCGTGTATCGTGCCATGGTATTGTGATATGTATCTTTTTGCCAACATTCTTTCCAATACACATCCCTATGTATAATAAATAATAAGCAAATATGTGTACAATTGAGCCCAATTTTACCCCAAATTCCCCTTTCTCTTTTCTATTTGCTCCCTTTTGCGATTAATCCTTTGAAGTCAGCAAGTTGTGACATTCCTTTGGAATAACAAATTCACCAAAGCAGGTTTAAATGGAAATACGTCGTTTTTAATAGTGTCTTAGTGGCAAAATGGATACAGTTTGTGTTCAGAGCATCGTTTCAGCTTTAATATAAGTTAAAGTAAGTGTTGAGGTTATGTAATATTTAATATGCCCTAGATACCTCACAAGAGCTGGCAGAGTCAAACCTAGGTAAGTCATTGTGACACGTGAATTAAAACTAGTAAGGGAGGTTTTGATGTCAAATCAGAAGCTAATGGGATCCAAGATTTTGGCAGGGGTGGCCTTATTTAATGGAGGGAAGCTGAACACGCCTGAACTCAGCATGAAGCTAAACCCATCATCAACCTTCTCCCCAAATGGTCCAGAAGTAATTTCCATGTCTTTCACAGTAACAACTTTGAAGATGGTGTGTGGCAGCTGCTGTGCAGTGGATCCGGGCTGTGGAGTTTCAATAGGTCTTATGATCGAAAGATATTGTATATTAAAAGTCATGTAGTCTATCCATCTGTGTATGTTTCCAACCCCTGATCAAATAATAACCTTATTTATGGACAATGACAGGGACTCAGCTTGTTGAATAAAGCTGAGGTGAGGAGTTTAACTACAACTGTCAATCTTTAAAATACAAATGTAATGCGTCTTCTTTTTCTTCTTCTATTCATCCTCATAATCCTTGTTTTGTTTTAATCTTTCTTGTTCTTCTTCTCCGTCCACTTGTCCTCATCCTATATCTTCTTTATATATCTTTATATATTCTCCTCTTGATATTCAGGAAATACCATCTTCTCTGTAACCTACAGCTAAGCTAAACGGCTAACAAACAAATTGAGTATAAATACAGAGAACTATATAATTTATTTTCAGCCTGAAAAGCAAAATCACTGGACAGATCTGCAACAATATACTTTTTTGAGAAAGCGTGTGGCACAAGTGGTTGAAATTCATGTTTTATTGAACGGCACGGTTGAATAATTGAATGACTCTCTCTGTCCCAGCAGGGCTTCTGTTTGGGCGACACACAAAGCAATGTGGAGGAAATAAAGATCCTGATACGCTGAAAACAAGAGGTACGACGGCTCACGCTCCTGTGGACTTGTGTTTACTCTCACATTTATGAGCACAAACACACCTGTGGATGAATTCACACGAGGTTGCTACACATGATACGTTCACTGCTCTCTTACATGCAGATTATAAATGCAGTATTTGTCTCATGTAGGGATGCACGATATTGGAAATATGTGCGATATTCAATATTGGTGTCTTAAAGTGCGATATCGATATTAATGCATGTGCAGCCGCAGGAAAGTGCGAGTGCTGTAGGGTAGTTCCAGGGGTTTAGAGAAAGAAAACAATGCGATATTACCCTTTAGTTGACGAAATGATCGGAGAAAAATATCACTTAGTCCCGCGGGACTTGTATCGGTTTGCGGCAAAACTGACAACAGAGAGGAGCCGCCGGCGCGTCACGATATCACCAAATCAATAATAAATTCCACTTCCTTGTACACGCACACATAACAGTTTATAAATGACCTGACGCAACTAAGCTAATTAGCATACAGCGAAGACGGACAGGTTTACACTTGTTTGGAAGTTTCCTGATCATATAAAAACAAAAAACTGAGACGAGATGAAAAGTACGTAAAATATATAGCAAAGAGGGTTGAAAGAGGTGAGTGACTCGATCACTCGTGTTTGAGTAGCGCTCATAAGTTAGACTTACTTCCCTGTATATACTGAGCCACGACAAGTCAATGTGCCGGCAAGACGTGTTGCCATAGCAACCGAGTCTAGCAAGCTGCGCTGCACAACTCACAGACAGACCGAGACGTAAACGACAACGAGACATAGAAGTACAAATTGACAACTTTAAAGAACGGAACACTGATTGGTCAAAGTGCGCATTTAATAAAGGCTTGATTTATACAATAAGAAATTATAAATTATCGCACATGTTTTCGATATGAATATCGCATATAAGCTTTATAACATCGTTTGGAAATATGGCTGATGAAAAGGTGATGAAATATAAGTGTTGTCAAGCCTAAAAAAAACTACTCGCTCGAAAATGAGTCGCTGGATTATGGGCTTTTCTAGTTTCTGACTTCATGCTGATGAAAGAAGACGAGTAATTTGCTAGTGAAGAATGTTTGCAATGCAATGCTACCGTTGGGTTAAAGAGCCTGACATCAGATGTGTTCTTCACAACTAGCAGCTGTGTGTATCACTGTTCATATCCCTTCAGCACGCTTTCACATTTCTTCGAATTCTCCCTTCTGGCTCAGTAATCCCATTGGAATTGTATAAATTCAAGTGTTGGTTGCTTTGAAAAAAATGTTTCTTTCATCTCTGTTTATGTCCAGCTGTGATCATAAAGACAAAGAAATAAAGTAAATTACCTACTACTAAGTTCAGCCTGCAGGGGATGATAAACAAATGAGAAGTTGGGTCAATAAAATCACAGGAAATACTGTCTAATTACTCACTACTGAGGGACCACAAGGGAAGCTTTCAAAGAAAGAAACGTACAAAAAGGTTCACACTGACAAAGTATTACAATAACTTATTTGTTAACAATAAAACTCTTGCCAGGTAGAAGTGAAAAAGAAAACAGATTAAAAAGTTAATCTCAGATGTAGTTAGCTTTATCCTGCTTTGTTATAGTGCCAGTATGTTTACTAGACAAAGTGTTAAACCGGCTTGAAACTAACTCATATCAATCATATCATCATACTGAAGAATCAACTCAGGCCGTCAAACTTGTTTATCGTTTTTTTATCATTTTATTGAGTTTATAGAATTTTATCCGATTTGCCCCCTGTTCTGGACCTCCCTCTCACCGGACATTTGCAACATTAACACACTGACTGTTTTTAAAACTCGCCTAAAGGCTCAACTTTTAAAACTCTGGCTTTTATACTTCACTGTATTGTAGTAGTTCCTTTAAAAAAAAAAAACAACGGTTGTTTTATAATCTGTCTGTATGGTGTCCTTGTGTTTTTTGAAAGGCGCCTTAGAACTAAAATGAATTATTATTATTATTAATTTAATGGTAATTTAACAAATAATCTTGCACAAAAGTCAGGAATTTAAATTCATAAATATATGGTATTACAAAAATTGATATTATAAAAATAAACGTGTGTAAATGATAATCCATGTTTAATTATATGTTCGTGGAGTAGAAGTAGTGGTGATAGAATACAGGGACTTTCAGGCACTATATGGTTAGTCCCAAATCTGCCTTCCTTGAATACAAATAGCTTTGCAGCTGGCACACAGCTATTGAGGAAAATACTTTTCAGTGGACTTCCCCTAAACACAAGGCTTTTCTACTAAACTGCTGAACATTTGCATTCAGTAAGTTGCCTTCATCGCAGCTGTGTTACTATTTCATTACGCATGCTCCACTTTCCTGCGTGGTTCTTTTATATTTGTAAATTACAGCTCGTGAAGGAGTCGAATCACACTTTACCACATGACTCAGCTCTTTAAGATGCAGCGTCTTGCTCACGTGGTTTGCCTCTCCGGGATGAACAAGAAGCTTTTCAGCGTGGAAGTAAGTCATCCTCTGCTGTAGGAAGGCAGGTCACAGTCTGGGTGGATGCCATTGTAGGCCGCTAGAAGAAGGAGTCACTGATTCCACTTCGATAGCTTCACACTCCTGTTCTCCTGCAGCCTTTCTATGAGCCTCTGCTGGTGATTATTCCGGGGATTAATATTCTATTCACAGTCACGAGACAAACACGTTCTTGTGTTTGCCTTTTGGTCTCATTGCAGTGCGACAGCACATAATTCAGCCTCTCCACCACCGCCTCCTCCCTGCATGTTATCTTCATCGTAATGAGGGCGCCATCCTGGGCTCCCCTGAAAAGTTAGCGTCGTGCTCAAACTGTGGCTTTTTTGGAGGGCTCTTCGCTCCCCCTAATGATATGGTTGCAGAGTGTGGGTGCTGCTACTGAACGTAGTTAAGCTGCAAGCCATTATATTGACACATGTGCTGGCTTTATTTGTAAATGCATCCTCAGTTATATAGTTGCAAAGATGGGTGTTCTCACAGAGGATGTGATGTCATAATGATATCTGTAAGTGTTAGTTTGTCATAATGAAACCTTGAACACGAACACCTTGCAGTGCATCTGCATCTTCCACTTTATTCAACTCATCAGTTATAATGTGCATTATATATACCGTAATGTAAATCAAGTGAGATTATTTGTATACAACTGCTAGCTTCTTTTGAACACATCGTGTTGTTGATATCGATCAGATACATCTGAAAATAGTGAAATATATTGATCAACTCAATGGAAAAGAAGACATGAATATTTAATTTAAAAAATGAAAGTCAAGTCATGAAAACAACAGCAAAAGTCATTTTTTGTGTAGCACAAAGTCGGTAATTTTCCTTTTTCTTTTGGCCAGATTTGCCCCATTTCTTTCTCTTCTTTATCTTTAGTGACAAAAGTGCTTTAGATTAAAATGATTAAAACCAGAAAAAATGGATTCCCTATTTATTTGAAGGCGTTTTTAATTAGTGTTAGTGGTAGTTTTTGTATTTGTGTAGACCAGTGTTTTTTACCATTTAAAATTGAAAACTGAGTGTTTAAGCTTTAATCAGAGCAGAAAACAAAATAAATACAACAACTAAAAGCTGTAGTTAATTAAAAAAAAAAATCTTTGTAGTTTTTTTAATGCAAGTATATTGAGCACCATACGGCTGAAAGGGGAAAACGTTGAACACAGACTTTTACTTTGCTGTTGTAAAAAGCGGAGGTGTGGAGTCACACGGGTGAAGCAACAGCAGGTGGATCTCTTTCTTGTTGTTTTGTTCACTTACTGCCCATCCTTTTGAGAGGTTAGACAGCCTTCTCATCAATAGCTGAACCGTCACATCTTCTGGTTTTATTCCCCCAATGCACTTATAATGAAGATTTGAATATAGAAGATGTTTAGTGCAGCCCTTTGACTGTATTTATGTGGCCCTCATGAGGCCAAAAATATAAATAACTACGATTTTATTTTTCGTCTTTTATTTCTTCTATTAATTTCTAGTCTCTAAATATTATTATAGGGTTTTTTGTTTTAGGACTTTTGTCTTCTGCTTCTTGAGTATTTATTGCTCCTCAAAAATATTAATGTGAATATAAAAAAAGGTTTGGAAAAATGTGCTTAATAAAATACAACAGTAATTGTAACATATTTAGTTTCATTTTATTACATGATTCAAACCTCCTTTTTTACATGTCTTCATCAGCATCACTCTCTTGGTCTCAGCTGTGGTTGTCTACACGTTGTTGATACAGCATGGTGTCTTGTACAGTCGATAATCACATTTTCCACCAGTCCTCCACATGTTGGAGCAGTTTCATTATAATGAGGGGATAAGGCAACAGGATGCGGCGAGGGGTTTGTGGCCATATGCCGACCCGGGTCCCGGCGGACTTAGCCGGCGGCTTAATGAGCAGCCCTTTAGGAATTACAGTCGTTTCAACTTCGGTGTTTTGACGGCTGCGCGCACGATTTACAGCCACTGACGTGTGGAGCAGGACGGACACCCATAGGGACTCTAACCAGTCATCTTGATATTAACACAGCAGTAAACTTGGACGGTCGGTTCTCCTTAGGACACTTTTCAACAATAAACCCAAACGGAAATAGCTTTGATTTTACACTTCCTCTTTTCTCATATAATTCAGCTGACTTTTTTCAATTTCAACCCCTACCTCCTTCATCACAACTACCCCTCTAGTGTAAGTCGAAAGGGATCAGAGACTTTCATGTTTCTTAAATTGGCAAAGTTCTTGCTTAAGCCCTTTTTTTATCATCCTGCTAGTGTTAAGAGGACCGATCACCACTCGCTTCCAGATCTAGTTTACCCCTTAGCCGTGAACCCAAACTAGGGGTCTGTATTGGCAAGAATCTGGCAATACAGGGGAAAAGATATGATACATTGAGATACTGCAGTAACAACAATATATTTGGTGTTGCAGAATTTACAGACCTGCATAACTCTTGACAAAGTTGTAACTGCTTTCATTTGTTTTGAAATCTAAATATGCACCAAAAGCTGCTGGTGTCAACTGTATCCTCTCATCCTCAGTCCTCTCTGGGTTTTTCAAGATCACATTGTTCTGGAGCTGCGGAGGATGTAATGGCTGCTGCCATCTAGAGGCTGAAGGACATCTATATATACATTTATATTTGCATGGTACTTAATAGTAAATAAGTAAAGAACGATTGTCTTTTGTGGTCTTTTAGGCTTTAAAAACTATGATTATAATAATATAAATAATATCACGATATATTTCCAGTTATAGATATATGAATGAACCATGAATAAACATCCCAATTCTGCGCAGACATAAAAAAAAGGAATCATCTGTGCACACTAGTTAGGAAATCATTAGAAAACGTTGGGGAACAGAATGTAGGGCACGACCTGACACGCTGACATCGATACTATCGAGAACATCAGTTTGTTAATCTCTCTCATACAGTGAAAGCAGCCGTGATGGAGGATGTAAACAGGTCATCCACTAATCCAGGAGGGAGTAACATCATTTCCTCAGAATCAGTAAGATAGATTGATAGCACTGGGAGAGCACTGAGACAGTGCATACCCCCTCCAAAGAGCCAAGATTAAAACTACAATTTTACAAACTATAGACCACAAATCATGTTACCTTGTGCTTTAAAATGGTCTAACTTTAAAACCTTATAAACATGCATGACCAGCATCAAATCTTCCAGACCATTCAGAAACACACTGGTACAGATAGTCACACACCTGAAATACACACTCCTCAGTGGCCTGTGTGTCTGGAGTCTGTCACACACTGACACACAAAAACAACAGATGTGCCTTTGCTTTCAGGGCACGTGTGAACCCGTGTGGACAGATGAAGTGATGTCACACTCACTCCCATTATTTTCACAGCTCTTGACTCACCCTGGCTACTGTGTCATTTCCTCCTTTCGCCACCAGCCTGGTTGTGATGGCGGAGCGTGGACCGATAGTGCTCACTGTTCTCAGGAATGTGGTAACCTAGCAACCACAGCAGGGAGTTTCACCGTGGTTTGGATGGCATGGATAGACCGGCGGTTTTCATACGTGTAGCGTTGGCAAAGCTACCTCAAAATGGTAATATATTATTTATTACTCACCACTCTCAATTCAGGAATCAGTTAAATTACAATAAAACAGACATTAATTGTAATAAATTACTGCTACTAACTAACTTTGTATTACTTTTGCATTAATTTCACAAAAATATTGTTTTGGTGTTTCAGCACAATACACTTGAATTATTCTTACAACTATGATGATTACATTTTTCTCTTTATTGTTAATTTTTGATAATTCATGTGTCAATTATTGTTAATTATTAAGTATTATTATTTAAAATTAGATACAAATTGTTTATTTTTGTATGTTCTTTTAATAATAAAAGTCCTCGAAACATACCCATGTGTCAGGCAATAGACAAGCTGTTGTGCTATATGCAATTTGTCGTCATAATCCTACACATGAATGTCAAAATACAGTTTTACTTGCACGTTTTATGAGGGAAAAGCTTTCAGCAGGGCAGTCTATTATGGGCTTGTACATGAGCCCTGGGTGTGGTTTAGTTTGACAAATAAATTTTTTTTAATGTCATTTTTTTTTTTAATTGTGCATTGTTGAAATTTCTGAGAATCAAATAAATCATTCTCTTATTGAACTATTGTTTGAAACAATTGCAATGCAAAAGTATTCGTGAGGTAAAGACACACAGTTGGAATCATACCAATAATAAGCATAATCGGTGCTTCCTGAGTTTTGGTTTTCGGCCTTTGTTACCTGATTTTCTGTTTCATCATTCCAATCATTTTATTTATTGTGCTTCCCCAATAATAATATAAAGCTCTGTGGCAGCTGACGCAAAAGAAGACCTGTGGTACCTCTATGGTCTGCTACTTCCTGCTCTGACAGGAAGTGAGAGTCTTTTACAGGAGGTCTTGATGTGGTTCCATGTTTTTAACATGGATGTTCAACTATATACTGTAACATTCAAAAATAAATGTCTTCACATATTTATGAGTTGTATTGGGAAGTGCAGAAACATATATATGTGTAATCTTGAATAACCAACACTGTTTTTTTTCTGTATCATGTTTTTTCTGAACTGAAGTTTCCAAAAAGGAAACTGCTGTCGCGTCAAGAAGCTGTGGCTCATCTGGAGTTCAGAGTGAAGTCTACATGTGGCTGATAAAACATGTATGTGTCGTGACGAGAAAAACATCACCGTTTGATTTGAGGACAGCAGTTCAAAGAAGGATGGAACCTTGGAGGAGAATGAGGGACGACAAGAACATGATACGTGTCCTAGTACCTACTCAAACCATGGCCCCGTGTGACTCTAGCCCAGTTACATTTGAGTCAGTCTCAAAGAAGGGGGGGAAGTATCCAGGCCCTATTTATAGTGAACGTTCAGCTAGAGAAAGACACATTGTCAGCGAAACTGCCCACATGCGAATGGAAGAAGTGAGTCCTATAACGGAATCTTAAAAACCCTGCAGCTTGTTTTGTTCTTACAGATGCAAGTTGAAACTTCATCAAGGGCGTCGTTCACCACTTCCTGCCGTCGTATATACCAAACCGTCTTCTGCTGCAACTTAAACTATATTTGCAGATGAAGTGAAGCAATCGTTTAACCCTCGTAAAACAGGGGGATAGCCAAGAAAAGTAAATGAAAAAATATATAATTTTACACATGATTTTCAAGTGTAAAATAATGGAATAAAACTAAAAAGAAGACAACTCAATTTGAGTATTAAGGGGCTTTTCTCAAGTTGACAGCACAGATATGTCTGTATAAAGCTGAAGTAATGCTTCAAAACTACAGTGCATGTGAACAACATAACAATAAAAAAGCTCTGCTTATATCCACATGTCCCTCTCCATAATAAATAGAGCGTCGATTGTAATCCTGTCAATCATAGGAAACTTGGCGGGGCCTTATGTGGCGTACTTGTGTCAGGGTTGTTTAATGTCATCGAAAGCAACAAAACACAATGGCTTGAGGAAGTAAAGCAGTGTGACAGAGATCACAATATGGTTTCATTATCCTTCAAATACTGCTCATACCAACTCGGTAAAAGTTGAAAAAGAAAAACTTGAAATGCTCATTGCGTTGGCTGAGGTCAGTGTAACAACATCAATGGCTGCTTTTTGTGTTCTGATGTACTACTTCTTACAGTCCTGCATTAGGATTGCAATTTTAGAAGTATAAATCAAAGTTCAAATATATTTTAAAGTCCATTTTAAATCCTAGATTTTTGTTTGTTTATTCATCTTTTCTTTATCGTTATCATCTTGTCCCAAATTTGACTGTGCTTTTCCAATTCTTTATATTTCTGTATTGTACATACTAGCTCCCTATAGATCCCTATTATTTCCTTCATTTAAAAATATTTTCCTAAATCGTATAAATATGCTTCTGGGTCTATCTTATCTGAATCTTCCATTGTCATGCTGCATATCAGTGGTCCAGGCCAGGCCAGGGTGTCGTATTCTGAAGAAAAAGACGTGACTTTCTCCAAAGTAGTATTCGATATTTGACATGTCAAGACCGTTTTCTGTCAATTTATCTATATAATAAGTAGTGAAGAAAAGAATAACAAACTCTTTGGGATCATCTTGTGGCAGAGAAACCAGGCCAGATTTACTGCTGACTCATCGAGATGATACTTACCATTAAGTTTAGCTGGTCGTAATATTTAATTTTTTGCTGTTATTGAACCGTGGTGCAGAAGAGGTTGAGGACCATCGCTGTAGATAACCTGGTTCTAAGAGTTGGCGTAACCCCTCCCACACACTGTGCCTGTGTTTTTATGAATAATTAAAGCAGGAATTGATGGCGCTAGAGTTGACTGCCAAGAATATATTTAATGCATGTGAGAGAGCATTTTTTCCATCTGTGAACAAATGCGTAACCCTTATTGGCGTAGACCTCACCAGCTTACAGGAAAATATCACACTTGTCAGGACTGCTCAAAGGGAACATTGCCTTCCTTGGTGTCCTCATTGATGAATGTTCTCAATGATGGTTCCATTTTTAATCTTCTTTCAGTGTTTGCCAGTTTCTCTCACCATTCCTTTCACTCCTTCATTCTGCACCACGCTCTACATCTACTCTTGGTACAGAAAGAGTTTCTACTCTTTCTTGCAGCTATGTTGTGTTTTGGGCTGATGATTTTCCAGAAATGCTACTTTCCTAAAGAAACTTTCCCAAGAGCTCCTCAAAGGAACATCCATCCATCTGTCCTGCAGGCCAGAAACCCTTGAGTTGTATCTAACCTTCTCTTCATTTTATCGATAAAGTTACCTCCAAGGTTACATGCATATAGCCCTGCAAGACTGCACAAGGATAAGTGCCGAGCAGATGATCTCGACAAGGACCCTGAGGGATAAGCTCTCATGGATCATGAACATTTTTTCAGACAAATCATCTTTTTGAAACTATTAAGAGAAACTTTTATAACGTTGCGACCTCAGACTACGACCTGGCATCAACCCCACTCTCATGTCTAAATGCCAAGCTTGCATGAAAAGAGCGACCCTGTTGACAAGCACTATAATCTGGTGTGACAGCACGCAGGGCAGGCCAAGGCCAGGCATTAATGCCGCGCTCTGAGAAACTGCATAGCCTCGCTAATCGCATACGCTCGGGCCTATGACCTCTGACTGCTCCAACTCTTGGTGAGGCCAGTGTCTGTTTTGTTCTTCACGAGTTTGTGGCGTCGATCCATGCTGCGGATGAATTCGGGGTCGTCTGTGACGATGGAATTACGTGCTCTGTGCAACGAAGTAATGGGGTACTTTTTGTGCACAAAACCATTGCCTTTTGTCTCGGGTCTTTTTATAGAGATAAACCAGTGATTCCCAACCACTCTGCCGCGGCACATAAGTACACTACTGACAAATCATTAGGTGTGCCCTGTAGAATTGTCATATTCCCTTGGAATGGTTCCCTTTTCTTTAGGTGCCAATTCCGACTCAATCCGATATCCAATATGCCGGCTGTAACTGAAAGGTTCCTGCACCAGCTTTGAGTATACACTGCGCCTGGAGCAATGAGTTGGTTGATGTTGACGACACAAAAATCCCACAGTGCATGCGTCAGGTTAGTTAAATAGAACGATGGTAACAGCAGGAATCGGCTCTAAACTTTGTTGATTTAGTTATTTATTGTATTCTTAAAACGTTTCTGGCAAAATGTATTCGTTGTCTGCAATTCTTCACTGTAAAAAATGTTTAGACAAGAAAAGGATATTGTGAATTGACTTATGGATGACTGAGAAAAGAGAAATACCATTAGGTTTGGTTTATACAATTCTTCAGGGAATGTAAACTGAATATTTAGACAAAACTTAGTTGGTACATAGATAGTGCACATATTTATTTTTACTATATATTGCATTTTGTGTTTTGATGGGCAAAAAAAGAATGACTGTATCATCTGGTATTACTGCCACAATGATAATTTTAAGTCTTGAAAATCCTCTGAGAACATACTCCACTGTGTTAAGTACATAAATCTTGTGTTCGATAATAGGAGGATTTCACTCAACAGTCAGCACTGCTCTCTCTGAGACTGCCATACCACAGCATTAACTCATTGTGTGATGTCATACTTTGGCATCGGCCACTTTATGCTTCATTACTGGCTCATCCGTCAGCTGAGTGGCAAACATCCAGTTATTCCAGGCAGGTGCTCAGCAAACTCTGCTTGTTTCCAGCACTTTCTCTTCAGTAGTTTGACGGCACGAAAACAGACTGTGTCTAGAAAGAGATCTTGAGCCAGACGGTTGGCTCAAGATCAAGGTAGACACATATTTATGCTGATGACTTATCAAGATTCCAGTTTTTTCAGATAAGTAACATACAATGTTAACAATCATACAGAGACTCCATAGATATATCCTAAGTCATTCCCGAGTACTTGACTCTGGTGTGGCAGAATTTATATTCCGCATGCCTCTTGACAAAGTTGTTACCGGTCTAACATTTGTTTTGAAACCAAAATATGTCCCAACATCGGCTCTTAAAGTTGCTGAAGTCGATTGTATCCTCTCGTCCTCAGTCATCTCGCATCTGACAATTTCATTGTTCCTGTAGCCAGGAGAACATAATGTCTGAAAGCCCCCAAAATATATATAAATCAAGCAAGTTTTTTGCCAAAAAACAACAAAAAAAAAACACATCTATATAGTGCTGTTGAATAAAGATGAATGATGATATCAAAGATATTGATCGAGTTTCACACCCCTAGAGGAGGAAAACTGATTTTGAAGTAAGTAACCAGAGATTAGACACAATATCATATCAGATTCTTAAGTCCGTTTACAGACAGTTTAGTCGATCCTCGACTGAAAAGAAAAAAAAAGTCAGGCCAATCTTAGAGTAACAACATTCAATCTCTCAGGCCAGGTAAAGTTCTCCTCTGTGACCAGCTAAACAGGTTTAGGTTAGGTTAGGTTTATAATTCTAAAGTAGTTTAAAAAGTCTGAAACTTAAGAGGACATAGGGCAATATGTAGCTGGTGTTCAGTCTTGAAGGACCCGTGCTAACATCTGGACTCTTGCATGAAACTTATTCATTGATTATTTGAAACTGGCTGAATCTCATGTTTTAAATTGCTCCACATAAACAGTTTAAGAATGATGGCTTGTCTCTATTTTGTTTTTTGTCTCTTTAGCTGATACTAGCCGTTAGAATCTGTTCTAACGGACACAATCTGTTATAATGTTAAACTTGATTAAACAGGCCTCTGGGCATCAATCCAGCAAATGTCAACTCTGCAATCCTGTTACCGAATGAAGGATTTTCAATTAGAACCAGTCGTTTAGTAATCTGATTGTCTGATTTATCTCTGTTTGCCATCACACTTGCCTGATAAAGGCCAAGATCAACGCTTACTGCTGACTTTAAAACACATGTTTTCCTATTGAGAGCCAACTTTCTGGCAGTCATTTTTAGTAAAGATTTGTCATCAGTGATGATATGTCAATTTTATTTGGAATTTCACTTAAAATATTCAATCAGGGTTTGAGAATTATCTCTGTCTGTGTGTAAATAACATGCATATTTGGTTGCAAGATATTTAGTTGCAGTCTAGGGCCCTGCAGCGCAGAGCAATTGTCAAGTAGCGATTTATATTGTCTATTAAAACATGGAGTGTAACACATAATTCTCATTTGTCTATCAAGGGAAAGTTATTCGTCGATGTATCTTTAAGATTCTGTCACCAATTCGTCAATCAGTTCTTTGCTTTTGAAAAATAACTGAGAAACTGGCAATACTTCCATGTAACACACACATTACTTTGGAGTCCCAGAGAATTTTGTCACAAAAAGTAGCACCTAAAACTAAGAAAAAGTAATGAAGAAAATCCCAGGGGAAATTCCATGTCAATCATCCTCCTTGTTTTTAAATTATCTTTAGAATATAATTCTTATTTGCATCTGTTGTGTATTTTTTGACATAAATCCTTGGCTTGTTTTGATTCATCCTAGCTATAGGTCCTTGTGGAAAACCTTAAAATGTATGAATACAAATCAAATTATATCTTATTAAGCAATAAAAACCTTTAACTACTAATAATACTAAAAAAATAATACAAGAATCATGTTCCTAATATTGACTACCGGTTATAATACTAGTGTTGGAAATTGAGCACTGCATGATTTTTAACCAAAGAAAGCGAGAGTGCTGAGTGGAGAGGTTCACCCTCAAGCTGCACCAGGTCCACGTGCCATCCCGGGTGAATAATTCATGTGAAGGATGTGCAGGGCTGGAGGTCTTTCATGGCGGTCGGCGGGGTTGGTGTGCCGTTGATGAAGTGTTGTTCAGGTGGCTTCGGCTGATTGGATACAAGGCGGTAGCACCTATGGGATGTTCGTCCATCGACGCCGTCTCTAAAGGGCTGAGGTTAACCACAGGAAGATCTCAGGAAAATCTTTCAATTTGTTGGTTGAGGAATGAATTGAAGGGTTGCATTGAATGTCGTCTTTAGAAACGCTTTTCATAATGTCGGTCTTTTCAGCAGGAGCTCAGACATGGTCAGAATTTATATTATTTATCTTCATTTCATTTAGAATAACGTTGAATAAAAAAAGTGGCTTTACAGGAGCTTTAAGTGGAATTCCACCATCTTCAAATTCATTAATTACATTTTAAAACCTTTATTTTTATTGCAGTTCTTCACATATTGTTTTCAGGAAAGGTTAAAGTCAAGGTCATTTAGACATTCTGAACCTACTCTACTGAATATATTAAGGAAAGTACTTGATTTGTACCCCTGCCAAGGAGGTTTTTATAATAATCTGCATTTATCAGTCTGGCAATAACATGAGTTACTCCACACTTTCAGAAAATTTGGATAATACAACAGAAGAGATAATTTTTAAGTCTTTTATAGTTCTGTCGGGTTTTAGGAAGGTTTCATCATTCACTTCTATGGCTTGTTGCTGCACATGCTTTTGCGTTCCTTAATTCATTCTTTCATTTTTTGTCACTTATTCCATAAAAAGGGTTGCGGGAAGCTATCCCAGCTTCTTTGGCCGAGAGGTGGGGGACACCCTGGACAGGACACCAGTCTGTTGCTGGGCACACAAAAACACACTCATACCTATGTACAATTTTCCTAAGTTCCCTATCAACCTCTGTATGTTTTTTTAATGAGGTAGGAAACCGGAGTGCCCGGAGTAAACCCACATAACAAGGGGAGAAAATCCAAATTCCACACAGATAGGCCGCAAATTGCCTCCTCCCAAACAGGAAGTGAACCTGCAACCTTCTTGCTATGAATGAAAAAATGTCTATCAGCGCCAGTTTTCTTGTGACTGTGGTTTTTGTATGGCGTGTTTACTTTTGAGGTGCACGGCCAGGACACGCGAGAGGCGTCACTCTGATTTATTTATAGAAGCTATACATTAATTTATGATTGGATGGATGAACATGATGCCGGGCTCATTAATTCTCCCACAAAACCTCATTCAAAAACTCAGTTCAGAATATGATGGTAACAAGAAATCCTCTAACAACGTTGTTCCTCGGAGGCCCATGGGTTCTGCTATCACTCTGGTGTCAGTCTGCTCTGCTTAGAATAGTTTCTGACTGTCATTATGTCAGTTTCTTCTCAGCAACTGCTTGTTTAGTAATTATCTCGGTGTAGAAGGAATGCACTTGTCAATTTGAGACTCTTCAAGAGTCTACTTTTATTTCCAGTCTGTGTATTTGCTTCTGCTCTTCCTCTTCTCCTTGCATTAACTTGGGGATAATACAAGAAAAGACGAGGAACGGAGAATTTATAGCACAATTGATTGATTGACAGAATACCAAATTTCAAAATAAGACGGATAAAAAAAAACGTATATTATATCGGTAAATGTATGTTAGTCGCAAAAAATAGGAAAAAAATATGTTGCAATTTAGGATTTGAGGATCAAAAAGAAAGAAAAAGTGAACCAGAGAAGCTTACGTCTATTTAAATAAGTTATATTTAGAGTTATACTGTTTAATAATACTTTCTTATTAAAATAATTCGAAAAAATATCTTACTGTGACCTAATGTGACACTTATCTGTATTAAAAAAAGTCCTTATATTGTGTCAAATATAATAAAACTGGTGGAAGAACAGTATACATAATAATATGGACTAAAGAGTCCATTTTTAACTGTTTATCTCTCAGAGGGAAAACCTCTGTGCTATAAATAGACTTAATTTTCCAACGTTTACAATGTGCAGTCTGTAATCTAGGACTTTAATTCAAACCATGTGCAAAAACGGCAACATTCCTCCACCACGGCAGCAAGTCTCGATAAGTGAGTCGTTTGTTTTTTGAGGGTATATTTATCTCTTTACTGACACACGGCCAGATTGCGATGGATGGGCAACATTCAATCTGAGGAACAAGGATAACGTGTTGCATTTATTGCATTCTTGCACGCGATAAACAATCTTCACCTGGTTTTAGTTTCTGTGTTCAATGATAAAAACCCTCTTGTTTGATTTCTTTTGGACTCTGAAAGTTCCTGTGTAAGCAATAGCAGAATTCAATTCTTTCACAAGCACTTTGTCATTTATTGAACTATTGAATTAATTGTTTCAGACCATATGGGACCAAACTCAAATAGAACATGAACCAAAAAAATGTGTTGGACGTTGAGTGTCACACTCAGGTTGTTTGTTTTCTAGAGCTAGATGTCAAGGGAGTTAAGGTTTGAGGTTCGAGGCCACTTTCCTGGAAGGAAAAACCGCTCTGTCATGTCAAGGTTGAGATCAAGTAATCTACAAAGACTTCCTTAGGCCTTGACAATGGAAGTGAAAGTATAAGTTCTATATTACCGGTGGAGAAACACTGGTATGTTAATTACTGTTGACAGTATGAACAGAAGCCAAAAGGATAAAGATTCCCTGTCGTTGTGGAGGCACAAGAACACAGACTTTATGTCTTCTTGGTGCATCATTATGATGTCTTCTATAGGGCTGTGTATTGGCAAGAATCTGGCGATACGAATCACAGTAAAGTGGAAAGAATACGTTTTATTGTGATACTATATTAACTACGATTAAAATTATATGTATATGGTTTAAAAACCACAAAAATCTATACACTGCTATAGAATTTCGATACAGTTTTGTGGGGAAAAAAAACCCCACTTCTAATTAATAACTTAATTAATAACTTCTAATTGATTTTTTTAAGGGCTGGTAAAAAACACAATTGTAGAAATTACATTAATTACAAGAGTCCTGCATGCCTCCCTCTATTAGGGATGTCACAATTACTGATATAAGATGTTTTCTTTATTTTGAATTTCTTTTGAAGCCAAAATTTCCTCAATGCTGACTTAAAGTGATAATTTTTTTTAAATTGGATCATCTTGTCGCAGCAACGGGACGTTTGATTGACACGCGTGTCCACCAGCATAGTCATATTTGACGTCATTCAGAACACATTGTCAAATAATCGTCATTCCTGCTCATTATAATGATTTATCAACTGTAAGGGAAATTGTTAAAACCATTTCAGTTTGCTTGATAACTCAATACAAAGTCCAGGAGGAAGCATTTTTTTTTTTGTTTTTTTTTAAACTCCTTATAATGGTGTGATGAACTGAATTGTCTTCTACCGCCATAACCTAAAAATAATCCTACTTGTTGAAGATGAATGTGGGAATCCAATATCGGGTCAGTCGTATATCACACTAACATAAACACCGTCTTCATATGCATCTGCTGGAAGCAGCACTTCCTGCTCTCACTTTTCCTGGAGCACATTCTGAGCATAACAGTTTTGAGCGGCGTCCAGACACGTGGGAGGCAGGTGAAGTGTCGGTCTGTGATGGCTCCGCAGCATGATAGAGGCGGCAGCATCCAGCAGCAACCCTGCCCCCCCCACCAGCCATCAGCCTGACGATCCACGGGGGGGGATGTTGACACCTTGTTTGTGTGAGTCAGTCGGGGACCAAACAGGGTGTAGAAAAGGCCTCAGCATTCCAGGCTTAAAATAAAATAAAAAAAACAGTTGGTTAGAATGGAAACAGTAAAAATGTTTTGGATCCTTCCGCTGTTTTTTTATTCTATGTATAAGGTAGTTGAGTTATAATTGGACTAACCTACACTAACATGTATTGCTAATTGGTTATTTGTCGTGCAGCAGAATAGTGATCTTATCAGGACTTGTTACAACTGTATGAAAGTAGATCATTGTCATTAGAATATTGAATAATTGGGGAATTTAAATTGTTTTTCATTCAATAATTGATTTAAATAATGTATATTGAAAACTTAAATGTGTAGTTTTTTTAATGATTTAATTAATGAAATCTAATATTTTTGAAAGAAAAGGATTTTTCACATTTATATATATTTAATGCCCATTCATTTATTTTCAAAATTCCTACCCACAAGCCTGTCCCAGTTACTTCGGGCGTAAGGCAGGGGACACCCTGAACAGGACTCCAGTTTTTTTCACAGGGCACACAAACACACACAACCATTCACACGCACACACTCATACCTACCCACGATTCCACCAAGTTCTCAATCTACCTCTGTATGTTTTGGGACTGTGGGAGGAAAACGGAGTTCCCCGAGTAAAAGCCAGCAACACGGGGAGAAGATACAAACTTCACACAGGAAGTTCACAAGTTGAATTTAATTATTTAAAAATGTATTTCAATGCTTGAGTGTTACTTTTAACCATTCAATATTTTGATGATGCTGTTCTACTTCCATACATCAGGGGACATTTATCTAGTAATTATCAGCTACTGATGATATGAATAAATAACCAATACCTGCAAATATATTTGTACATATCCAGTGACTCTTTGGTCAACAAAAGCATGACTTTGCTAACTGTGGCTCCTACTTTGTCCCCCACAGACCTTAGATAATGGGCTGTGTGCAATGCAAAGACAAGGAAGCAACTAAACTCACCGATGACCGGGACACCAGCATCTCCCATGGAGCAGCAGCAGCAGCCTACCGTTACGGGGTGGACCCCACGCCGCAGCACTATCCCAACTTCGGGGTCGCAGCCATCCCCAACTACAACAACTTCCACGCGCCAGTTGGGCAGGGGATGGCCGTCTTCGGCGGAGTCAGCACTTCTTCTCACACGGGGACCCTGAGGACACGCGGAGGGACAGGTAAAGTAAATCAGTTCAGATTATCGGATGTAAAGTCGAAGAAAAAAAACGTCTTTTTTCAGTTATTAGACTATTGTCGTCTGCTTTTGTCATTTTTTTGTATTTATTGCACCGCAAAAAGCTATAAGGGAATATAAAAAAAGGTGCTTTTATATATGTTTTAAATAGGGGGTTCTATACAATACCATTAATATAACATAATTGTATGGCTTGATTTAATACTTGTTTTTAATACTTTTATATTTTTGCTTCATGGCCCACAGCCATTGTATACAAGTTAATTGCCCACCACTTTAAAACCATGTGACCAAGGAGCAGGCATAATTGTTTTTCATAAACTCTACTTCACACCACAGTTGCAACCAAGAATTAAAGGCTTGTCGCAAAAAAAAAAAAAAAAATCTGTGGACCATACAGAACTATGAAAACAGGCCAAGATTTCAGAGAAAACTGGTCGAAATAACAAGTAAACAGTCTTACTTCTATACTGATACTGATAAATATCATTATAACAATGTTCATATTTTACCCTCTTGGTTAGGGATGGGTCACTAATTGTTCTCAGGGGTCACATTAAAAACTGTGGGAGCGAAGAGCACAAATTTAATGAGAAGACAAAAATGGGAAAAGTGGAAAAAGAAATATAAGATCAAATAAACTGTGCCACTAATTTATTTATCAACCATAGAATTTTTTATAGAAAATTAAATATATATGATCTCAATATAAATTCACCTTATTCTAAGGGGAAATATAATAATAATAAAGGAAAATAGTCCTAAAGAAAGAACTTAAAACAAGCTGTATTTAAGGTTAATACAATAATAATCACCAAATCTTTCACTATAATCCTGCATTTTTCTCACTGATCAGTTCTACTCCGACATCATGAGGGCCCGCGTGTGGCCCCTGGGCCTGCTCTAGGTTCATTATGATTTGTGTGTTTTGTGGTTAAAACATGAGAGCCTGAAGAAAGGGACTTCCCAATTCAAAACAGCTTTACACAACCACACCTCTCACTGTGAATAGTTCACCGCCTGACTGGTGATGAAGGTCACACGTCCACTTTCCATCTCTAGCCCGTGGAGAAAGTCCGGCAGGTCGAGCCGCACATTGTTTAGGAAGCAGGTTTTCCTTCTCAGGATTTCCTTTATGCCTGAGTGTGGGCAGCCGCTGCAGAGGAACTCAGCATTTCCACTCAGCCGCGCTCCTGTCTGGCAGTGTGTGGATTAATTTCTGCTCTGTATAATCCCAAATCCACATAGTGGCAGTGGAGCGGTGATGGCTTTAGCTTTTTTTTTTCTTAATTTTCTACTGGTGGCTGAGTTTAGGAAATAAGCTGTCATTTTCCTCTTATAACCCCGGCGGTAACACGTCAGCAGGTTTGCCTTCCAGTCACAGATCAGCTTGACGATCACACGTTTTATTGATCATCGGTTTTGCTGATGTAAGAGCCTGGAATGGATCCTCGCCGCACGTCCACAGCCTTGTATAACAAATACAAGACCATTAAAAACTGGTCGATGCTGCCGGTTACACTTTCGGTCGAACAAATGGAACATTTGGGTGTTAAAAAAGAAAACCTTTCTGCCATAAGCTGTGACTTGTGATCACATGAATATCAGATGCTCATTTTATCTGGAGCCCAAATCAACAGAAGCCTCTCACTGTTTTTAGGAGTTAATAGTGTATTTTTTAAAAGATGCTTGTTAAACAAATACATGTATAAGGGTTGAACAAATTTTGGGGGGAAAATCTAACTGGGATTAAATTTGTTTTACCAATATTGTGATTGTTATCCAGTATTTGATTTGCATTTTATTTTAAGAATCAACATATAATACACCTGGTTTATGACAAATAACTATAAATATAACAATATTTAGAGTGCTTCAATTTAAATAATTAGTTAAAAAAAAAAAAAGAATGTTTGTGCTAGAACCAAAGGAATATGTACACCATATTTTTTATTTTAAAATATTTCAAAGACACTTCGTCTAAAAGACTCAAAGCCATTTTAAACGTGCATTCTATTAAATCACAATGTTTATGCTGATTTTTTTTTTTAAATTTAAGAATTTAAGTCGGGGTTAAAAGGTGTTTTTTACAAAATTTTCAAACTGTTAAATAATAAATTATTGTACAGTAACATTAATCAAATATAAAAAGATAAAGGTCAGACAGTCAAAAGGTATACTTTTTATACATAGAAATTACTAATTATCTTCTCATAGTCCTTTAAAAACTTCAAACTATACCACGACTCTAATGATACGTTGTGCTTTTACCTCAAGCTGGACATCAATGGCTATTCATAGAACTGAAGACTTTTATACAACTTTTCTTTCATCTTCCTCTTTTCCTCCTCGAAACAGATCATTTATTCATTAATTTATTTCCTTTACTGCAAATCATAAAAAAATATATATATATATATATATCGAATATGGATCAAAGAGATGAAGGTAAAACATTGGAAAGACACCAAAGTTGCATTGAACTCCTCTCAGGCCTTAATAGGGTTGTGACATTGAAGGGAATTTAAAAAGAAAAGTCTTACCTCAGTCAGCACTGAGTACATTTTAAGGATTAGCGACAATGATTCGGGGGCAGATAACTCTCGGGGGGAAGAAGGTGATTTTAAGTTCTCTGTGCAAAGGTTATTATGTCGTCCTGACTAAACCCTTGAGCCAAAGTAAAACCCTGCTTTCATATTCTCCTCTAGATCCCTGACCTGACTCCTATATTTTAGGCCATTTTCCGCTCCCTGTGTTTGGAATGAATAATACAAACAAAATAACCACCTCGCCCTTGGGATGAATAAATCACATTGAAATGGTTTTTTGGTTGTTGGTGGTGAAGCGAGGCATGATGGGGAAAGAAAATAACGATGAAAGTTTTATCCCTTTTATCTGTTCAGGATTTGTCAAGTTGCTTTTACGGCAGTTTTTTTCCCCCTGATATGTGTCGACCCCAGAGGTTTGGAAGAACCGATCTGATGACACAAGACTCCTCTTAGTGAAAACTAAAGTCTTCTTTGACCCAAGGTCTGGTTTTATTGCAACCTACAGTTTTATTTATATGAAGAACAAGCTCTCCTCAACAAGCTCATTTTATAAGGACATAAAATAATGTATATTCCACAGTACACATTGGAATCCAGTAGGATCTGGAATCATACTAGTAGAGATTGGAATTCCAATATTCAGATCCCAATACAGAAGTATGATTCCAATCTCTCCTAGTAGAGATTGGAATCATACTTTGACAAATATTTACCTGTAATACATGTAATATTACCTGTACCCTGTTACTCTTATTGGAAGTATACGTCAAAGTACAGATTGGAATCCAGTAGAATCTGGAATCCCACAGATTGGAATTAGTAGGATTGGAATCCTACTACTGAAATGGGATCTGAATATTGGAATTCCAATCTGTGCTTGGAGGATTCCAGATTCTACTAGTGAATTCCAATCTCGACTAGGAGAGATTGGAATCCTACTACTGTATTGGGATCTGAATATTGGAATTCCAATCTTTCCTAGGACAAATTGGAATTCTACCAGGACAATCTTCAATTCTAATAGTAGAAATTTAGATGACATCAAAGTAATCAAACCCTAACCCATATCAATATGAAGATCTCAGGTCAGTAGCAGGATTCCAATCTGTACTAGTAGGATTCCAGATCCAACTGGATTCCTATCTGTACTATGACATATACATTGTTTTGGCCCATTGCGTGATTTACAGTGTTTGACACCACTTACCTTCGTATATCAAAGTTCCTCTTGAACTATTACTTACTACTATTAATTATTAATTATTAAGATTATTAAGATTCTTCTCGGTTCATTATCTGCTCAGACTGACATTTATGTTCTTAGACTTAGCACTTTTTTACCTCTTTCACTTTAGACTTAGTTAACCCTTGTGTTATCTAAGGGTCAAGGTGACCCAAAGGCCCAAAGACAAAATATAATTGTTCGTCTTTGTGTTTCTTTTTGGGTCATGATGAACAACCTCCCTGGCTTCCATAAGTACATTCGTATTCAGGCCTTCGAGTGACCTTGACCATGAGATAACACAAGGGTTTATAGTCAAGGAGATTGACCTCAGGTGATTATAATCCAGTGCAAGTAGTATCATGTGTGGATGTGTTGCTAATATTGTGGTTGTGAAAAATGTGTTTAAATCAAATGATTTCCTATTACTGCTTTTTAGCAAAGTTTGTGCAAGTTCAGCCTGATCCAGGAATTAGTGGGTCACCAGCATCTGGCTTGAAAGAGGGAGGGTTAATGGAATTGAGTTTGGGCGAAGTTGCTTTATCAAAGTTTTTAACTCCGACATTCTCCACACTTAACTTCTCTGACTGCACTTTTGGAAGAGATGTTTTGTAGAACAGTAGCAATGACCTTTTTGCTGGAAGCTTTCAGCTTAATAAATTGAGGTTCCTCCAGACGCAGAGACTTTGACACCACTGCAGAAAACTGGAAGAAAAAAGAGGAATAAAAGTTTCAAAACACATTTGAAAAATCACGCAGGATGACACCGAGAGCTTTCATCTAATCCAATACGGGTTAAAAATTCAGAGATTATATTAATCTGTACGTTTTAGATCCATAATATGATACAGATATTTAAAAAAGCAAGTATGTAGAGAATAGAATGTCAGGGTTTGGCATCTACATGTGAAAAAAAAAAAGAAATTCTGGAAGAATAAGACTTTAAACAGGAGGTTTTTTCCCACCATCTTTGAGTTTACTGACAACATGTATAAAGCTAAAGACATGCTATCTAACCTACTTCTCTTTGCAGGGGTCACCCTCTTTGTGGCACTTTATGATTACGAGGCGCGAACAGAAGACGACCTCAGCTTCAGGAAAGGAGAGAGATTCCAGATCATCAACAGCACGTGAGTCAACAACTCCTATAGATTCTTCCAGATCCAGGTATGTATTCAGAAAGAGCTCTGCCTTTCAGCGCTTCGTTTTCACTCCCAGCAGTCCAGCAGCGCCTAAAATAAACTTGAAATCTATAAAAATCATCTTCAGTTACGACCGACCTGGCCAGGCCCGATGCTGAATTATGCCTCGAGTGAGCCAGAGTTTGGCAGCTTCTTTTACAGGCTTCTAAGAAAAGGCTGTTTCTTAGACGGAGCGCAAGTTTATTTCAAGTTCACACAGGGTGGAGTGTGGCGTCCACAAGCAGAGGAGAGAGTGGTGTTCCTTCCTTTGAACAGGAAATTCCACCCTGTCAGCCCAACTCTCTTGACCATCTACCATGTGTGCAGAAGAATAGGAACAAAGTCTTCTTTTATTTATTTTTAATTGAATCAAGACACTGAATTGAATAAGACACGTTCTTTCTCATCCAATTAGATGATTTAACGGATCATTCAAGATTCAAGGATGAATCTTTTGATCATATATTGATATTCCAGAGCAGAATCGCACAAGAGAATAGGGTTGATTTATAGTTTTTAATGAGATTCATCCTTCTGTCTTCTCTCTCTCTCACATACATAAGCACAACTCATACTTCCAATGGGTCTTGCTGAGACAGACATACATCATCTGTGAGAAAATAATCCAGGACTGGTTCAGCTATGTTTCCGCAAGAAAATATATAATGTTCAGTGAAAAGTATGAAAAAGCGTCAGAAGGAATTTGTGCTCTACTTTCTGCTGCTTTTCATTTTTTCATCTTGTTGATCAGATAAAAATTGTTTGGCTTTAGTTGGAAAATTGACCAAAATATTCTATGATTCTAATTGTGTTGCTGTATAACTTTTTAATTTCGCAACAAACAAATAAATAGAATTGAAATCAGAGAATGTTTAAGATAATAAACGAAAGTGAGCTTTATCAACAATAAAAAAAGAGTGAGTACACATACTTTAAATTTAATAAAAAGTACATATTTGTCCTGAATTTATCAATATCATTTGGTAGTTTTTTAGTAAAGTTGTAATTTTGTTTTTTTCTTTCCCTTCACCTCATCAGAATAAATAAGGGATAAGATTGTATCCTCGCTACACTGTCCTGTTTTAAACTCTTGCCTCAGAAATATCTGAGCTGCACTTTAAAGTTTGTGATCTGAAAAACTAATGAGCAGCCTCGACATCTAAGAGAGTCCTCTCACTTTTTAGAAGTCTTGACTGATCAGAGTCCGCCCACAGCTTTCTGTTTGAATCCAATCATTTCTCCCACCCACAGTGACCCCTGCTGTCCAACTATCGGTACAGACAATCTACATCAGATCATTGTCCTGTTTCCTACAGTAGATACAAGCTTCCATTCATCTGTGGAGCTTTTATAATGAAACATGGCTTGTGTATAAGGAGAAACACTTTGTTCAGACACATCTTTGATTATTCTGAGCTCTACACGGACACATAATCTGCTCATCCATCCCCGACTACCTTCTGTCCCTGCGTGACTCCCTCTGAGCAGTTCCACACCATCAAAAGTCCCGTTCAGTCAGCGGGAATAAAGACCCGAAGACACGTTAAACATGCATGGAAGAGAGGAGGCTGGTGGAGCTGAAGGGAACGGAGGGATGGTCTCATCAGATCAGTGGGGGGTGAAGAGAGAGGCACAGAACCACTGAGACACCACTAGCAGAACTAATGGCAATATGGGGCGTCCTGGAAGAGAGATGGTCCGATCTTTCTCCACTTTCATGCCCTTTTAGTCAGAAATAAGCGATTATATTAGGCAGTGTAGGGAGTAACACTCTGTTAGGTAATGTGTTATTAAGTAGGGGTGTGAGAAAATATCGATATAACCATATATCGCAATATTTTTCCCCAATACTGTATCAATATTAAATAGCACTATATCGCTTGTTTTTTTCGATACAGTTTTATTTCTTATTTTTAAGTATTGAGTGACTAAATATATTGTCTTAAAATAAAAATGAGCTCACTTAGTAGTACACCATTATTTTTAATTTCGAGGACACAGGTTCATATCTGGTCTCCGCATTTTAATTGAAAGTTTTTTTTAATCTTTTTTATTTATCAACAGTGTCTTTGTGTGTATTTATTAATGAATAGAAAGTGTTTCTGATGTCCTGGTGCAGAGCACAGGTTGTTAATAGTTTTCCCTAAATGTTTAAAATCATTGGTTTATTTTGTTTATTATATTGCATAGTATATGTTTGCACTTCTATACAAGGGCCGTAATAAACATTATTATTATTCATCATTAGGTGTCAAAGTGTGGATTTCTACATGAAATTAAAAACGTTTAGACCACTTGTTTCAACTGCACACTCTTTGATAAATATTACTTACTTTTTCACGTCACACTGGCATCAGACTGTACTTTTTTATGCAGTATTTGGTTGTAATCTGTAATACACCCTCCTTGATTAAGATGTATTTATTTGTATTTGTAACTTAAAGTCACTCAGTTATTTTTGAAATTACTAATTTAACGTAACTTGCCCAACACTTTTAATTATTGATGGTCTGATGAAGCTTCATGAAACAGTGTCATGTTGTTTAGAGGTCAGTAGGTGGCGCCATCCATTAAAAAATGATGATGTTTCATTAGAACAATTGTTGAAAACAAATGAAAATAGTGCAAAGACCGCCATCTAGTGGACACTGGAAAATAATGACACTGTTTCATGAAGCTTCAGACCCCACCAGACCATCACTGCTGTTAATAGGTCATAACAGAGGGAAAGTGAACGGGTGAACGTGTTTTTCTTTGCTCCAGAACACGTTTTTGAAGTGGAAATACCATTTAGAAGCTGTTCAGTTGTTTCATTTTCAGACACTATTTCAAATGACTTGATTGATGATTTGATGTGTTGATCTTCTTCATCCTGGCTCACTTTGTTTCCACACATCTTTATTTAAGGGGTGACTCTAAGGTTAAAGAAACTCTCTCTGTGTACTTTATTAAAGACTACAGACTGGAGCTTCGCTTTGATGTGTTCAGCAGGCTTGTAGCAGATCATTTGGAATTAGTCGTTTTTAATGTTATTTGTTGGCTCTTCCCAGCGAGGGCGACTGGTGGGACGCTCGCTCGCTCACCACCGGTGGAAGCGGATACATCCCCAGTAATTACGTGGCTCCGGTCGACTCCATCCAGGCCGAAGAGTAAGTGTGTTCGTGAGCTCGTGGGTCTCTGATGCTCTCGCAGAAGACTCTGTGGGTTTTTTAATCCGAAAACCTTCTTTGAAGCAGTTCATCATAGCCAGATGTGGCAGATGTGTACAGTTAGTGGAGTGAAAACGACGGGAGGAAGCCAGTTAGACGTTTATTCCGCCTGTCAAAAATAAAACAGTCAAAGATGTCAAATTTGGAAACTCCTAAAACACAAGAGGTCACGACATCCAACTTTAATTACACACATAAGTACATTTAAGACGACTTGGAAAAAGAAATACGTTTTTAATTAACTTTAGCATTTTTCTTTTCTATGTACGTTTTTTTTTTCTTATCATTGACCTAATCGTTATTTCAACTCTTTAACGAACCAGTTAAAGCAATAATGCAGGCAAATAGAGCGAATGACAGTATAGAGTCAGCTTAATAGACAACATTATTTTAAATGTAATTCTTGACTACAGGAGGGTCATTTTAAATAATCAGGATTTTTATTGTAAAGTGTGTGAGCCACACACATGAATGAACAAATTCATAATTTAGCTTCATTTGAACATCACTACCCATTAACTTGAAGCCTTAAATAATATATGACTTAACGATTATAATAATTAATAAATAAAAATGCATTAAAATATATTGGTAAATGGGAAAAAATAAACCATGAAACCACTGAGATGAAATACCTCTGACAAGTATTCTGCATGATTCCTGCTCTATATTAATTCTTTAAATGCATGTCAAAGATGCTTTATTAGTGCTTTATATCGTTTGAATTGTTATTTCAATTATAGTCTAATTCATATGAGCTATTTGCAAATCCTTCAAAAGATTTAAGGATCCAGATGATAACTTACAACCACCAAAAAGATTTAAATCGTTATTTTTTAGGTTAGAGAAAATAAACACCTTCCAATAAAAATGATTATTTTAAATGTATTTTGTTAGACACATATCTTTTTTTTTAGGTAATGAGGGCAGGTATATGAAGGGTACGTATTTAATTCAAAATGGACATATTTAAACAAAGGTTTAAGGGTAAAAGAGAGTAAATCTTAAGTGAATTTTCACTCCAAAGTCAGTTAATATTTCCCTATGTATTCCTTAATAAACTAAACTGACGCATAAAAAAATAAATCAAGTTAAATATTGATGGTTGTAAAAGGTGATTAATCTACATAATTTAGTGAAAATGTGTTTCAATTGAAAGTGTTATCTTGTAACATAAAACAGTGAACTCTGCTGAAATACAATGGTGTGTGTTTTGTGCGTCACACATGTTCATGTTTGGTTGTAAGTTCGTGGGTAGAATAAATGGATGGACATGTTATTTCCTTCAACACCTCTTCTTTATTCTAATTGCAGCTGGTACTTCGGTAAACTGGGCAGGAAGGATGCAGAGCGACAGCTGCTGTCCACTGGCAACCCTCGGGGCACTTACCTCATCCGTGAGAGTGAAACCACAAAGGGTACGATCTTTACAGTCGCTCTCTCTCTGTGAGTGACGGTCCTGTCACTGATGTTTACATCATCTATAGAATTTATTTTCCTCTTGAACGTTCCAATCCCTCCTCACAGGTGCCTTCTCCTTGTCCATACGGGACTGGGACGATGTCAAAGGTGACCATGTGAAGCATTATAAGATCCGAAAACTGGACAGCGGCGGCTACTACATCACCACCAGAGCGCAGTTTGAAACCCTGCAGCAGTTGGTTCAGCACTACTCAGGTACTGAAGTGTGGATTTGTTTAGAGCACATGATGATTATATGAAATGTTATAGCCACTTCAAAACTAAAAAGGTAAATATTAGGGCTGGGTATGTTGGCTAGATTTCTTATAGCGATTTGATTTTGATCAATAAGGTTCTGAATCCTTTATTTCAATTAGATTCAGAATCTGCTCTTAAAGTTTTTATGTATTTTTAACTGCGTATTGTTCTGTCGTTTAAGCACCTTGTGGCCCAGCCCTGTAAAAGGCGCTACAAATAAATCTTACTTACTTACTCGAATATTGAAAATGGATTAATTTTGTTTCAATGGACTCTATTTTTCTCCTCAGTTTAAACAACCGTTCTACTTAATGCATGCTCTGCCCTCTACAGGCTGTCGCTACAGGTTGCCTCGGTAGGTGTTGCATTGCGATAGCCTGTAGACGGCAGAGCACACGTTCGTAGACACAACTATAACTAGGGTTTTTTTTGTTTTTGTAAAATAAATCCCCCCTAAAAAAGACAAAACCTTATTGTCTGAAAGGGTTTTCTGTTAATATATTAAATTTCACACTTTCAAACATCCTGGAAATAATAATTGAAATTATAAAATGATATTTAAATCATTTTTTTATTTACCCAGCCCTACGAAGTATATCAATTTACGATGCATATTCTTGATGTACTGTTACATTTGCTCGGATTCATTTTACTGCCTCTCTGTCTCCCTGGCTTCCTCTCAACAGGATGTTTCTTTCCCGTCACGCTCCAGTTGGTGCATCGACATATCTACGTGGATGTTTTAGCTCAAAAATCAACACCATGGATTTTCTCTGAGCGTGTCATGGAACATTAATCACCCTCTTTTCTCTAGATGGTGTTGGGAGCGGAAAACGTCTTTCGCTAACAATCTTTCCTTTCAGGGCTTTTTTTGCGAAAAAGCCACTTGCTTCACTTGCTCTGTTTGCTTCGATTCTCTTTTCAGAGTTTAGAACGTTGTTTTAAAAAGTCGTCGACAAACTTTTTTTAATGATCTTTAGTGGAAGTTCTATAAGAAGTTATTTCAAAATACACAAATAATTGATTTTTATCTTACAGTTAATTATCAAAAAGACGAGTTAAGCAATAAAGGTAAAAAACTATTTAACTGATATACACAAAAATTATATACACAATTTCACACTTTTTTATTAATTATCTCTAAATATATATATATATATATATATATATATATATATATTATATAACGTCTTTGTTTTAATATATTTTCTGTTTTAATTTTTCTTTTATCTAAATGAACTGAAAGAAGAATCCAAAACGTTTCTGTTTTCTTTTTATCTTTTCCTTTGAACTGATAAACTCAGGCTATCGTGAAGTAACTGATATGGAAAATGTAACTGACAGAACATTTTGATCAATTCTTTCTTCATGAAATCTAAACAAATCCAGGTGACCTGTATATAATTGTAGTCTCAAATACAGTTTAAGTGTGTTTATCATCACATCTTTGTTTGGACACAGTTTGACGCCGTGTCAGTATTCATCCATTAGATGGCGCTGGATTGATCCTTCATACGCGACAAGGCACTAGAAGAGTTATTTTACAACCACAAAAACATTGGAGCATAAAGGTTTGCGGTGGCTATTGATCGATCATGTAAGCTGCTGCACCTCCATGAGTGTGTTTTTTATGTCCGCAAACACTCCACCTATCGACTGGTTTTATGAGCAAAAACCTAAGCTGTAGATTTGACGGTGGAGTCGCGAGTTAAATCGCTCGGACTGCACCATCATCAGCCCTTTATCACATGTCGACCGCGTAGTGCAAACATATTATCGCGATGAGTGATGAAACCAGTTCGAACGCAACACCGGCCCGATCAAGGCAAAGGCAAACACGAGGGCCACGTAAAACGTAGGATGTTTGATTTGACGGCCAGAGTGTCATCAGCTAAAGTGGCGAGCTCGTCGAAATGGAAAACACTTTCGTTGCACTCTGCAGTTACGTGTCGCTAACGCCCGCGGTTGCATCACAACCGACTCTGAATGGAAAGTTCCCAGAAGAGGGTTGGCGGGTGTCTTTACTTTAAGTCATCATCGTAAAGCGCGTCGGTCGTGTGTTTGCTCTTTACGACGAGGAGGCTTGTGTTTCACCGGGATGTACTCGCCATCCACGACCGAGACTTAGCAACAAGTGGAACGTTACCCTGGGATGACTTCTGCAGAGCTCAGCGGAGTTAGCGAGGGTTGTGTCTGCGGCTTTTAACTTTAGAAATAAGTGTTCAAATAAACGTAAATGTGTTTTATTGCCGATTTTGTCATGGCTGAGTTCACTCAGAGGGAGCGAGATGTCAGGAAGTGTGTATAAATTGATCAAGAAATTTAGTAATAAGGTAAAGTTTTTTTCATTTAGGAAACTAGTTAGTCGGTCTCACTATAAAGTCAGTCACACATGCTACAGCAGCAATTTTTTTTTAAAGGAAACCTGGATATTTTACTGCAATTTGCAAGAGAACAGAAAAATATATTTGTTGGAGTGAAAGTTTGTTAATGTAGCTATTAGTAATATTTAAAGAGCATCATCTCTTCATTTCATTCTAGAGTTCTCGTTTTCTACATTGAAAAAAACTGTATATTTTTATTATCTAAAACGGACAAAAACAAAATTAAAATGAACTATATTTACCAAAATTCAAATCCTACAAGGTAAATAATATCAGTAGAATCTTAAACACTTGTAGGAAGATGAAATGATTTCCATCCTCACTCAGTCATCGGTTGTTTGTTTCTAAGTGACCTTCTCCACTCGCTCTCGTCCTCCTCTTGACCTCCTCCAGCTTCCGTAACTGTTGCTCTTTCTCTGCCCCCCTTTTGTTTTTTCTGCCTCGCCGGGGGTTCAGAGCGAGCTGCAGGCCTTTGCTGTCGCTTGGTGGTCCCGTGCCACAAGGGGATGCCCCGTCTGGCCGACCTGTCGGTCAAAACCAAAGACGTGTGGGAGATCCCGCGGGAGTCGCTGCAGCTCATCAAACGTCTGGGGAACGGGCAATTTGGGGAGGTTTGGATGGGTACGGAATCGAAAACCGCCGCCGGGAGCGACGAGGAGGCGTGATGGAGGTCGCTCAGAGCCAGCAGAGACACCAGAGTCATGAGAAATATTGTGAGACTTTAAGGTCTTCAGGTGACTCTGCCCTCTGGAGGTGGCCTCGTCATACGTCCTCACTGCATGTGTAGTTAACTGTTCCTCACCTTCCCTCCCATGTAGAGCATGCCGATGGTTTGTGCTTTAACTTAACGGGCGAGTGTTTGAACTACCTCCCCGACACCGTGGGCTTGAGTCACGATGCCTGGGAGATCAGCAGAAACACACTTGATTTGGAAGTAAAGCTGGGGACGGGATGTTTTGCCGAAGTGTTCTATGGTAAGAAAAATAAAATGTCACCAGAGCAACAGTAGGGTAACATTATTCTACACCTTTTATACACTGTGGCCTCAATTCTCAGATTCCAAAAAACTCAATTTAAGACTTAATCTGAGCAGCTGGACTTGGTTTTCGGTCCTTAAGTCCAGATGCCCTTGAGCTGACCTCCTTGGATGGTGCTCAGAGCGTGTGATCTTTCCAGCTCCGGGCACAGCTTTAAACCCTTAAGAGGTGATTTTTTTCAAATCGTGTTTTCCTCCATGTGGAAGATTGGAAAACATCAGGGGCCTCATGTTCAGAGAAGTTTGTGGATTTTTCTACTAAAAACAGTCCAACACCCAAATCCAGAAAATGGTGCACATACAGAAATATTCAGATACAAACATTTTCCTTTGTTCATCACAATCAACGTGGAATTGATCGCAGACTTGTTCGTCCCTTTAAAAAACCTTTGAATAATCGTACAGAAAACTCCCAGTTATTTATTTTGTATTATATTATTCAAGACTTGTCGCACTTTTAGGACTTTTATGGATGTTTTCTCTTCTTTTATTTATCCTTTTTGGTTAGGATTTCCCCCCTTAAAATGAGTCAAATGTACATGAAAGTAACTGCATAACGTGGCATCTCAAGAAATTTGATTTCATACATCTGAATTAAAGTCGTATAGAAGTTATATACTTCCAAAAAACGTTGGTTTGAAGCCATACAAGTCAGGGATGAATCCATTTCTGTGATCTAGATGCTGATCCTCATCACTGTCTTTGTCTGATCACCAATCCTTTAACTAGTGATGGTCTGATAAATCTTCATGAAGCAGTGTCGTTATTTTCAGAGCCCACTAGATGGCGGTCTCTGCACTATTTTCCTTTGTTTCGAACCATTCTAATGAAACATTACATCATTTTTAAACTGATAGCGCCACCTACTGACCTCTAAACAACATGACACTGTTTTATGAAGCTTCATGATCACTAGTTTTAATTTTCATGAAATCCCTTTTGCAACCATTTAAAAAATAAATAAACCTAAATTTAACTTTGATTTAATTAAATTAGTAAGTAATTGTATGTGCCTAACCATTAAAAACACATTCATAAGACATTAGATTGCATTTATCTGAGATCTATTATGTTTTGTAATCATTTATAACGATGTCTATAAAACATAATGTAACTACGACGACTTAAAGAGCCTTAAGTTATGTGACGTATGCATCGTCATGTCTTAAGAATGTGGTCGTCATTCACAACATGTAAAGATGGAGTCCCTGATGCTGAGAAACAAATTGAATCAACATCAGCTCATGAATCTTGTTCTGATGAACCATCTGCGACATTTCAATATTCGGTCAAATCCCTTACAATTAACTTCCTGGAGATTTGGGAATATCGATCTTTTCCCCGCAGCAGCTGCTTCAGTCCAGCGTCCAAGATGGTCTGAGCAGTTGTTTTGTTTTTTTTCACGAGCGCTCTGTGATTTATGAGCCGCTGCTTTAGTCGACCAACATTCAGGTCTCACACTCCTGCAGCTGGCGCTCGGCCACAAATAGATTTCGTTAATCATCCCTTGCTGTTGTGTCGTGGATTCTAATACTGGCCTTAAAAGACCCCCCTCACCCGCCCCCCTGTTAACCTGGTCATGTGTGCGTCACCACTAGGGATGGGTATTGTTTCGGCATAACTATAATAGCTATAGTATTTCTACATTTTTTATTTAATTCAATTTATAAATATTTTCTTACAGTTGTGCTTTCAAAGACTTTGTTGGATTCTTCAGAATTAGTTTGGGGATATTTAGTGCCATTTAAACTGACTGAAAGTATTATTTTTGGAGTTTACTTTGTACTACTAAACTTATTATTGATCTGGAAATATTTTTTTTTTCTTTTGAATCAGAATTTATTTGATATTTATTCAGTATTTTGTGGAGGTTAAATTGTGTTTAAGGGGGTTTTCCTGGCAAATGCAGGAAGATATTCTTACTTCTCTCATTTTAAATGTGAAGAAATTGAAGAAATTTAAAACAAAATGAAGCAGATAAATCTTAAAGTCAGAGCCAGAAGAATCGATACCCATCCCTTAATCACCACAACCCTCCTGCATGATCTAACCGTTTTTTTTCCCGTTGATCGGAAAACCCTCATCTAACGTCTTTCAAAATGATTCCAACAAAGGCACGTGGAACGGAACCACCAAAGTGGCGGTGAAGACGCTGAAGCCTGGAACCATGTCCCCCGAGTCCTTCCTGGAGGAGGCTCAGATCATGAAGAAGCTCAGACACGACAAGCTGGTCCAGCTCTACGCCGTCGTCTCCGAGGAGCCCATCTACATCGTCACGGAGTACATGGGCAAAGGTAGCATCATTGTTTTTTTTTTGTTTTTTTTAACCGAGCCTGAGCTATTTTGTATGTGAGAGGTTGTCTGGACTGGTCTTCTTTCCAGGGTGTCCCCCATCTCGCTATCCAACCCCCGCGTCAACTTTATTTTTTATGTCTTTGTTTTAGGAAGTCTTTTGGACTTTTTGAAAGACGGAGAAGGACGAGCGCTGAAGCTGCCAAATCTTGTGGACATGGCAGCACAGGTACGACGTTTGAGCTTGAGATCAATCTATTAAAAGAATAATAATAATAAAAAATCGATGAATAAAGGATTTGTAAAACACAATTAACATGAGTAGAAACCGAAAAACATAAACTTATTTAATAAATATATTTTACATTTCAATTAAAAACTTTTGAAATTTAATCTGGAACAGCACTGAGATGACTTATACCTCTGCCAAGGAGCTTAGTTCATATGACTACAAGAAAAAAAAAAGAACAATCAATTATAAAAATTATATATATATATTATATCAAAATAGACATTCCAGGAATTTAACCTTTACCCAAAAAGTGTCTTAATAAACGTAGTCCTCAGTGAACTTTGTCAATTTCCGATGAACAATCAGTACGCATTTTGTCAATACAGTCACAGAAATGTATTTAGTAAAGTGATTTAAACATATGCTCTGTTTTATAAGGTGTTATTACTGGGTTAAAATAAGTAAATAATAAAACATTTCTGAATCCAGATGGTACCACAGATAACCACCGAAACTGAATTAGAAGGAAATCATCATTTTTGAGTTATTTAACTATAGAAACATTTGCAGTTATAAACGTATTCTCAACTAAATCTGTTGAAGACAAAACACGTTGACGAAATCGTGACTAATCGTGGTTTGAGGAGTTGATGCAGCTGCTCTCTCTCGCCTGTAGGTGGCAGCAGGGATGGCCTACATCGAGCGCATGAACTACATCCACAGAGACCTGCGGTCGGCCAACATCCTGGTCGGAGACAACCTGGTCTGCAAGATCGCGGACTTCGGTCTGGCTCGACTCATCGAGGACAACGAGTACACGGCTCGACAAGGTGACGCCATCGTTAGACACACTCCTAGAACAGGATAGTTGAAGTGTCTTTAAATATGTAGTGTACTTTTCAAAATAGATAGATAAACTTTTATTTACCGACTAGAAAACTATTAAGTAGATTGCTTGTGGCCTAAGGTTTCGGGTTCAATCCCCGCAGGTTAGAATGTAAGCATCAAATGTAAAATAAATCAGGAATTTGAAGGAAATAATTGAGACAATAATTTGATATTGTGGAGATTTACTCACAACAAAAGACACAAAGAGAAAATGAATGTTAATCCAAACATAGCTTACGCAACAATCAATATAGCAATTAGTCTAGAATTAGCTTAGCAACTTAGCAAGTCCAATTTAGCAATTAGCCTAATATTAGTTTAGCAATTTAGTAAATCCAAGTTAGCATTTAGCTTAGCATTATTTACTATTCTTAATACAAAATAAAGTTTGTGCTTCAATCACTAACATATTTACCCTCAAAGTGTGCTTCAGCATTAGCATGCTATTTAGCATGTAGCAGCTCATTTTTAAATTTGTATTCTTACCTTTTTATTTTTCCTCACTTCTCATCATTTTTACTTCCTTCCCCCCTTTCCCTTTTGTTTTATTTTATTTCACTTTTTTTTACAAAGTTAAAGCCTTTTCAGTGTTTTTTATTAATGGTAAAATATATACACTGAGAAAAAAGATTGTCATAAGAAAAACTGTGATTCAGAATAAAGTATGACATTCGCATTGAAATTATAGCAACACATACAGTTACTAAGACAGAATGACATTATAATTAATGAGACATTAAATGAAAGAAAATTATGAAAATTCAAAACAAATCAAAGTTAAATTTGGTGTTTTTAATCGTCTCCTGCAGGAGCCAAATTCCCCATCAAGTGGACGGCCCCGGAGGCGGCGCTGTACGGGAAGTTCACCATCAAGTCGGACGTCTGGTCGTTTGGCATCTTGCTCACAGAGCTGGTCACCAAAGGTCGAGTGCCTTATCCAGGTGAGCGTTGTTACTGACATGAGGTCAGCCATCTGAATATATAGAGTTTTCGGGCTTTTGATCGGCCGATACATATTTACAGTAAAAACGCCAGCCAGTGCGGTGACGACAGCGTAAACGAAACTTCCTGTCAAAACCTGAGTCGGCCTTTCTCACTGCTGCCGTGACGACCAGCTGTGTGTTGTTTATGCGAAGGAAAGACTCTTTGACGCTCGAGTAGCTGCGCTTTCCAGGGCTGCGTAAAGAGATAAGCGAGATTTAATTAGTGCGAGTCGCCCGAGGGACGACCTGAGATACCGAGAGAGGAGATGCCGAGCGCTGAGGCGGAGATCCTGGCTGGGAGGACACATGTTGGTCCAGATGTTTGGACGAGCCGGTAGTGTTTTTAGTCTCCTGTAGATTCTGCACAGCTTGTGGCGCAGAAGAGAGTTGCTACTTTAGCTTAGTTAGCGTAGCTAAACATGGCAATAGAGCTTTGGAATAAAGTTTTCTTCTTCGGTAAAATGAGCTAAGATTTGTTAGTCATTGGTTTATGTTAGTCATTTGTTTTCCACACGAACATTTCTAATTGTTCACCATGTAAAACTTCCTGTAAACATGTATATATTTTTGCCGTAAATGACAACAAAAATGTATTTTGTTTTGTGTCGCGCTTTCAGTTTGACAATCATAGATCTCAGATTTCTTCTCGAGGACATGGACTACGATCCCACAAAATAGCTTGAAAATATAATGAATAATAATGAATAATAAAATACCATTTTAGCGTCATGTGAGATTTTCAAAGAATGACGCTTGTTATGAAGGTTGAGGACATTATTCTCATAAATAATTTAAATCAACATAAAAAAAGGCAAAAAATTAGTTTGAATCTCACTCCTTTTTATTTCCTGAAACTTGTCAGCCCTGACATTGACAGTGTGCGCACGTCAATGGTTACTGAATAAGCATCGAAGCTTATCTTTCACAAATAAATCCAAATGTAGCCAAAGAAATAAATCTATTCATAGGAAAAGGAATGTTACAAAACTGCTTTAAAAGTCAATCTAGATGTTTCCTTTTTTACAGGAAATTTTTCTATTTTTCTATTAAATGTAAATGTTTTAGGTGGTTGAATGATTGACATTAGCACCGGTTCTTCATCACGCCCATTATCATAAACTGTTTTAGACAAGCTCCTTCCCAGGTGCAAAACAAATAGACTCAAGGACCAATTTATTCCTCGGGCTATTAAATTGTACAATTCTGAGTTTGGGGGCAGGAGTGGAGTAAAAGTATAATGATGTTCTATTCTATGTTAATCTTTGTATCCTTTGTCTTTGTTATTTTTCTTTGATCTATGTTCTTTATCATTATCTTTAGGCTTAGATTGTATCATCTTGTTATTTCTCTTTACTTCTCTTTGTTCTTGTTCTTATTTTATTTTGATATTTTCTTATGAAAAATTGCTGTATTTGCTGTGGATAATTTGGAAAAAAAAAACAATTTCAATCAATATCAATAAAGTTCTACCTTCCTACCTAAACATTGTCATTACTTAGTAATGGGTCTGTTTTGAAAAATAGAACGGAACGTATACATTTAAAGTAAAGTATAATACGTGAATTTACAACAATTATAAGTAACAAAAAAGTTGATTTGATAGTTAAAGATTTATCAGCTTCGACTTTAAATGTCGAGCCTCTCATAATAAGCTGTATAAATGTTGATCCTGTGTCCAGGCATGAACAACCGGGAGGTCCTGGAGCAGGTGGAGAGGGGCTACAGGATGCCGTGCCCCCAGGACTGCCCGATCTCCCTGCACGAGCTCATGCTGCAGTGCTGGAAGAGAGACGCCGAGGAGCGACCCACCTTCGAGTACCTGCAGGCCTTCTTGGAAGACTACTTCACAGCCACCGAGCCTCAGTACCAGCCCGGGGACAACCTCTAAACCTCCTTCCTGCTCCTCTCCCTCACACCCCCAGGGGCTCATCTGGGGCAGGAAAACAAAAACAAAAAAAAACTCTTTTGAATTTAGAAATCTGTACAGTTTAAGCTTCTTCACCACCTGCTGTGAAGACGTGAAGGAGGAAGAGGAGGGATGTGGTGGTGCATTCAAATACCTGTATTCAATGTAAATAAGAAAAAAGGCTTGTTTTAATTTCCCTGTTTCAGTTTGAGATTTTTATTTTTTTTTCCCTGCACAAGAATAATAATAATAATGCAGAAGAAGCCGAGCAACCGGAGCAGGCGTCTTTTATTTTTCATTCCTCCCCGAGTCATGATCACTCTTTTTTTATTTTGTCGCTGTAACCAGGGTGTGTACATGACTTCCTCCTCCCTGGTTCGAGCTAGAGCTTAAATCAGGAAAGAACTTGGCTGACATTTTACTGACAATAGTCGTGTATGTCTTGTTTGACCTCGAAAGACTTGAGATCACATTCCTCTTTTCATCTCATCCGCCATTTTATTTTTTAACCTGTTTTTTTTTTGAGGGGGGGGGGTCACTGCTTTGCTGTTTGGAATTCAGAAACAATAAATATTTTACACTCTTTCCAAGATACTTCATTTGTATCTATAATTGCTCTAGTTCATAGTCGCACACAGGGATAAGAACTTTTTGATGGTTTGAAGTAGAAAAGCACTGAGACGGCGCACACCTCCTCCAAAGGCCTAAATTCATGTGAGTGTATACAAACCAGAGGTAGAACAAGTTAGATTCACTCACTTAATTAACTTTTGCTCCTTTTAATCCCTGCGTTATCTCTCGATCAAGGTGACCCGAAAGGCCCGGGAACAAATGTGTTTGTGGTATCCCTTGTGTTGTCTCTGGGTCAAGGTGAATGACCTCCCTGGCTTCCATGAATACATATGCAGTGGCTCCAGAACACCAGGGACAACCCAAGGGACACACAGGGGTTGAGTAAAGATGGAGGATGATCCTGGTGCCTACAGGTGGTTTTGATGTTCCCGGGAACTGAGACTGGATCTCATGGCGGCGACAGGAAGCTAGAAGCGTCTCTTCCTGTTCCATAAATAAAAGTTCTCTTACTATGTCAGTGTATTTGTTGTAAACACCACTGTGGTAAAACAGCTATGAAGATGATATTTTAATGTTTGTTTATCATTTTCTAAATATTGTTATGGCTACACAATGGTGTGGTGGTCCTCAGTACCTGTAGTGGTAGTATATGTATATGACTGTATATACAGGAAACTTGTTTTTCATCCGACCTCTTCCTCTAAGCATCTGGGAAAGGTTCCAGCAACAAGAAACCCAGATAAGGGAATAGTTGGTAGAAATAGGGTGGGTATATATATATATATATCTATTTATATATATAATGTATCCTCTCATCCTTAGTCATCACCGGGATCTCGCTGGATTTTATTGTTCTTTTAGCTGATAAGAATGTAACTACTGCTGCCATTTGGTGGACGGAAGTTTAATTTTTATTTATTTTTTAAACAAATACTGCAATATTTGTATGGTAATTGAAAATTTAAAAAAATATATTACACACATGTTATTGAAATATAAACCACAATTGAAGTATGATTAGAATAAAATATTATTTTAGCCCAAGCCCAAAAGATTTTCTCGATACAGTGCCGTTGAATATCAGTGTATCGATATTTCCTTACACCCCTAGTTGAAATTGAATGAAAATCTTAAAGAGATAGTTCACCTAAAATTCATATTCTGCCCATTTTCTATTCACCCGCATGTTGACTAAGGGTTGGGATTGTTTTCAGAGTAATTCGCTATAGAAGCTAAGGTTCATCTTCGTCCAAAAAATAAGTTTAAAAACATCCAAATACCTCCATACTGCTCGCCTGTAACGTCCATTTTGTATTGAAGCCTTGAAAGTTTGTTTATAGCAGATTACTCTAAAAATACTCCCAACCCTCGGTCGACAGGGAGAAGTAAATGAGTGAAATAAGAATTTGGGTGAACAATCCCTTTAATACTTCTGTTTCTAAGTAATTGAGTTTTCATGATACGGTGTGGTTATTATCAAAGGCCACTTGATGGCGCTCTCTATTCTGTAATCTTCGATGTGTTATCGTTGGACTGAAGCACCTGGTGATGCTGGAAATGATTCCACTGTGTCATGAAACATCAACCCATCCCTAGTGGATGCTGCAGGTACTGACGGAGGAAGGAACTCGACAGGTGCGTAAGGATGTTTACTTTCGCTAGCATTAGGTTTATTCGTTTATTTTCTGGGTGAGTAAAGTGAGTTTGTGTTAAAGTCTTGTGTAAAAACGCCTGTTCACACACGTGAATCCACTCTGAGCAGGTGAGTCCGACACAACGTATGAGAGTCCTCATCCCTCCTTCCCTCCTTCCTCTCTCCTCCAGCAGCATCTGTCCGTCAGCTCTATCCATCATGTGAGGTGTCGCCCTCAGACCAGGAACCATGGAGGGAGCTCAGGTCAGCGTCCTCATCACCGTCCAGAAGATCTACTACCCACTGCTGTGTGTTCTGGGGATTCCAGGTGAGACTATTTTTTTCATCGTTCGTACTGATGGTCGTGGATTTTTTTGACAGTTGTCGATGTGATCTGAAATCTAAAACACTCAAAATATATAAATCTTAAGTGTTATAATGTGTTAATATTCCACTTACTTTACTCAAATATTAAAAGGTTTTACTGACATCATTTAATTCAACTTTCATCCCATTTGTGTTTATTTTTATTTCTTATAAATAACTTGTTTATCTATTTTTATATGTATTATTAGCAGCTCTAACTAATCAATACATTTGGATAAACACAAAGTGATAATAAAAGTATTTAGAAATTCAAAAGAAAAACATATGTTTAAATGAAAATGATTGTTTTTTTCTACATTTATTGCAGAATTCTGTCTGTTTCGCATATTTTTGTTATTAAATCTGTCAATATTTATATTTGATGTGTAACTTTTTTAAATACTCGTTTTTTAAGGTTAGATTGTGGTTTTTAATTGGTAACAGATTCTTGTTGCTTCTGTGAAAAGTATTTCTCCACTTTCATTGCACAGCATTATTTTAAACAATGTGTTGAACATGTTTGCTTTTTTTATAAAGTCTGAGTTACTGAGCAAAAAAAAAGTTTATTTCATTTTCCATCAGTGCTACGTGCATCTTTTTTTCAGACTGATCTACCGCCCCCGTGTGGCAGGAAATATACTAGCATCCTTTAAAAAACTGGCTACTTTAAATCCTGCTTTTATAGACTGTATTTGTGTTTCTGTCCCATCAGCAAACCTCTTCACCTTCTACATGATCTGCGTCCGTAAGTGCGGGATGTCCGACACGGCCATCATTTACCTGAGCTGCCTGGCCATCGTGGACACCTTCTACCTGGTGTGGGTGATCCTCATCGACCTGACCCTCACCTTCTGGCTGCGGCAGCCCTTCTGGCACGCCCACCCGTGGTGCAGCATCCTGGGCTTCCTCCAGTACGGCTCCCTCTACAGCTCCTCCTGGATCGTGGTGGTGTTCACCATCGAGCGCTACCTGGCCCTGCGCAGCACCGCCTCCAAGCAGGCCGAGGCCCGGGTCACAAAGCTGACCTGCGTGGCCATCGTCCTGGTGTCCCACCTGGTCTCCCTGCCCCTGGGCTGGATCAACGTGGTCATGCCGACCGACTTCGTGGTGGGCGGCGAGAACGTGACCCTGCCCAGGTGCCGGTATCGCTCGGCGACGTACTCCACGGTGATCGTGTGGATCACCACCTTCTTCTCCGGGGGGATCCCCATCGTGCTGGTCATGGTCTTCAACTACCTCATCGGGTTCAACCTGTGTCGCGCCAGCAACCTCTTCACCAAAGAAGACCGGCGGGTCATCCACGGACGCAGCACCCGGGGGATGCTGAAGAGGACCCTCCTGCTGTTGGGGACCATATCGGTTTCCTTCGTGGTGCTGAGTCTGCCGCGGTTCGTCACCTACTGCATCCTGAGGACCAAGTACAACACGGAGAACTTCAACAGGAACGACTACAGCATCCCCATCAACGTGGCGGGCGACCTCGCCAACATGCTGCAGAACCTCAACTCCACCACCAACTTCCTCTTGTACTGCATGGTCAGCAGGAGGTTTCGGACAGAGATCGTGAAGGCGCTGACCTGTAGGGAGAAGACGCAGGACATGGGATCCATCCTGACCCGAACTACCATGAAGGTCTTCTCCATAGCCGTCCATGAGACGCCGTCCAGTAGCTCCCTGACTGTGGAGCCAGCAGACAATCAACAGAGCCGTCAGAAACCAGAGTAATACACTAAATATGTTCCTTTGTTCCCTTTAAATACTGTTTTTATATTTAAATTCTTCAATTAAAAACATGAGAAAATGTTGTTTTTATCTTTTTTTTCAGAATGAGACACATTTTAGTCCATCAAACAACCCTTGCATTTTAAACCAATAATAAAAGATCAGCTATGAAGTTTTATAGTCTAAAGTTTAATAATAATAACTTCATTCATTACAAGAGAAAATGTGTATTTTCAGCTGTTCCTATTTTCAAGACAAGTTAGCAACTACAGCTAATAATTAGCCATGTGGCTAGCTTAGTGCAAACAAGCTCTAAATGAAAATAAATACATAGTTTAATTGTGTACAGGGTTTTATACTTAAGCTAATTCCTTATTAATAAATATAAATATAGCCAATAAAGCAAGCAAGTTCCTGTTTTCAAGACAAGTTAGCAGCTACAGCTAATCATTAGCCATGTGGCTAGCTTAGTGCAAATAAGCTCTAAATTAAAAATAAATACATAGTTTAATTGTGTACAGGGTTTTATACTTAAGCTAATTCCTTATTAATAAATATAAATATAGCCAATAAAGCAAGCAAGTTCCTGTTTTCAAGACAAGTTAGCAACTACAGCTAATCATTAGCCATGTGGCTAGCTTAGTGCAAATAAGCTCTAAATTAAAAATAAATACATAGTTTAATTTTGTACAGGGTTTTATACTTAAGCTAATTCCTTATTAATAAATATAAATATAGCCAATAAAGCAAGCAAGTTCCTGTTTTCAAGACAAGTTAGCAACTACAGCTAATCATTAGCCATGTGGCTAGCTTAGTGCAAATAAGCTCTAAATTAAAAATAAATACATAGTTTAATTGTGTACAGGGTTTTATACTAAAGCAAATTCTGTATTTACAAATATAAATGAAGCCGTTAAAGCAAGCTAGTTGCTAACAGTGAAGGAGAAGGTTAACATAACTAGTTTAACCCTGTATATTAAGGGAAGCTAATAGATCAATTAAAGATGAATCTTATTTTCTTCATGTTATATTAATAATTTACTTTTTTTTTTTTTAAAGGAGTAAATTTAAAACTCGTGTTTTTGTTGCCGTATAAAGATAATATATCGACGCTTCTTTACACAATAAAATGTACAACTGGTGCATAACTTAATTTACTTAAAATACACTTTTAAACACAGTGTGAACCGTTCATGATGCAGTTTAAAGTGCACAGGTGCACAGGTGAATGAGCTCAGGTGAATGAGCTCAGGTATGTGGGTCAGCTGATCGAGGGAGGACTTCATACCTTGGAATGTTTTGCATAACAACTTTGGAAAGAAAAAAAAAATTGTGGGATTACTTCCTGGTTCAGTCCAAACCGGTTTGAGTCCAGACAAGTCGATACAACAGCAGAGCAGCGGGTATGTGTTTGTATCTACTTGTTTCTCTGTGGTTCCTCGATAAAGACTCTGTGGTCTAGTTTAGATTAGAGATTATGTTCTCAACCTTTGTTCCACGTCTGTAATGAGTCAAACGCTTTTATATCAGGTTAGTGACTTTTGTGTTACTTCTGAGCTCAGTGTTTGCGACGATCATAACTTTTTCTTCAGTACTAAGTGGTTCCTCTGAAGATCTTCAACTCACTCTGGATTTTTTTTTTCCCCCAGACTCGACCCGAGGTCACGAAATGGATCATCTAGGTCCCTGTCCTCATCCCAGTGTTCCCGTGGAGGTGGACGAGAGGATCAGTCCGACCAGTTTTCAATGGGCTTCGTGTCAACGATGCATCATGGAGTCGAGGGCGGGTAGAGATCCAGTGCAGCATGGAAGTGCCGTTGAGGTCCGTTTCAAAGACCTTTCATGGGATCCCCGGTGTGATCCTGGACGTTTGAGCGGCGACCCATGGTCTCAGCCCCAGAATTATGTCTATGGTCCCCACTGTGACGGCAGAGCGCTGCGACCTCAGGCGGATGAATCTGTGTTTCCTCACACGAGCGGCGCCTCGAACCCACCTGATGGTGAAGAGGAGAGTCTGGATCGACCGTTCTCGCTGATCTCCGTTGACCTTCCACACCCGAACCCCTCTCTGTACGCAGCAGCCTGCAGCCCAGTTCTCAGTAAGTAGTACTCATACATCCTCACAGATTTGAGTTGAGTAGTACCAATAGTTGACCCCAGACCGGTCTCTCGTTGGGTGGAACTACCAGAGATAAGAGGCATATAAAAAAAAAGGTTGGCTTTGAACTTATCTAGGAAATTGTTCTGGAAGCACTTTTATAACATGTATTCCGTATGAATAATTTACGTTTATTTCATTTCATGGTCAAAAAGTATTACTTAAGATATCACATAGTTGTGTCCACAGTTATGGGCTGTAATCGCTTCTCTATCTTTTTTTATTTTTGTGGGAATAATTACAAGAATTAAATGATCACGAACCCAATTCTGAAATACATAGGAAGTTGATGCAAAGACTTCAAGGTCAGTGTGATATTGGTATCTCTTTCTGGTCCTCATGAAAAATATACATAAAATATACATTTGTTTCTGTGCATCTTTCAGCAAATGTTGGATGGATTGATATTGATATCTGGAGTTAAGTCTGGATTTGAAAAGGTTAAGAAAGAATTATGACTTTAAAACTAAGTCATCTTTTATTTGACTGAATGGACAAAAAATGTTTTTAACATTTGTTCCATACAATGTTTCAGAGAAGGTTGCCTCTGGCTTTGAAAAACTGGAAGTGTCAGGCTCACATTAGTTAGAATTTTTCCAGGTTCCAGTTTAATACAGGTCCGAGTCTTGGTAAAAAAAAAAAACAGTTTTTGCTAATTTTTGAATGGGCTGCCCTTATGTGACTTATACATATTATGGTCCATGCAGACCCTCATCCAGTGCACCGGGGTTTTCAAAGAAGGTCTGAGTTTCACATGCCAGCAACTCAACACCAACAAGATCATCCATATTATCCTGACGACTCCAGGATTCCACAGCAGACGCCTCAACCGTACCCTCAGCCTCGGTAACAGCAACGTTTCTGATTCTTCACATCATGAAGAAGTCAATAATGCTGCCACACATTCTGCTACACATATGACTTGTTAAGGTTCCTGCACCACAACAAGATGCCTTTTAAAAACGCTCCCCATCAAGTCAAGTCATCGGCGGTGGAGGTGATGCAGGAAAGGGGCGTCGGCCTCTCCATGAATCCACACGCAGGACCAATCACGAGAGAGACCAGGAAGACCATCAGCCTCCCAGAAGAGGCCAGTAAGTGTTTTCTCAGACAAACAAAAAAAAGGAATAAATAAGAGTGTTTTTTTATGGTGGCAGGGATTGTTTTCATCACATACTCTTCGGACACGGCAGCAGAAATGGTTCCTTTCACTAAATTCCTGAGCGACCAAGGATTCAAACCAGAGGTGAGATCCTGCATGTGGTTCATTACAAAAATATATATTTCTTCGACGTCTGACTTGTTTGGCAGAGCGACATGTTCGATTCTCCCATTCGACGGATGGGGATCAGCAAATGGATGGATCGCTTTTTGAATGACGTGAGAAAATTAACTTTTACACTATCATATAAACAGGTGATATTTTATTTAAAATCAGTTTTAAGACACATGTTTTGATGTTACTTTTTTGTTTAAACCCCATAAGCATGTCAAGTCACATGTTATGCTTTCTAAATGAAAAATATAATAATAAGTAGCAGTTAATGTGTTTAAATAATTCAAATATTCTTATTCATTTCTGTCCTTTTGTCTTCATCCAGCACACACACACTTTGAGTGCAATATCCAAGCAGTTTTTCCAGGATTGCATATTCATTTGTATTAAAGATTTTCTAAATTATCTACCTTTTTTCTTTTTCTTCCCCAGAAATCGGTCCTGATCCTCGTGGTCGTCAGTCCCGGGTACAAGCAGGACGTGGAGGGAATCAACGTCGACGAGCACGCCCTGCTCACCAAGTACATCCACAACCAGGTGACGTCAAGAAGAATCTCTGTTTAACTGATTCACTCAAACATTTCATCCTCAGATCCAGAACGAGTTCATCCAGCAAGGTTGCACAAACTTCCGTCTCGTGCCTGTTTTATTCCCAAACGCCACCAAGGTAAAATAAATAATCATTTAAATGGGATTAAATAAATAGATAATGCTTGTTAAAGTTTATTTCTGGATTGCTGGAAAGTGTCAATATATATTTTTTAAATCATTCTGTCACAGAGACACGTTCCAAACTGGCTGCAGAACACCAGGATCTACAGTTGGCCCCGGGACACTCAAGACCTGCTGCTGCGCCTGCTGAGAGAGGAACGTTACATCCTCCCCCAGAGAGGGGGAGACCTGACCCTCACTGTCCGCCCTCTCTGAGTATTTTGTGGACCAAAAAAAGTTGATCCCAAGAATTTCCATTTTCCTACCATTGGTCTTTTTTTGTGACCTCAGAACAATAAAAGTGTGTATCTGAATGAATGGAAATCATTCAGTCACCTCTTGATAGTTGTAATGAAGACATTTTTATTTGTTCAGGCTTTTCCTTGATTTTCTGGAACTCTTGTGTTGTTCTCAGTTTTATCTTGACCTTTAAAGTATATACTTTATTGAGTATTGTTTTGATTGTTTAAGCGCTTTGTGACCCTGGTCTGGAAAAGCGCTCTATAAATACAAATGACTTACTTACTTACATACTCTAACTCGTGTGATACTGTCTATTGGCCAGCAGGTGGCAGTATTGTTTAAAAAGAAACAAGTAAAGCACAAACGCCACATATGGAAATGAACAGAAATTGTGAGACGATTAATAAAAGAAAAGTCATTGACATGCAAAAGACGTTCTTTGCAAACAACTGTACCCTCATAAAACGGTTTTTAAATCAATAGATGTAATCTAAAAAATAATAATAATAGTAATAATTTGAGTGATAATAATATTTGGACCCCCTAATTTAATTGAATCATGTAACTGCTTTTGTAACCCCTTTTTCAAAGTAAAAGCAGAATACAACACAGGCAATACAGGATTGAGAGAGAGAGAGAGAGAGAGAGAGAGAGAGAGAGAGAGAGAGAGAGAGAGAGAGAGAGAGAGAGATGACTAAATTCAAGATTGTTTTATGCATAGCTTTCAAAACCAAGCATTAAAATATTGTTTTTTGGTTAAGTTATCGGAATTCAAATATAAACTGTATGTAAAAAAAAAAAGTTTTAAAAATAAAATGTGAAATTAGTGAACTTTTTAATAAACCAATGATTTAATTTGATTATTAAAAAAAAAAGGCAATGCTTAAAAAACTAAAAGTTTATATTTAAAGTCGACATGTGGCTTTTATTTTGAAGTCGTCGCCGGATGTCCTCGTGTTATGGGGGGGTTCGCTCGCTGGCTTCCCTTCTTCAGCTAACGCGGACTAGCCTGATATGGAAGCAGAACCGAGCCGCGGCTGCTCGGGGGTTCCGAGGCGTGATTTCCACAGATAACGCCATATCCCGGAAGACCCCGGCGCACGTCTTCCTGTCCTCCAGAGAACAGCACCAGGAGTGTCGGGGCAGAAGCCGCGGGACTGTCACGGTGACAACAACCACCAGATGGACGCCGGGACCAGAAGACTTGTCCGCCGTCGAGCGTAGCTGGACTCCAGAGTCGGACTGCGGCACGAGCTTTTTCCCTTTGGTCTCGGTTCCGAGGGTTGACAGCGTGTCCAGCGACTGTTAAAAACACTTCTCCTCCCCTGGACCGTACTGTTGTCTTTTTGGACCCGACGAGAGCGTCATGTTTTCGGTGCGGATCGTCACCGCGGACTACTACCTGGCGGTCCCGGTCCAGGACCTGGACGTCCGCTACTCCGAGTTCAGGGAGACCGCGGTGAAGAAAGTTCCGGTGGTTCGGATCTTTGGAGTGACGCCCGCAGGTCAGTCATGTGTGTTTACTTCCCCACGCTGGGCGTTATTACGGTAATATTGGGAGTGAAAAAAAATTCGATTTGTGTTTAAACGCAATGAGATCCAGTCGGTTCTGATCTGGCGCTTTTTTTTTTCTTCCCTCAGCGGAAGCTCGTCTTGTGTTTGTATCCGCTCAGAGAAAACCCCCTTAACTAAGATTTCACTTTTCTTTTTTTTTTTAAAATGCGCTTTTATTTGACGTAAACAACCTGCAGGCTCGACACACGTCACCTGTCAGGTCGTAGTTCAGGGTCAAAATACCTGGTGAAAAAATGTCTCAATGTTGACTTGATTTTTTTTTTTTTCCTGGACCTGGGAAGGAAAGCCTGGGCGCCTTCACTCATTGTCATGGAAACCACCGTGCACGAGCGCACATGCGTGTGGTAGATCTGTGCAGCATGTTCAAACAAAAGGCTTGGACGAGAAGAAAAAAAAATGTCACTTCTGTCTTATGTATGGACCTCAACAGAACATTTTGTGCAGATCCAAACTGAACCAGGGACATGTCAATCTCCCTACATTTAAAAAAAACAATAGTCTTATCACAACAATGGCTCTTTTCATTTACATTTTCTTTAGAACCTCAGACATTCTTTCTGGTTTCTCTTGTTGACAATGATCTGCAGGAGCTCCCGGTGAGGATTATGGGATTTGGTGCTGAGGAATGAAGGACAGTCGTCCAGGGTTAAGGTGTCATGTCTGGGTTTTTTAGGGGCTGTGTTGTGTGTGTTATACCTGCATGGTTGTGGGCAGCCATCGCACACACATACACACACACACACACACACACACACTGCGGTAGAATCATGTCTGTGCATGAATGCAGGGGGAACAATTTATCACCGAACGACAGAAGAGGATTCAACACAAAGGGAGTTGTCGATCTGAGTTGATAATAAATCTGAATAAAAACATCAATGCCAGGTTTTTTTCCCCTCATTTCCTCTCAGGTTTACTGATCTGATGGATTCAAATACATGTTTGGGGTGTTGTCGCCTCAAATGCTGTCACTAATTATAATCTGTTGCAATATGTATATATAATTTCATATTTTTTACCTCTGACAACACTTAAACCTATGATGAAAATGTACATTTTCATATTACTTTTTTCTTCACATACAGTTTGATATTGTAATTCCAATAATTCACTTAATACACTAATATTTTAACAACTATCCTCTGAGTAAAAACCCTTAAAATCTATTTCTAGGATGAATTTCAAGCGTACTTTTCATGCGACTTTCCCTTAAGTGACATCTGTATCTAATTTATCATAAACCTCTTATCTTGGAGTCGATCCCGAATGACGACTTCTTCACTTGGCAACACAAAGTCGTTCTCGATGTTGTCATCAAATTGTTGCTTCTTTCTTGGACCTAAGCTCGTAAAAAGAAGATGTTTCTATTTATTTCTTTGCGGTTTGAGTAACAGACCATAATGTTTGGGCGACGTTTTTTCTTGTCTCTTCTTTTGTCTTAAGGGTGGAGTCTTAGTGTGATTAGCTGTGTTTGTGTGTGTGTTCTTTTATCTCATCAGATTGTTTATCCTGGTGGCTGCAGTGTCTGTTCAGAGCCATGTGGTTCTGGCTCCGGTCCTCGTGGTCCTTGTCCTTTCCCGACCTAAGGCGTGCTCGCGTCTACCAATCAGCCCGGTGTAATCCGATGCCTTGCTTCCTGCTTTTCTTCACTCTTTTGTTTGCATCCAGAAGAGTGGTCAGCCTGCACATGATCCAGCACTGCTGCATACCTGCCTCTGAGGAAAAAAGGGAGGAAAATAAAACGAATGCTATTGTTGTCACGATCAGCACCGGGTTTTATAAATCATCTGCTTCGAAACTGTCCGAGGTCGTGACGGAAATATATCTTGCAACGCTTCTTTAACCTTTTAAGGTTTGACGGCGTCCACGAGCTGTGGAGCCCTCGCTCCTATTTTAGTGTCTTCGCTTCAACTGTTTACTCAGCGTTTCAGATAAGACCAGGAGAAAGAGGAGGGCATGACTGATCGAGGGGCGAGCCAAACCAGGGGCCTCCTCCTACCCCCCCCCCACACACTGCCCCCCAGGTTGAGCTCTCTTCAGGGGGAACCCCTTAATGCCATCTGAAGGAATTCCTTCAGTTCCGTGAATGGGATAATGTGGTGTTTCAAAAGAGTCTCCTGGCTCATTAGGTAGAGGGGTCATTGTGCTCCTCACTGTTTACTCTCCACCTCTTCTATCTGCTTCAGCGGTTCAATTATAAACTGCTGCCCCCTCTTTATTCTACGTCCTGTGTAGAACCGGCTCGTCCTGATGTGGACCCGGAGGATCTCAAGAGTGGCTCTAACTTGTTACGTCTGATCTTTTTTCCCCGGTTTGGGCTCGGTCCATTTCCTCCTTTTATGAATTTCTTCACGTTTGTTTTCTTTCATCTTTTAGATCTCAAAGAGGTTATTCAAGTGAAGATGTGTGCAGGCTCAGCAACATTCACTCATTAATGTGATTATTACTGTTAAGTCTGAGTGTTTAGAGATGTAGCGTTCAACCCTCACAGAAAGAGGAACACTCCTGGGCACTAATCCTAATCCTGTGACATTTTGGCCCCCCAAATTTGAGGCCCAGCTTCTTGTTCAAGATGAAAATCATTGAGGGATGGAGCTCCTGTTTCACTTGAAAACAACCCTCATTCCCGCTGTGAAGCAAAGGCCGACAATCTGAATAGAAACGTGGTTGTTCCTGTTAAAATAAGAAGCGTACCCCTCACTGAAACATATGTTGGTAGCTCCCATTTAACAAACATGTTTTTATCCTTTATTTTACTTTGAAATCCCTCAATTTATTTTTGCATTCAGTGTCTTAGACTTGACCTACTGTGGTGTCAAACTACACTCATGTTGTACGTGTCTCAATTACAACTTTTCCATTTCATTTTATTGTAAGTGTGCTGTCTCACTCTCACCGACTCTGAGTCAGTTGTAGTTGCAGCACGGGTTCATTGTGTAAAACTAAGGAGAATGCTAAGAAACGTACATTAATGTCGGGTTAACATAACAAGCCCCCAAACATAACCGAAACTAGCGCTCTGATAAGACAAACACAATTTACAGTTGTTGTAAAGTTATCATACTAATCTAGTATGAACACAAACTATAAATAAAGTCTAAACATACCGACGATGCTTTCTGCGCGACATGAAACAAGATCGCTGCTCGTTGCAGCATGTAAACAAGAACTAGAAGTTTGAACTTGACTAATTAAGAGGCACCTACGGGTCGCGGCGAGGGACAATTCCCCAAGGCGAACAAAACTCAAAACACTCAACATATATGCAACAAAGGGAAGGAACATGACAGCAATGCTGTGTCTCAAATCGCATACTAGCATACTCAAAGTTAGTATTTTTAGTGTGTAAGTGAGTCTCAATTCTTAGTATGCGAAATTTAGTGCGCCATGCACTAAATTGACGTACTAAAATGCCCACAAAACTGAGTATGGTTCGATGGACACTATCTACCCTAAACAGCCGCCATCTTAGTGACGTTGTAAACGGAAGTTACGTCATATATAAATGCATATATATGCATATACTTACAGGTGTATTTTCCGCAGCAGTAGGAGGATAAACACGTCTTCAGTGCTGATACCAGCTTAAATATCTCGTGAATATTTCGATTCTCATATTTTTTCTTTATTTCTTTTTCCAAACTTGCAAAACGTGCTGCCAGCAGGTGTCGCTAGTGTTCCTAGAGCTGGTTGAAATCATCGTTAAATAGAAGTAGAAGAAGAAGCTGGAGAATTTGCGTACTAGTTAGTATGTACACTATCCTGATGCATACTAACTTCTAGTATACTAAGAGAAGTATGCGATTTGAGACACAGCACAAGTGTGTACTATTAATTCCTATGACTTTGCCAAAAATGTCACTAGTTATTTTGTAAATATTAGTTTTTTTTAACTGTATATAAATCAAAGCAACAACCAAAGTGCATTTAGTGACTGAAATGTGCTATGAATCAAACAAATAATGTAATGTGAAGAAAATAATGTTGGGGGCCACACATTGTGCTTATTAACTAAAGTTTCTATTCATTTATTTTTCTTTAAGGATTAAGAAATACGGTGCAGGTCTTGTACGAAGTCTGTCTGAAGAAGTCTATAGTCCAAGTCATAGAAACCTTCCCCGTACTTGAGCTCCATGCAAGTGGTAGAAATAAGAGATGTCATGTCAAGATCTTTATTTCTTTTATTTTACTTTAAAGATGTTTATCTCCACCCACCCCCCCCCCCCTCCCCCCCATAGCAAAACTATCATCTTGAAAATGAACCATCCGTTTTACAACCAGGCTCAGAGCGAGATTCATTGTCATCTGTACAAAAAAAGGACTCCTTTGTTGGCACGTGGTGTCGGGTCAATCCAGGCTCTCCACTCTGTGTCGGTCCCTTCCCCGGGTTCTGGGCTATTGTGGTCACCGAGCAACAGAGAAGGGGAGTTGGTATTTTATGCTGAGACTCCCCACCTTGTGCTCCCCCGAGGCCCTTTTGCACTGCTGCAGGAAAACTCTGCAGTGCTTTCCGAAATGATTAAGAGCTTGTTTTGAAGGCATTAAAGAACTTTGCAGGCGAAGGGAAGCTCCAACGGGAGCTGGAGTGGAAGGAACGCTTTGATCCTAGGATGCATTCAGAGATGTGTTTGAATGCTTTAGAAATGAATTGAAAAAAACACTTAAAAAGTAAAGTGGAATGGCGCGTAAACTCCAACGACCTAAATGAATAGTTGCCTAGAGGTAAAGCGATGATGGTCATAATTTTATGCGTTTATTTATCATGATTATGTCATCGGATTTTTGCAGAGTCGTCGGCTTGTGTTGACGTTTTTTTGTGGTAGACACGCTGCATCTTGATTCAAAACTCTGCAGCGAGAATTCTGAGCCGCTCAAGTAGAAGAACTCACATTTCTCCGGTCCTTAAAACTCTTCACTGGCTTCCAGTTTCTTTCAGGATCAACTTTAAAATTCTGGTTCTAACTTTCAGATCTATTCATGGTCAGACTCCTCCTTACATCACTGATCTGATCCAGCCTTACACCCCAGCTCGGGCTCTGAGGTCTGTGGATCAGAATCTACTGATGGTTCCTGAACACGGTTCAGGACCAGAGGAGAGAAATCCTTCCAGACTGTTGCTCCTAAGCTTTGGAACGATCTTCCTCTCTCTTTGCGCTTGATGGATCTACTGACTCCTTCAAGAAACATCTTAAAACATTTCTATTTGTTCAGGCTTTTCCTTGATTTTCTAGAACTCCTGTTGCGTTATCAGTTTTATCTTGACCTTTAAAGTATATACTTTATTGAATATTGTTTTGATTGTTTAAGCGCTTTGTGACCCTGGTCTGGAAAAGCGCTATACAAATAAAAATTACTTACTTACTTACTATCTATACTGTGTCTTTATTGTAGCATTTGCCGTCAATGGTTGGGCTGTAGCACAGCCTGGGGTCAACAAATGTGTGGGTCAAAGAGAGGGACAGGATTTCAACTACGCTGTTAATCATTTGCTGTAACGGTCAATACAATTTCCCCCCAAAAAGCCAGAGTGATTTAAGCTTTGCTCTTATAGTTTTCTCACGATGAAAAGCCTTCCGTTTCATTCGAGGCAGTTTTAAGCAGGAGCGTCTTTTTAATCAATCTTTAATTCAATTGCAGTGGGACGTCGGTTCTTGGGCTTATTAAAAATGGGAGAGGGGGGGGAGGGGATATTCTAGAGTCCCGGGTCTAAAAATAGCTTTGGTTTGTCTGCATGCATGTTTTCATGCAGACAAGCGTGTCGAGTGGATGCCTAACGTAACATCGGGATCCTGTCTCTATTTTTAGAAGACACTGTCACTGCTTTAAAAACACACTCTCTCTCAGCAGCTGTCTCACATCTGTATTCATGCCCATGCGTCGCCGATGTCCAGCTGCAATTTAGTGAGCATGTATAGCTGCCCCAGTGATGGATTTAAAGTGGAGGGGAGGAGGGGGAGCGAGGACGGGGAGGGAGGGACTAGAAGGACCGATGCACCAGCCACGGCCGCCGCCGCCGCCGACCGAGCCTCGTGATGTGCGCTGGAGAGCCAGACATGCTGTGAATATCAAGTTTGATCAGAGCTGTGAAAAGGAGGGCAGCCAGTGCTCAGAAGTCTGCCTTGTTGTCTGCCGAGATTGTTCCCACTGATCGCGTCCAGGAGACATTTTCTGCCCAATTCTGCGTTTGGTTAAGGTTTCCATTCCCTCGACTGTATGATGGTATTGTCGTTTCATTTTAATCAACCTTGACAATGTCACAGATTGAAGCCTCCAGAGACTCTGCGGTCGCTGAGGCTGAACAAATGTACAAAAGCCTCGTCCAAAAGCATCAATCGATGGCATGTGTTGTACATTTTAGTGTAAACTAAAGAAACACATTTTCTAAGTGTGGCTCTATTTTACACCACCGTATATGTTGGTTAAAAGTTGATTTTATTGGAGCTCTACTTTTTCTTTACTTTATGCCTCAAAGTTTTTACAAGCACACATGCAGGCGAACATAAAACGGATTAAACCGAGTCCAAGCAAACCACAGCGAGTTTACATTATCCAGAATTAAAGCACATTTTACTGTAGAGAATTAAAACTGATCTGAGTATTTGATGAATATTGTTTGCTCTCATAATATATTGAATAACATGCAGCCGTTGTTGCTTATTAATGCATGGTATTGTGACTTACAACAGTCCGAAATTGTTGCAGTTTCAACGTAAATAGATTTTATTAGGGCCTCAGTCAGCTGCTGCTTTCATTTAAGGCAGTAAAACCAGGTGACTTGTTCACCAGTGCCGCCGGTCTCACCGTGGGAAAGCAGCGTTCTGTTCTGACACACGCACATATCAACCGTTGTAATTCTCTCCAAATAATCTTGTTGTGGATTCGTGTCAGCATTGACTTCAAATTTCCCTTTACATGTTAATCTCTGCGGAAACTTGAACAGATTATGTGACGACAAACTGCTGTGACCTGTTCTACACACTGTTGAAGAGCGGCAGGTATCGCTTCGATCCATCAATGAATCGGGATTAATCTGGCATTGTTTTTGTCGTCTCGAGATGAATATTTCCCTCTGAAGAAACATGTGTGTTTGTGTCTGCTCACATGCTGGGTTTGTTAGGACTTCCTCACACTGGTGACAGTTTGGTTCCCTCTGTTATCCAGCTTTCATCGCTGCCGATTTTACATTTCTCTCCACATTCCTTAGTTCCTCTCAGCATACTGTTTGAGTTGTGAGTCTACTGTTCCTCCCAGAAGACTGTTTCCTTTCACAGCGTCTCCTTCTCTTGCCCCGACAGACAAGTAGATGTACAGAGAGCTATTGTTGACAAGCAGACCAAGCTGAACCTTTGACCTCTTTCTAATGGTCTTATTGGAATTCCAGGTGTTTCTCCAACATATAGAAATCCTGCCAGTCAAACGAAAAGTTCACAGCAGATATGACGACAGTCCAAAACTCTCCTCAAAATTAAAGATCTTCCCTGCTCCTTCATTTGTATACAACACTACTGCGTCTGTTTAGCTCCTCCCTCTTTTCTCATGGTTTCTGAAGGGATCTCAATCGTGCACGTGAGCGTGCATGTCCCGGCCCGGCCCCTCGTCCTTCCCCCGGCAATGCTTGGCCTATATGGTCGGCTTGTGATGCTCTCCATATTTATGTGTGAAGTCCTGGAAAAGAGAGCGAGATTCCTTTTTCTTTTTTTTTTCCCTCTGCAAGCCTTCAACGAGAAGTTCAGTCAAGGTGAACATCCTGGTTCAATGAGTGCTTCTAGCCACTCCTCTCTCAGGCTGGCTGCTCCATCCTCCCTTTTCTTCTGTTGATTCCTTTAGATACTTTTTTTTTCTCTTCTGTGATGTACTTTCTTTTAATTGTGATGTTTGTTAAAGGGGTAATATCACCACTGCTTTACTGTCAACTTTTACTTAAATAATCGAATGTTTTTTGCATCTTTTCTGTATCTTTTCCAAGAAAACACGCCTGGCCTGTGTGTCACAAAGAATACATTCAAACGGTATTATATTAAACTCGAACATGATGGAAACATTGACATTTAGTGTTGTTGTTTCGACTATTGTAACAGTCACTCTTTAGCACACATCTAAATGTCATTTCCTTTCTTTCATTTGATAAACATTTTATTTAAACATGTTCAATATAAATTGAAATATGGACAAATGATTATTCAAAGAAATATTTGATTGACAGGAAATACTTCCAAAAAGGAAAAATAAGAATTTATTTAAACGCTAATAACTAAGCTTGTATTGGTAATCAATATTTTAAAATATTCTTTTAGGAAGTACAAAGTTAAGTTGTTAGTGAGTATATAGATTTCTATATGATCAGTTTCATAGTTTTGAGGGCCACCTAAATACAATTTAAGGTCAAAGATATGGCCCTTGAGCTGCACTTTTCCCAGTCCTGTGTCAGTGTTTGTTTTTTTTAAATATTATTTAAGCATTTTTCTTACTCTATGCAATTAAAAAACAAGTTAAAAAAAAATCTAATTTTAATAATAAATATTCCTCTATGTCTCTATTTATGTTGATAAAGGCTTCAGAAGGTTTTGAATTTCTCTCCACGCTGTTGATTTTTAATTAATACCAACCTCGTCTCTTCTCCTCCCTCCAGCGTCGTTCTTTATTAAACTGCCTCGCTCTTGTAAACTAAAACAGATGACGTCGCCGCACAGTCTGGTCTTCTTGTCCCTCTTTCTTTAGCGTCAGGGATGGCGTGGTGCTCTGAGAATAATGACATTGTGACGACCATCACAACTGAAAGGATCGTAAGATCATGTGAGGTAGAATTCACTGGTTCTTGTCTTTCCACTGGTTTGTGTAGTCGAGGGTCCAGAATGCCCAAGTGCGAAGTGTCGTATCATGATGATGATAATGGGTGGAATCTTGAGGTTCTAGCAGGACAACAGTAGCCAGGTTCAGGTGAATAAAACTGCAAAAGAATGCATCTACCAAGAACCATCGGGATATTATGTCTCCTGATTTAGACCATAACACAACCACTCGCTTGCAAAATAAAAGTTTTTTTTGGGAACACATGGACAAGACTTTTCATGGCCAGTGTCGACATACAGTTACAGACATACAAAAAAAGTTTCCTGGTCGACTCATTTTCAGCAAATAATGTCATGTTTTTGAGAAATTCCCAGGCTCCTATGATGACAAACAGCTGCCTGACTTTGACCCGATGGTGTTTCGGACTAACGGCAGGAAAAAAGAGGAAGCTAGGGAAAGGAGTCATTTGGCACACGGGCAGTCCTCCGACTAGTCACTCCTCCCCTCGTAGATAAAGTCAGTCCGTAGCCAAAGTCCTGCACACCGGGGTGGCCTCATTCACAAATCCTCCGACAGGAAGGTCAACAGGAAACCGCACATGTGCTCGGAGAGTGCAGCGAGAAATAATCCTCAGATTTCTGCCAGCGATCACAGAAACAAAGAGCCAAAGCAACACATTACATTCATGGCTTATTCTCATTCTTAATAGAGTAGTAGTGTTTTGACCCGTCAAACCTGTGGGTCTTTTAGCACATGACACACTCTGAACAATATCATGGTGTGTATCTCAATTATTATTTTGAAATGGAGCAAAGGTGAAGGATCAGTACTCCATAAGAACAACGGTTTATTTTATTGGAAAATTACAGCTCATTTTTGGACTTAACGAAATCCTCTCGAGGTCCAGATTAAACCCACATTTGACATGTTTGGGTTGAGGTTGACTCGCTGTTATGAATGCAGAAGGTACATGTGAACAAAAGAAGGTATACTATATACTCTGAAAAAGAAAACACTGTTTATTGTAGCCGCTCCTTTGAAAATACACTATGTTTACGTTTTCCTTTTTCTCCTTTTGTTCAATCCTGATATCTCCCTATCATTATCTTTTTTTACCCATTTTCTTTCCATTTTATTCAGCAGCACACACTCCCTTCATCTACTAAAGCGTTTGCTTAGCTGGCTGCCTAGCAACTGCAGCAAGAGTTGGTCTTGGCTGCTTCTGCTTTGCAATTTCTGGGAGGTAGAAAGATGAGTGCCATGGAGTACTGGGAGACTGACACGTGCACCCCTTAATAATGGAGTCTTTATGTTCCATATCCATGTTATACACGTTTTTATCGTTAAAAATGAAAGTATAAATACCATTTACTACAGTTCTTGGAATGTATGGCCGTCACTATTGGTCATGCAGAGACAAACTGTCACATATTTTTGTAAAGTGAAATTCTAGATTAGTGTATATCAGCCTTCTTTTATAAATGCCATGTTTTTTTAAACTGATTCGGTCCGTTTTATTTCACTGTCGGTGGTAACGTTGCAGCTGGTTTCTTACACATCTTCCTTTGTTTCAACCTGGCCTCGATCTAAGTGCTTCTGAATGGAAACGTGCTTCGTCTTTTGGTGCCAAGTTTCAATACCCATGTGAGCAAAACTTGATAATGTTTGGATTTCCTTAAAGAAAAACTAATAAATTCATTGAACATCACGTTTAACTGTGTTTCTTTTCACTTGAAATTATTTTATCTGTAAGAAAACGGCTTGTAGTGGAAATTTACTAAGGCTGAACAATTCCACAAGAGATTTTTTTTTACCATTTTCTTTATTTTTGGAAATAATCTTATAAAATGAAAACGAAAATAGTAATGCTCCAGAATCGGTAACAAAGTAAAGCGAATGGTCGATTCCTAATTTAAACAGACTTAATAAAAGCCAAAGTAAAAAATGAGTTTCTTGTCAGTTTCAGCTTTTATTTATAAACCGTCAGTGGTTTGCAGCAAAAGGTCAGGACACATCAATGTATCACTGATGTTGGTGAAGTTTGGTGAAAATAAAACATGTGTATTTTCTTCATAAACGAAAGAACAGTTTGGATTGGACGAAGTGTTTGCAGTGTGTGATGCAATGATGTACAGAAAGTGTTCTATTGAGGGCAACACCGTTACGTAGCGGCTCATTGTCTTTCATCACAACATGTCTCTCGTCTTCTATCGTCCAACCCCCTCCACCCCTCCACCCCGTCACCGCTCATTTGGCTTCTGGCCTCATATCTCGGCTCCAACATTCCGCCCCGGTTCACTGTTGGCTCACTGACAAGCTGCACCGGGGTCGCTGTCTCCCTCCATCAATGAGCACACTTCCAGTCAGGGTTGTGCGTAGAGAGGGCATGTGCGGACAAGTCTGGGCGACGCTGCCCGACACCGCCTCCCCCCGTCTGAACTGCTTGGATTTTAAGCAATCCTTTTCTTTCAAAGCGAGTGCAGTGGCCACTCGGAAGCATCAAAAGGCAACAAAAGAAAGAGGGTAAAACATTTCCAGCAGAGTTCACCTCACTTGACACCAGAGCATCTCCGTCCAACGGTGATGATGTCACACAGGGACTGCTATGAATACTGTATCTCGCCCGTTCTGCACCGACTGACCTCACTTTACCTCCTAATCCTCCGGCATCTGCATCGACGCTCAACCTTCCTGCGTCTCTATTTCGTTATTTAGCTAATGGACCACTTTAACACGGTGTGTCCGTCATGAATCAAAACATGACAGGCTTTTTGACGCACTCATCCGTCTGACTCGTACACTGCGTCTCAACCTAACCTGTCACAGAGTTTAATCGTTTAATAACTGGATTTTCACAGAAATGTTTTCTTTGTTTGTTCAGTGAGGACTCTTTACTTCTTGTGTCTGGTGTTATTTATTCCTCTGGCATGAGGATGATGTAATACAAAAACTGCACTTTGTCTTTGAATGTAGTTTTTGAAATGAAATCATAAATGTCCTGGTTTATCCGACAGTTGTTTACAGCAACGTCAAATACTGATATTGACATTTAAATTGTGTTGCATGAATGAATTTCGAGCCGACATTATTTTCCATACATAGATCTCTGATCAACTTTTTCAGCTGCAGATTTTTTTTCTCATTGAAAGGGGTTGGATGTTGTGAAACTACAAGATGGTAGTATTGTTCTACACTGTGATTAGTGGGTTGAAATTACAATAATAATAATCATGGTGCTGAGCGAAAATTGCCTCCACAACGAAATACAGATACCTGGTATAGACTGGGTTTTCTGTGTTCTGGGTTGACTTTGGTTGGTTCTTCAAATCAGTGTTTCTCAATTGTTCCGCCTCCCACCATCTTCCTTTAGTTATAGATGGGTTAAGACCCAAATCAACAGTATTTTTAAACAGTTGACAACATGTTTTTGACAGAGAAAACATTCAGTTTGTACCTTACATATATCAAAATATAATTTAAGGAACTGGTAATTAGCTACAGCTTTTTTTTTATGCTTTTTGAGTCACATTTAAAAACTGGCTCATCCACTGTGACTCTTGTTTGATAGTTTCCATATTTTGTAGTTCCCTTTAAAAATATATATTTGTCTTACTGTTGTCTTTTTTATTTTTGTTCATAAATCTTTCGGTTTGGTGTCCTTGTGTGTTTTCAAAGGCGCCTTATAAATAATTATTTTATTTTTCAAATTTTTGTAGACAAAATCACTTTTAGGTAAAATATTATTTGTTAAATAAGGTTGACTTATGAAGCTTCATGAAGCAGTGTCGTGTTGTTTAGAGGTCAGTAGGGGGCGCCATGAGTTTAAAAATGATGTGATGTTTCATTAGAACATTTGTTTAAAAACAAAGGGAAATAGTGCAGAGACCGCCATCTAGTGGACTCTGACAATAATGACACTGCTTCATGAAGCTTCATCAGACCATCACTAGTTTTGGGGTCCTGACCGACCATTTGAGAACCACTGGTTTAATCTTTACCTCGAGGATTATTTTAGTAAAAACCTCCTTTTTGTTAAATCTGTTTCTTAATGGATAACAATATAATAATTGTTTAAAATCTCATTTGCAGGCCAGAAAACATGTCTCCACCTCCATGGCGTGTTTCCCTACATTTATGTTCCCTACGACGGCCACGACCCGCAGCCGGAGCGCCACATGCGTCAGGTGGCCTTCAGCATCGACCGAGCGCTCAACGTGGCCATGGGGAATCCTTCATCCAATGTCCAGCACATCTTTAAGGTGGTGCTCGTCTCTGGCATGTAAGTCCAACCCAACCGATCGGATCCTGAACGTCACCATTTGTGTTGATGCATCCGTCGATCTCTCCCAGGCCTTTCTATGGTTACCACTGCAAGGAGAAGCACTTTATGAAGATCTACCTGTACAATCCTCAGATGGTCAAAAGGTGAGTCACTTTCAAAGAAGTGTGTTTACCATCCAACATCACCAAAATAATCATCCATTTAAGCCAGAAATGCTTGTATTATCTGAATCAGTCGTTCTGTATTTGTCTCTTGTAGGGTTTGTGAACTGTTGCAGAGCGGAGCTGTGATGAACAAGAGTTACCAGCCCCACGAGGGCCACATCCCCTACCTGCTGCAGCTCTTTATCGACTACAACCTTTACGGCATGAACATGATCAACCTGGGAGCAATCAAGTTCCGCAAGAGTCACAACAAAGGTAAAGGACGAGGCTTTCATTCAGGATCGTTGCTCGTTTTTCCGGGGGCTACTTTGGTGTAGCATCGGTCCCAATGTAACTCTTACTAAATGATTATTTTTGCATTATATTATTGTTATATTGCATGATACACTTACCCCTATTATTGCCACCAAGGGTGCAGTTTTCAGTTTTCGAGACAACTTGAACTTCTCTTGGCTTCTCTAAGCATACAATTGTTTTCAAGATCCCACCAGAACTTCTATGTAGAACCAAATGAACGTCTATCGTTTTAAGGTCATTAAAACATAAAATCAAGATCATAAAAAGTGTAACATTCCTTTGGAACCATTTCTTTGTGGAGAAGAGTTGATTTAATTGTGTGTAATGGACATCATATGCCAAACACTCATGCTTTCACACGCCCACTTTGTTCCATTCTTCCTCCACTTAATCCCATATCAAAGACCTTTTTATTCAGGCTTTCCTTTCAGAAAAGTTAAAACAGGTGTTGCGGCGTTTCACTGCTTTGTTGAGAGTAAATCTGGAGCCCCCTTTCCAGTGATTGCATCAGAGCTGAAGTGGATGAAACGAAGGAGTCTCTCTTTTGTTGGAGGAGAGTCAAGCATGAGGTTTAAAATAAAAAAATGGACTTTAATAAAAGTCTTGGGTGGATTTTCCTGCCCAGAATAGTCCAACTCTTTGAATGATGTAAGATTCATGTCAGGTCTATTTATAGTGAGGTGTGGAAAAAGGGGTGGACATAATCTAAGATTACCAGTGAGATTTGGACAAAAGGTTGCTTTTTTTCTATAAGGAATTCGAGATTTTGAGCCTAAGAAATACAAGAATGTTTTTTCTGGACCATGATTTAGTCGGATTTTGGCTGTAACTCCAGCATAACACAGACCTAATGTTGCTTCAGTTGGATCCTATTCCCCGCTTTGGATGATGTATTTATCGTTTTAATGTTATTATCCTGGTTATTTTGAAATGTTGTTTGCTTTACCTGACGGTGAATCTTATAGTTATTGCTGTTTTTATTGTACAGAACTTTTTTTTAATTTTTTTTATCTTGGTTTGCTTGTAGGTGCTTCATAAATACCATTGAGATGATATCAAACTATATCTTCAGTCGACAAGTCATTTAAGATGTGACCCACACTACCAATACATTTTCATTGTCTACGTTTATGGGCTGTTAAAAGCACGTCCACCACATCTACTGCTAATCCCATAAAGCACTGCAACATCTCGGGTCATTAAAATAGCTTTGTTAAAGTCATAGTTGACTCAAAATTCAAACTTAATCAAATTTATTTTATACTCATCCTAACGTTGATTTATGGTTGGGATTTTTTTTACTTTTTTTCTTTTTTTACTTTTTAGAGTTATAGGCGAAAATGTATGTTTATTTTAATGTAGCAACTGTAACTCGGTTGACTTCGTCTTCATCCTCGTCCAAAACGAAACAAAACATCCAAATACCTCCATATTGCTCGTCTGTAACACCTACCTTGTATTAAACCCTTGACATGAGGAATTGTTCCGGAAATAAATGAAACAAGTCTGTATTTTAAGTTTGTTTTTAGCTTGACGTTTAAATAATAATAAGCTATATAAACAGGAAGTACTGAGGAGCACCGTGGAAGTATTTGGATGTTTTTAAGTGTAATTTTCTAGGAAGATGAAGACGAAGACATTAAAATGAACAAACATTTTTGTCTATAACTCTAAAAAGGAACAGATTACTCTGAAAATAATCCCAAACCCTTAGCCCACATGAGGGTGAGTAGAAAATGAGTTTGAATTTTAATAAAATATCTATTTAAATCTTAATAAGATTTTACATTTCCAGTAATATGACTATGAAAGTTGTGTTTGTGCTCGTGCAGATGATGCCTCAGCAGCCCCCAACCAACAGAACCAGCAGCACCACAACCTCAGCCCACTCAAGACCCCGTCTACCTCCAAGCTCAACGACAGCACCCTGGGTGGCACATTCATCCGCTGGGAGGAGAATTCCATTCCCTGGTGAGAAAGCTTCATTATTCGTCAGACGTCTTTGATTCATGATTCGGTCCAAAACAAGCACATTTTTTCCAGCCACAAAGCAGCTTCATATTATATAACCAGTTGTGTCTCTTAGTTTGAGTTCTCATTTTGAACTTTATCTACAGTAAATACAGCTTTACTATGTGGAAAATGGTTTGTATAATTGAAACGTTTTTATTTGTGCAGAATTGTCCCTGATTTTCTGGGACTCCTCTGTTTGTCTTATGTCTCCTGGCCTTTTATAGTATATATTTTAACTGTTTATTGTTTATGATTGTTATTGCGCTTTGTGACCCTGGTCTAGAAAGCCGCTTTACAAATAACCATTACTTACTAACTTTTCCTTCTTATAATGCAAAATATAAATATGCCAAAATAATTTAAGTTGCATTTTTTAACACTAACTCTTTAGGAAAAGCCATTATTACACCTTCTTTACATCAGATTGACAGGAATGTCAACGGTGCATTCAACAACGTGGAGCAAATCTGATAGAAATATCAACTAAATACACGTATAATAAACAGAAAATTAGGTTTTTTTGTATAGCTAGAAAGGAAACATTATTAAGTGACACTTACAGAATATTGAGACTTTTTGTGGCGTTTTCAATTTATTTTCTGTGATTATTTCTCGATCATCCCGGCTTGTCCCAACTGTCTCCGAAACCCCTTTGTGTAACTCTGTATTTGTGTGAATGGTTCGCTCGATGTGTTCTGACAACGGTGTCGTCGTGTTCCGTCTGCAGCTCTCTGGTCCTGGACGATGTGGAGAAGCGAAGCACGTGTGAGCTTGAGGTCGACGCCGTCGCTGTCGACGTCCTCAACCGTCTGGAGATTGAGAGTAAGTCAACAAGGAGATGAAAGAGTAAAAGTGTTGTTTTTTATTACTAAATGTGTTTCTAATGTTTATCTTCAGATCAACTTGGCAGGAATCCTGGTCTTCAGGGTATTTGGGAAGACGAGAAGCAGAGGAGGAGAGAGCGGGACCAGCCTTCCCAGATAGAAACGCCAGAATCTCAAGGTGAATGTTGTGATGTTGAATTATAGATCATGGGTCGACCTGGTGGATAGAAACAACATTATTTATTAAACTCATTTTCATCGGTTCGTATTTATACTGGTTTGATGAGACAAGACTTTCTTAATTTGGTGAAACCAGAACAATTTGTGCTGCAATTTCACATTTTACTGCCAATTTTTTTTTTTTTTTTATCTCCTGAGCTGTTCCCATAAAATAACATCTGCTATGAAAGTCAGGATGATTTAATTAACTCGTTCATTTCATGTGGAGCCACAACTGAGCGGTTTTGTGTTAAAAAAGCTTCATTTTTGAACCACAGTTTCACTTCAATTAAGTGTTTGATGTTTTGATGTTTTGTTTGAAAATGATTTCTCTCTTTTCCAGAGCGAGAGTTTGTCGTTTCAACCGAGAGTGAGAAAATCTTCATGAAGAGATTCAAGGAATTGCTGAAGGAAAATGAGTTCGACCTGTGAGTTGTTTTAGTTTTTTTTCCCAAACACAATATGGAGTTTAAGTTGAAGGTCTGAGAGAATAATTCACATCTTCTCACTCTATTGCATGTGAGAATTGAAACTTGGAAACTGAGGTCAATGAGTTGACGCACTCGTCGGTTCTACTCCCTCCATGTACAGTGGAAAGTATTTCCTGTTATAAATAAGTACATTTGGCACGAGCGCCGTGTGCTTCTGCATCACATCCAGATGGCTTCGATTCATAACATCACATATCAGACAGGAACGGGGGTGAAGGGAGAGAAGGCAGTAACTTGCGGCCGTGTTGGCTTTACTAATGAACCCACATACTGAGTCGCTGTTCCTTTGTGGAATCTGGCAAGAACTTTTGACACTTGGAAAAGGAAATAAATATC